>NC_143575.1:258638940-258954213 GCF_048544385.1 Mastigoproctus giganteus
TGTTTCTAAATGCTATTTATTTATATTTCATCTAATTATTATTTTATGCAATAAAATAGTAAAAACGTTTAGTACAGAGTCACTTTATTTTAATTAGAGAAGTTAGAGTTTCAAAATTATAAAATATCTAATAATTTTATAAAATTGCTAATGAACATATTAGCCGCACACATCCATGTGTTTTGCGGCCAACAAGAATTAAACTGCCTACTGCCTAGTTCATGCAATGGTCTTAAAGCTCATGGCAGAACAAACATTGCTTTCATATCGGGTTGCCGTGGTATTGCATTACTTTAAAACAAGTAACTTCGCTTGTTTTAAAGTTGTTAATCTACCAAATGGTTAATCCATTCATTTTAAAATTGAGACTGCTATGTCAGCCTGCTTCAGGACTTTCTGCTCCATAATCATCAGGTCGCAGGTGATTTCTTTTAGATGAATGACAGATTTCTTTTAGTGTTTGAGAGGCGTGCTATAGCAGGGCAACTCGCTGTGAAGGCAAAGTTTGTTCTACTTTGAGTGATAAGGAAGTTTTAATCTTGTTGGCCACGGACAAGCATGAAAGGATGGGGAAGTACTCCCAATTTCATGTAACTGGATGAAAGTTCCTGTATTAACGTCGTTTAAAAACCCGCCGTCTCTGTGTGTGTGTGACCTTTACTGTGAACCTGTAAAGGTCGTTTGGTATTCAGGGTATGCATTACGTTAGCCTAATGCTAAGAACCAGTAGACCGAGAAACAGTAATCCTCCATCGCTCCAAATATTTACAAAAAATACAATTCCGTGATAATTAATCACGGAATTGTATTTTTTTTAAATATTTTATTATAAATCTTGTTTATTTCATAAAATTTGTAATTAAAGTGAAAATAATAAATATATATTTTTTTTAATTACCAAAGTTTATTTATTTATTTTTACTTCAAATATATATACAGTATATATAAAAATTCTCATATTAGGGTTACCTGAGAAAAACTTCATCCACCCATGCGGCCGAGAAAAACTTCATTCATCCATGTGTGATAACCATGAACTGTGTTCTCTAAGCGGCTTGTTTGTTTTGTTAGAAGAGAAACCCAAGTTTCCGGGGGGGGGGGGGGGGGTGGTAATGATCACCATCCACACTGTGTGGAAAAGGGTTGGGTTCGAATTTTACAACTTCAAATATTACAAAAAAAAAAAAAAAAAAAAAACTCTCATATTAGGGTTATCTGAAAAAAACCTCATTCACCCATGTATGATAATCCATCAACTGCGTGTTCTCTAGTCGCCTTGCTTGTTTTGTTGAAAGCGAAACCCAGGTTTCCGTGGGAGGAACATTGCTGTCCTCGCCGGAGATCGATTAACTCGGCTACGGAGTGAAAAATGCCCATAAAAGTTTATGTTATTGAGGGATTCGAACCCGGGCCTTCTACCCGGTGAGTACGGAGGTAGGTATTGTAACCACAGTACTATCCGCTAGGACACTAACTTCAACTACGGCCATATGTTGTAAGACAGCCACAAACTTTTCTCTCATCTCAATGAATAAATAAATAACAAAACAAAATTGTGTTTCACTCCTCTGCAGGTCCAGGGGTACTTTGAAACTTGCCTAAAAGGAATATGCCGAACCTTTCCTTCTCTGTATTAGACAATTGGACAAGCTAGTTTAGTCATGCGCAGAGAGAGAGATCCAGGGCTTCAATCTTACGTGAGTGAGGTATGCCAGTAACACTGTTTCTATTCTTTGAAACAACGTTCTTTCAAAATAACGGCCTACAGTTGTTGTCCAGTACAGTACTAACAAGTTTCATTTAATACCTCCCAGTCCTAAGCTTATCCTCCATTTTTTTTTTTTTTTAAATTTATAACTACATACAACTATATGCATGACAAAAGCTGACGCAGTTACGAATTCATATATACTCTTTCGTGAGTTTTACATCATCTTACTATTTTAGTATAAATTTACCATGAAATAATAATAATCATACTGGGCTAATAAGTTACGTTTAATTCATTTTCTGATTGAAACTGATATTAAATTTGCAGTTTTACTGTATTTGATATTGCATATATTTTAAAGGTTTAAAAAAATGTGACGCAATGTGAATAATTGAACACAAATTTATATTGATTTATTCGCATAACTAGTATAATTTTATTGCCATCCTTGTAGTAAGGAAATGTGAATTACGTGTAATGAATATTTTTATATTTTTATTATGCATATAGTACATTCTGTAATTTTATATTGATATATATATATTAAAAAATTAAGTCGCGTATTACTTTATTTCGATATTTATTTTGTATATCTTTTAATGGTATTAAAATATTTAATTTTTTTATTATTTATTAATTGCGCCATCTAACGATTAATAATATTCGATATAATTTTTTTTAAATACCATCACATTGTCGTCTGTCTGTAACAGACTAGTTCCTGAAATAATTTTTAAAAGTTAAAAATAATTATTATATCAACATTATGTGCAATGAGTATTTTTATATTTTATTATGTATAGAGTAAATTCTCATTTTTACATTAACATCTAAGTTATAAAATGAAGTAGCACATTATTATATTATTTATGTATATCTTAATAGTATGAAAATATTAACTGTATTTATTTATTCATTCCGCCACCTGACGGTTAATAACATTTGATGTGCATTTTTTTAAAAAATATACTGTTACTTTGTTGTTGTCTGTAATAGAATAATTCCTGAAATAATATCAACAAGTTAAAATAATTATTAAATTAATATTCTGTGCATGTAAATTTTCATTTAATATCCATAGTCTGTTGAAGGAATTAATTTGTGATGTTTCACATATGATTAATGCTCTCTTTTGATTTAATAATGAATACAAAGCATATAGTGATGCACATTTGAAGAATGTAAAATTTTCCTGGTTATAGAAACTCAAAAATACGAGGGGTGATCATTTAATTCGCGTGCAAGATCTTAACTGTCATCATCTGAATCTTCTGTGGATTTCTCCTTCTCGAAATACTCTCCGATGAACTTTACACACTTTCGCCACTTTCGTAGCCACGCATTAAATGATTCTTGCAATCCATTTTTCGAAAGACTGCGAAGTGCTTGAGTTGGGGGCTCTGCGAGCATCGTTGTGCAGGACGCGAAACGCTTGCCTTTCAGAGCTTTCTTCAGATGTGGAAACAGGAAGAAATCTCACGGGGCTAAGTCTGATGCATAAGGGGGATGTGGCAGAACCTCGGCACCTATGGCAGTGATCACTGCTTGCACAATATTAGCCGTATGGGGCCTCGCATTGTCTTGAGGGAGAAACAACTTCACACCGGAAAGTTCGGTCAAACCGGAATATGGCCGTCCTACCAAGACGCTCATTACCATATGCTTCATTCATCTCTTTAACTGTTTCCGATGCATTAAACGTCTGACACAATAACGAATTACATATCGCTGTTCAATCTGTATGTCCGACATGATACTTGCTTCAAAACGATCGTCAGTGACACGCGGTTAAAAAAAACTTTCTTCAAGCAGTACTAGCTCGACAAGTATGGCATGCACGCACAGAGTCTGCTCAGTAGCGATCAGGGAGAGCGCCTCTAGCGGTAGTTCACGTGGTAAACATAAAATCTTGCACCAGTCTGTGAATTAAATCACTCCTCGTATATTATTATGAATGGGATACTATAAATAAATATACGAGCAAAAAAAAAAAATTGTTTCATCCAATACGTGTATTGAAATTTTACAAAATGTTGGAATGCGATGCTTAGAACTTTAATATTCTGAAAATAATGAAAAAATTATTGTACATTTTATGTAATCGATATACGTTATCAATTAAATTTATTATGAACGGCATTTTTATTGTATATGACATAAATGGAATTACAAATAACTGAATTACAAATAGGGCATAAACGATGACTCACAAGGATGAAAATCCTTGGGAGTATAATGGCTACAATTCTTTGTTCGTGTTCATTATAAGATATATTACAACACAACGTGTGTACTCTAAATACTTGGACTTAACTCTTTCACTCCTTATTATACAGTGTATTTAAGGTTTAAAAGTGCTGAAGTTTGGAGCTTTAATACTGATTTTCGTGTAGTTTATGGGCCTTTTCTTACATAACTGTGATTTTCAATGTTTCGTTTTTTAATTAATGCAAAAATGTTGACTTTTTTGATGTGTATAAACCGTAACGCACTTTGGTTTAGGCTGTTTTATACCTACAGCTTTATAGACACACATGGTATGAAAAACAGGTATTTGCCACTTCTGTCTACCGAAATTCTCATGAAAATATTTGGTATCATTACAGTATCGTCATTATTGATGTGGTTTCTAGTATTATGAAAATAAAATTAGTTGTATGTGTATAAAATAGATCCAATAAAAAGTTGTCCATATTTGTTGTTCTGAATTATTAATAAAATGAGTTATAATGTATTTTGTTATGTGATGAATTTTCAAGACTGAAATACATTCAAGACGCAATGGTGGATAGAATAGTTGGTATATCACCGTACTCCACCATACCCGGTGGAAAAGGCCTGAGTTCGAATCCCGTCAATAATGTAAGGAATTTTTCATGGGCCTTTTTCACAATATGGCTGAGTTAGTTGTTCTCATGCGGGGATAGCATGGTTTTTTTCTCCCGGAAACTCGAGTTTTTCGTACAGCAAACAGCAAATCGACCATAGAACACACGCAATTTACAGACGGTATATAAGGCGCAATATGGCCTAAGTTGCTCATGTGCCTAAAATCCTACAACAACCTTCAAGATGTCTTAGATATCGGCAAGTATGCTCCATTAGTTCTAAACTTCTATTTTTTTTTTCAGTTTGGTTTTAGTTACGATTCTTTTAGTTTTAATGTGAATGCACAAAGGTCCATTCGGTGAAGATTATGAAAGGACTGATATTTCTATTGAAGTTACTCATGCGATTTGAACACTTATCACAGGGATGGCCAATCCGCAACCCATTCCTTCATATTGTTGTTGTAGGATTTTTGGCGCATTAGCAACTTAGGACACATTGCGCCGTATATAATATGTCGGAGTTAAAAAGCCATACTATCCTCGTCTGAGACCAATTAATTCAGCTACTTTGTGAAAAAGCCCCACAAAATTCCTCACATCATCAACGGTTTCGAACTCGGGTCTTTTCCACCAGGTGTGGGGAGGACGGCTAGTGTGCTACCGCAAGGACTTCCTTCGAATTGTGTAGCCTTAAGTGTGTGTCGGCCAAGTTTAAAACTAAGGTGTCATAAATTACACTTTCAAACTGAATTTTGAAAATATCCATTTTTGGTAATATTAGGTTTTTCCATATGATGTATACAGTCCTAGAAGTGGACTTCAACCACTGTCCTGCAGGTAGATTTTGATCTCCTTGCGCAGTACAAAGAGACAAGTGGGTACTTTTGCTCATGACAACCAACAAAATTCAGTATGGAAAAGTTACATGTTCATTCGCCCTCACTTCACACAGGGCAATTGGCGTTCCAGTGTATAAGAGAAAAGTTATAGTTACACAAACGCACACTGCCTCAGTCTTTACAGTTTGTATACGACACAGAGCTCACTATGCGGAGTTGTGGAAGACAACAGGTGCCACTTGTCAGTTAACGCTAAGCATTAACTTCTTCAAATAGGATCATCCTCAATCTAGTCTCTGGTGGGAATGGTTTTGATCCGGTTTCTCGTTTGGCTTCAGTGACTAGCATAATTGACCAGTCCGCAGACTGTACTTTGAGAACCACTGCTACAGAGCATGCTTATGATGTTGTTGTTGTTGTTATTATTTGGTTTTTAGGAGCATTAGCAACTAAGGCCATATTGCTCCTGGGATATGCGGTGGTCATTCCCTGACCTTTCCGCATCCTACGTATTTGGTGGGCACGGGCTCGAACCCCGGTCTAATCAAGAAGCGTGCGCTACGCACTGCTGCTCCTGCCCACCCTTAGGATGTTCTTGGGAAATGTATTACTATCTTCTAACCAGCAGGTCTAACCGGGAAGATCCTATTGCCCCTTGGATTTTTTAAATAGCATTCGTTGTCATTTTACCATTACAGTAAACCATCGATTTAACGGACCCCGATATAACAGATTTCGGATTTAACGGACCGGAAAAATAATAATACAGTAATGTACATATTAATCTCGACCATATTATTTTTTTTTTTAGGTTATACAAAACTTCAGTGTTATTATTAATTAAAAATTAATAATAATTACCTATTTCCATTATTGTTTTGATAATTACCTACTTTTATTTTTATAATCAAATTCAGGAAATTGTTTTTTATTCTTTCCGAAAACGTGTTCAAATAGCTGTTTTCCCATATTACAGATAAGAGCAGGTGGTGACTTGCGAGCTGAACGTGACTCGGGACACTAAACTGCAGGTCTACCGACTCGCTTAGTTTCGGTCTCAGTCTGCCTCAAACTATCGTGCGGTCAGGTTGTATACAGAGTATTTCTGTAATTTCTGAATTGTGACTTTATTTATTAAATAATTTTGCAATCCTTACAATTTAAAATGGCATCAAGTGATAGCGGAGTTAAAAGAAATTTATATTGTATTAAAGATTTTTTTTTTACATTAAGAACAATAAACATGCCCCCAGGTTACATTCGATTTAAGGACACCCCTTCATCCCTATTAGTCCGTTAAATCGAGGGTTTACTGTAATTGTCATTTTCTGTTTTTCAATCTGTAATACTTATTAGGGACTGATCAACTTGCGAAGTTGCAGTCGAATTTTAACTAAACAAGAATAAATAGTTTTATGTAGTTAATTTTTGAATCTCTGAAGAGTATTTTCTGATTCCAACTAATTTATTTATGCCTTTACGAGTAGTTTAGGATACAAAATCAGTTCTTTCTGAAAGACATAAAACATTATAATATAAATAAGAAAAATAAACCAATAAATACTCGAAGCAGAATTTTAATTTAAAAAAATAAAAATTAAGAGGTGAGTAGTAAAGTAAACGTCTCTACTTTATTTATTTGAATATAGTTTTCGCTTAATGTTGCAAAAATTAGCTGGACTAATCCACTTGTCAATGTTCCTAATCTTAGAAAGGAGATACATAAAATATGTAGAAGAAAATTAATAGAAAAATGATCCTAAGCAGGTCTACTAGAGTTTGTTGCCTCATAAATAAATAAAACCGGAGTAATAGGCTTTATATTATGTAATCTCATCAATCTTAATTATATCTTCTAATTATTTTGATTGTTTCCGATTTTTTTTGTCCTTCGACAAGACCCTTTTTTCTGCCTTTGATTCTAATTTCTCAAGTTCGGAAATATCTTGCAGTAGAATTTCACGAATTAATGACCTCTGTTCCTTAGCTAGATCAATAGGAAAAACCACATTAAAGTCAAGTATAAGATCCCCTCGTTTATCTCCACTTCCTTCAATAGGCATACCATCGTTGGGAATCTTCATTTTGTAGCCAGGACTGCAAAATAAATGAACTGTTGTTACAGTTCCATGTTTCCATTGCACATCAAGTAACAAAAATTAGAAAAAAGTGTAATTCAAGTTCTAAACTTGAAAATGTCCCAAGACTAATGTTTTCACATCGTAGATACGAAAAAACATTATTGAAGAATTTGATAGATGACTCCCGATTAGATTAGTTGCTGTTAACTGTATTTACGACACTGTTACCTTTCCCAGAACTGTTTGACTGAATCGTCAGTTAACTAGTAGTACACCAAACAGAGACAAAGTGGCAAAACAGTTGATAACGCATAACAACTTCAAGAGAGATGTTATGCGCTGCTCCAAACATATACGAGGGGTGAATATTATAAAGCTCCTGGAGTTGGGAAATAAATAGAACGCAAAGTGACGGAGCTCAAAAATGGTTTCATTTTTTTGTTCAAAGTAATCACCTAAACGTACTTATTACATCGATCTAAAAGTATCTGAAGAGAATCAGCGAAGGCCTCCAAAGAGATGATGTTCATTTAGTATTATTTTATTAGTATTAGCAAACTACCTGCGAAGATAACTTGTTCCAGTAATCAATAACTCGCTGGCTAAAAGAAAACCTCCTACAATCTAGTCTAAACCTCTTCTTGTGTGGCCCCTACTTCTGGAATTCTTTATAACAATGGAAATTCGGCCTTCATTCATTTTACTACTTCCCTCTCAGAGGGAAGTAGTAAAATGAATAAACCTCACTCAGGTGCTTGGTTGCCAAGCTCTGTAGCCCACATAATCGAATTTCCTCGTATAGTCGCCCTTTTACCGATTTCACCACGCGAGTGCCCTTCTTTGGACCCTTTCAAGAAGCTGAATGTCTTTTTTTTTTTTCCAGATGAGATCTCCATATTTAGACACAGTATTTCAAATGAGGTCTTACAATTGCCCTCTCAGTGGAATTATGACCTCCGTATCTCTACAGGATATTGTTCGATAAATGATCCATAGGAGATGATGGACTTTCCCTGGCGCCTGTTTACACTGCTCAGAAGACTTAATATTTGCGAATTTCTCCCAGATCCCTTTCTTCTTCTACTACTGTTTTTAATTCGACCGCACCAAGTTTATAAGTTATTCTGGGGTTGCTGTTCCACAAGTATAAAATCTTGTATTTGCCTTACAACATAACTGCTACTTTTCTGAATGTTATTGCAGTCTGTTCAAGTCATACTGAAGGAGCGCTGCTTAGTACTGATCATTAACTACTCTACCAATCTTTACGTCGTCTGCAAAGTTTGATAATAAGCCTTCTATCCCATCGTCGATATAAAAATCAGAAACAACAGTGGTCCAAGAACTGATCCTTGAGAACCCCACTTCTGACTTTACATCAACCTAAATATCCATTAATACCAACCCTCTGCTTTCTGCCCTGCAGCCACTCTGCAATCCATCTAAGAATCTTTTCAGTAATCCCAACATGTTCCAAGTTATACAATAACCTCTCATCAGGGTCTGAGTCAAATGTCTTGCTAAAATCCAAATAAACTATGTCGTAATTGTTCCCTACATCTGGCTCATGAGTAACTGTGTCAAAATAACCTAACAGGTTATTATAATCTACCATGATTTTCCCTTAACAAAACCATGTTCTGTGCCCTTCAGATTACCTTTCTATCTAAATGTCCCTGGAATGCACTTTTAATCACTGCCTATAATATTTTCGCTACTACGGAAGTCCATTAAATGGTCTGTAATTACCGATTTCACTCTTAGGGCCACCTTTATGTATTGGCAATATGTTGTCACTTCTTCAATCCAAAGGAATTTCTCCCGAGTCCAAAGATGCACTCATAATTAACTTAAATGATTCAATACATTCTCTTGTCGCCTCCCTCAAAATTACTAGGTTTATTCTATCAACTCCAGGAGCCTTACTTGCCTTTAGGCTCAAGAGTTTTTCTAATAGTCGTCTGTAATTTCGAAATCACCAATTTCATAAGGCTCAGCCTTCCCCTCACACACTCTCCTTAGCATAAAGGTTCTCTCGTCAGTAAAAACTGATACGAAATACCTATTCAATTCATCAGCAACATCAGCTGGGTTATCTAAGACTTTCCCAGGGTCCGAAACGATTCGTTTTCTTCTTCTTCTTTGCATATACACGAAAAAATCCTTTTCCCCACTCTTTGCTCTCTTAGCCAGTGCTTTCTCATCTCACTCCTGATCGCCTAACCTTATCGTGGTACCATTACAGATCAACTTGTTGCTGTTGTAGGCTTCAGTGCTTTTCATCACTCTGTGACTTTCCCAAACTGTCTTTTTCTGCACTATTGGGCTGGCTAGGTCCGTATTCGTCCATCCCCGCATTCTCCTCGTGCTATATTTTCTTCACGGTATATATGCATTCATTGCTTCATGATTTGCTTTGAAGGTATTCCATGATTCTAATGTATCCACCCTCATTCTTAAATCCGCCCAATTAATAGATGCTGTGTAGTGGCATCTATTAATTTGTCGGATTAAAAGTGGCATCTTGTGTTAAAACGTGAGTTTCGTATTTCGACGTATATTCCAAACCATACTTGTCTAGTTTTACTCCAGATTATTCTGCATGCGAATTTTAACACAAGATTTAGGAATGCGACGCGTTTCAGCTTTTGTGATCATAGAGGAGAATTTTTGCACGTCAGGATCTTCGTCAGCATGCTTCCTCTGACCCACACTTTGTTTCTTTCATCGTTACTGGTGCCGAATGAGTGTGTGGCTATGACCCGGAAACGGAGTCTTCCAGTCCTCTCAACAGAAGACTGTTTGCTCCAAGGACCAAGACAATCTCGATCAAATATGAAGATCACACGTATCGTATTTTTATTATCAGTAGTAGAAGTACTGGCATGTGATAAAAGAAAGCAAGCTTATAAAGCTTCAGCAAAAAAAAACAAAAAAAAAAAAAAAACCTTCACATATCACCTGTCCATCCCCTCCAATAATGTATGTAGTTCTTCCTTGAATTTATTTAAACTACCCACTTCCACAACAACAGATGGAAGTTTGTTCCAACAATCAATCACTCGCTGGCTGAAGGAAAACCTCCGCACAATCCTGCAAATCCTACAAACATCATTGTTTGCAGGATCATTGTCAACATTGAGC
This sequence comes from Mastigoproctus giganteus, assembly GCF_048544385.1. NCBI lineage: Eukaryota > Metazoa > Arthropoda > Arachnida > Uropygi > Thelyphonidae > Mastigoproctus > Mastigoproctus giganteus. The sequence continues at coordinate 258,649,547 of NC_143575.1, forward strand.
TCTCTCATTCCATTCAAAGCCTTAACCAGATCACCTTGCAGGCGCCTAGTCTCCAGAGGATGCAATTTACAGAACTAAAGCCTTTCTTGGTAAGACTACCATTTCGTTCCCTTCACTAATCTCGCTGCTCTTCTCTGCACACCCGTTCCAGCAAATCTACATCCTTCCTAAAATGAGGCATCCAGACCTGTACGCAGTACTCAAAATGCGGCTTAACCACGGCCTTGTATAATGGGATAATCATCTCCTTATTCCTGCTAGCAAAGTTCCGGTATATCACTGACCAAATCCCATGAGCTATCTTGGAAGCCCGTCTGGATTGCCCAGAGAACTTCATATCTAACCCAATTACCCCCAGGATCTTTTTGATTCCCAATAGATAGAATTATTCAGAATACACCCAGGAACTATTAGCAATTCCAACGAAGCTTTTCAAGAAGTTACCAGAAGTTGCAAAATGGTAGAATCAGTGAATACAGTATCAAAATAGAAACTTCGAAAGAGATCCAACGAATAGTAGATAAGTTTCGTCATTTCCTAAATATTAGTTCAGGCCCGAACTTTTCGATCACACCTCGTATACGTAAGAACTAATAGTGTTATTATTTCTTACATAACTGTACATTCCTAAGACTTTACTTTTAAAGAATACAAATTAATCTTGAACACATCAAACAAAGGATCTGTAATAACTAAACAGGCAAGTTGACAAAATACAAGCGACATTAAATACTGTTAATATAAATAAAAATAAATTATAAAGTAATTTATAACTTGAAATAACACTCACCAGATGTGAGTATTATTACAAGCGAAATGCACTGCCCTACCAATTTATTAGAGAACACATCGTTCCGATATATGCATGCTATCCATCGCATATGAATAAACAGGCCAGGACGGTTGGTTCATGTGGTGGGGTTCGTGCATGTGTGTGTGTGTGTGTGTGTGTGTGTGTGTGTTCAGCGCCTCAGCTAATAAGGCGATGAGGAGTCAGTATATTGTATCTGTAAAACGCATGTATTCTATGGTCGATTTTTCTGTTTTCTGGAGGAAACCCCCGAGTTTTCGGGAGTAAAAACCCTGTAACCTTCGCTTGAGACCAAAAACTCAGTCAGTTTATGAAAAAAAAAAGCCCATACAAGTTCCTTACGTAATTGACTAAATTCAAACTTTTAAAGATTTCACAATTTTTTAACGAATTCAGGCCTTTTGGGTCAGTTAGTAGTATAGTAGTAGAAGCAAATAGAACAAGAAAGCAAGCTAGTACGGCATCAGATTCAGATTAAACTCACAAATTCCAGTCAACATCTGTTGACTGGAATTTGTGGGTTTAATCTGAATTTGACTGGAAGTTAAAATCCTTTTGAATTTGACTGGAAGTTAACTGGAAGTTAAAGTCCCCCATTTATTCAAGTGTATCCCATTCCTGTAAAAACAGTCTCTCCTGTTAACAAGCGCAGGCCACGCAGGGAAAAATCTTACTCAGGGGAAAGTGATACACGGTCGATGTCCCCTTACTCAGGGGACATCGACCGTGTTACCAGCGAGAGTCACTTCGTACGACAGACCTGTTAGAAGAGAAGTAGTGCCATGTAGATTGGTTTCCGGTGAAATAAGCCATCCGTGACAAGCCTCCGCTACTTACAACGAATCTAACAGATGTAAAGGTCATTCTGGACCCAGAAAATCTGTCGACATCCAGTTGAATCCATTACTCGCAAAACTGTTGCTGTTCCACCATTACGTATGTTCTCAATATTTTGGCAGAGCAGTGTATATATTGAAGAAAAGGATTCCTGGCTGGTCTTACCTAACAATACTAGTTACTGGAACGTGCAGAAGCTTTTTATCGAAAGTAGTGATGTCTACAACAGTACCGGCAACAGCTTCAGCAAGCGATATATCTACTTTGGTCACCAAATTGTTACCATCTCGAACAAACTGAGGATGAGGCCTGCAAGATTTATTTAGAAGTTGTAAATATTAATTTCTCACATGGATAAAAATGAAATTATATATATATAAAAAAAACAATTTCAAGTCAAAACTAATGTCTCATGTAAATCCGTTAACTGAATCTTTGAGATCGGACAATTTATTATCATATGAACTAACAATAGTCATACAGGTTGAGCGAAAAGTCTCACAAACACGCCTTAGGTGACGGTATTGACTGAATTCAAACTTTTATGTAGACGATATCAGGAACAGTATCTCTGTTGCTGATATTGTCTGCTGTGCAGATAACATAAAGCCCTTCACAGGTATTAAAAGCTGGAGATGACCCACAAGCCCTAGCTCACCGCTTGCATCTACCCTCCATAGATCGTCTCAACATTTGTCTCGCTTTGGTCTTAGCTTAAAACCTAATAAATCAGCCGTAATGATATTTTCTCTCAAGAAAAGCCCAGCCATCAACCAGCCAATATGATTCCCATACCCATTCCACAAGTTATTTTTCACACTGATTTAGGGATCACATCTTCGATTCCAAATTAACCTTTCATGATCATGTGACTCATCTACATACCCAGGAATCCTATGTGCAGTGAAAATTTGGACATCCGCTGGTGCTCTCCCCCCTAACTATTGACAGAATGTTGGCGGATGAATACTGGTTGTTGAAGTGGATTTCTTAAAAATATTGTATCTATTCACAACTTGCAAGAGCTCTTGACTATCAGAGGTTAAATATCAAAATTTATAATGCACGGCTAGTCCCAAGTACTAAAATACTCACTGGTGATCTGAATCCTCCTGACGTTTGGGAAACCACTAAGTGGAGGATATCCCAAATAGCCCTTCGGTCGAAACCTGCCTGCTAGCAAGCAACGCCTTCAGATCGTGAGATGCTTGCTGAAGAGAAACCCAAGTTTCCGGGAGAAAAAAACCAAGTAATCCTTGCCTGAGACTGATTAAATCAGCCACGTTTGAAAAAGGCTCATAAAACTTCCTCACGTCAATGACAGCATTAAACACATCTCTTCCAACTGGTGTGGAGAGAACGATGCTTATATCACGTATGCTACCTGCGAGGGAAAAGTTCGAAGATTGTTACAGCAAGCAGCCGTCTTGTGTGACTGGCTCAACAAGGAAAGTGCTTAAAAAAACTTGAAGATGCACCTACATAAAATATCATCAGTACATTAACTGCAAGGACATGATAGCGTGAATGTGTGCAATGCTGCTGAGCCCTCGTGGGTAGCGCAGTTGGTAGGATCGCTGTCCTCCCAACACAGGGTGGAAAAGACCTGAGTTCCAGTCTCGTAAATGACTGGATGGATTTTTATAGCCTTTTTCACAAAGTGGCCAAGTTGATCAGGCGAGGGTATAATGGTTTTTTCCTATCGGAAACTCTAGTTTTTCGTCAAGCAAACAGAAAATCGACCACAGAACACACGCAATTTACAGACAATATACAAGGAGCAATATGGCCTTAGTTGCCGATGCTCCTAAAACCCTACGACAACAACAACAACAACAAAACTGCCGATGGTTTTAGAGACTTCCTTACCTAATAAAGAAGACATTCTGGAGGTTACATCTTTTGACGGTTAGGCGTAGTTCCATTTATTAGGATAAGTCAACTCCCAAAACATGGTCGGCTGTTAATTCACGTGCCATTCAGGAAACACAACTGTGCGATGAGCGATATCGCAGAGACGAGTAATTTTTCCCATATTTTTTAAGAACGCTAATAGAGCGTTATCATATGGAATTCGGTGATAGCCTAATTTCCAGCAGGAGACCCACAAGATACAAAAAAAAGTAGATGTTTGCCCGTGGAAGCTACTTCAAACACTTATTTTAACTCTGCTACTATACATTTAGAAACCAAAACAGTGACTTCTCCTGTCTCTACGAGTGGACGCACCCCCACGGCACCTTGGAATGACGTCACCGACCGGCGAAGCATATATTGTGACGACACGGGTAATGGTCCTGTTGTTGCGCGGTTTTAGGAGAATCAGCAACTAAGACCATATTGCTCCGTGTAATAATTGCGTGTTCTGAAGTCGATTTTCTGTTTTTTGGACAAAAAAGCCGAATTTCCTGGAAAAAAAAAAACATGCTGTCCTTGTCAGGGACCGAATAACTCAGCCACATTATGAGAAAGACCCATAAAAATTCCTCCTGTCAACGACGGGACTACTCAAACTCAATTCTTTTTCAATCGGTGTGGGTGGACAGCGATCCTACCAACTGTGCTATCCACGAAGGCGACATGGGTAATGCCTATCAATTCGTCAGTACGAAACCCATGAAATGAGAAAAGGGAAGTACCTGATGGAGTTTGAACGAGGAATGACTTGCGGAGTAAGGAAGTCGGGCGCCAGCATCTCGGTAACCGCAGGTTGTCGACAGTTCGCGGTTCGCCGTAGTCACGGTACGTTGGTGGTGGTCCTCCTGTTTCGGCACGCTAACGTGCCGCGACAGGAAGGCCGCCACTGGTTGACAGTCGAGGTGAGCGGACGTAGGGATGTGCTGTCCGAGACAAGAGACGGTTCGTGATTCCTCAATTAACAGAAGACTACAACCAGTGTGCACAACGTTAGGTCCCAGCGACTAAATGACAAGAGGAACAACAGTACACGACACTACACATGTACAAAATCCATACACTTTTAAACCTCTGGCATTGACAGTGTTCTGTTTCACACCCACCATGTATAGTACTCGGAGATGGGAGAAACCAGTGGTGCCGTTTGATACAAAACACACTCTACACTCTACCATCCAGCAACCTCTCTTGCGGCCTAAGCGACCTGTTCATGTTCCCATGTTGACCGACTGTCATCGACGACACTGCCTGTAGTGGGCATGTGAGCACTCATCCTGGACATTGGACTACTGGAAAAGAGACACCTGGACTGATGAATCAAGATTCCAGCATGCCAATGGACAGGTGCATATCCGACGGCGGGCAGGTAAAGCTACATCCACACTGATCGGTTGGACAAAAACAGGCCGGTGTCGGTGGTATCATGGTTTGGGGAATGTATTCCCTCCAATTTGATCCTGAAATGTGGATGGACTTTATTGCACCAGTTCAGCAAAACCACCATGTGCCTAGTGATATTCCCATGGCTGAGATGCACCTGAAACCATCGAATTAACAAGACAAGACCTTTATATGCGATTAATAAGTTGCCTGTAACTGGTACAGCGGGAATTGACAAAGTACCACAATTTATCATGAAATGTTTGATCCCATATCTAAGTGATCCCCTCCTAATAATTTATAATACTATATTAAAAGGAGAATTTATTTTATTGTATTTTATTTAATTTAAAATATATTTCGGCTTCATATGGAGGAATTGCAAGTCGCTGCCTCTAATGAATGCTCAATTATTTATTTTATTATAATGTAACTTTTGTCAATATTTAATGGTAGTATATATATATAATCTTCCTATAATTTAATCTTTATAATCCCGGCGAGGTTATCTCTGCCGCTTGTTAACCCCTGGCATGATGCCATGATGGGTATTGTAGGGTCGTGGTACCTGCGTGTACCGATGAACTTTACAATAAAGATCTTATTTATTTATTATTCATAGACATCACTGAGTCCCCTCATCCCCACCGAACGCACTCTCACCACCAGATCCTACATCGGCTTTGTTTTAGACCAAGTTTTTTCCGTCCAGATGGCACTGAACTCTTCCAACAAGACGAAGCCAAATGTCACAAGGCTTGCATTTTGCAGGAATCGTTCAATGATCATGTACAAGCATTCCATGTTCAGACTGGCCGCCAAATTTCCCCGGCATCAATCCTAACGAACATTTGTGGGATGCAGTGGACAGTTGAAGCTACCTTCGGCGGCCTCGTGGAGTTGATACCATGCCGGCCGCAAGCGGTTATCAAGGGTATAGACGACTCAGCACGCTATTAGGTAGGTGACCAAAACGTTTTGACTCATTACTGTACTTTTCGCTCACCCTGTACACAGGCGCAGATGTGGGAAACCACCGGTGGCGCCTGACCCAAAATACTATGCCACTCACTCTGTACATTGCCAATTTCTTATATACTCACTTAATCTTCACGACAAAACTTATATCGCCTGGTATCACATTGGGTCCTTGGTCTCCAGATTCAGGAAAAGTAAATCGTCTGTTATCATGGCACCCACGGGGGATATTTATGGTGAATATTTTTTGGACAGTACATGATCTGCCTTTAAAATCTGTCAACTATAAGAAAAAAAGAAAAAAAAAAATATATATATATATGGTTGGTGGATTTTAAAGGTATGACTACTTGCAGCATTATTTTTATTATTTACATAATGTATAAATAATATGCGTTGAGTGCCGGTTGATTGTTAAATAGTTTTAGGCAACCAGCGACTTGGATCATACTGCGCCATATATATATTATGTCTGTTAATTGCATGTTCTGAGGTCGATTTGCCTGTTTAATGGACGAAAAAGCCGAGTTTCCAGGAGAGACAAAACCATGCCATCCTCGCCTAAGACCGACTAACTCAGCCACGCTGTAAAAAATGCCCATCAAAATTTCTGGCGTCATTGACGGGATTCGAACTCAGGTGTTTTCCGCAGGATGTGGGGTGAGCGGTGATTGGACCCATGACGGTCGCATAAATGCGCTAGTTTATTTTTAACTAAAACCGCACGATGTTACATGAACTTGATTATGTGCGTCAGCTGTATAGACTACTATCACACCTTAATTAAAGTTCGAAGTCAAAAGATTAAGTTGGACTGTTCAGAATTACAGCTCAGGTAACTGATCTCAAGAAGCGTCACTATATCATTTATCTAAATTGGGTATCTTCTATATCAGGCTGGCTATTTTGCGGGATGAAAAATCCATCCTTCAATCAATATCAGGTATTCCTTATCGGTCGTAACATTTCTTTTACCAGAGATGGACTACTGACCATAATATGACACTAACGAACAAACAAAAATGAAAATTCCTCATGTCTCAATGGTAATCGAACCATAGCAGTAGAATAAATTCTCCTTCTTATCGCTAACGCTAACCTCTCTTCATATGCAGATGATCTTGCATTCTTCATTCAATCCACTTGACCTTATCAGTTAATATAAACGCTTCATTAATGTACTAATTAAATCGACTTGCGAAACAGTTCCAAACCAGGAAGCCTGGAAATCCAACACAGAAAAGCTGTCCTTGTACTATCTACAGGATGATCATTTTAGTCTAAGAGCGTACATTAAAAGGTGAATAAATTCGAGATGTTAAAATTCTGCAAGCTTGAGAGAAGTTTTCTTCGATGAATAAGTTCGGCATTTCGATCGTCTCATACATGTAACTCTGGCCTCTATTTGTAGCAATTGCTCATTGAACAAGCCAAGCACTCTATGCATAAAATGGAAGTATGCTTCATTCAATGGTCATTCAAAAACCTTTACAATAAGTTTCGCCAGTTTTTCTTCCAGAAGGAAAGAGACTTACATATTTCGAAAATTTTAATACTCGATCATTTGGTATAAACGTAACCAGCGAGTTTTTACAATGGCAATTGCAAAGCAGATTTTCTCACCATACAACGCATATTGTTTGTCCACTGTTCACGTAGAATTTCACTTTTTAGACCACAGGAGGTGGAATGGCATAGGAAGTAGAAAGGTCCACTGCAGAATGGCACGGCAAGTGCATTCAAAATCTGCCCCACAAAGACCTCCACTAGACATAAGAAAAGGAAAGAAGATGTGGCCGGTTGTCATGAATATTTTCTTAGAATCAGTTCTTGGTAAACATCCACGCATAGAACTCACGGGTAAAAATAGCTCTCGTTTCATCGTTAAATATATCCAAAGGTATGTTTATCCAATATTCTATATATTATCCATACTGAATGGACAAAAATCATGGGATACCTACACAGTAACGGGTAAGCCCACCTTTCCCCGGATAAGGGCAATCACACGGCGAGGCAACGAGTCCACTAGTTTACGAAAGTGTCCCACAGGTATTTCCATCCAGGCTTGCTGCACCGCTGCTGTCCATAATTCCATCACATTCCTGGGTGGAAGATCCAAAGCTCAAACGGACCTTTACACAGCATCCCAAAGATGCTCCACAGCATTCATGTCCAGTGAACGGGGAGGCCATTCCATGGTGGTAAAATCTGCGGAATGCTCTTCGAACTATGTTCTAGTCACCACAGCATTGTGGGGAAGCACATTGTCCTGCTGGAAGAGTCCATTGTTCTGTGGGTGAATGATGACCATGAAGTGATGCAGATAGTCTGTAAGGATGGACACGTAACCTCGACCATTCAGAGTTGCGTGTAGACGTACCAGAGGTCCCAACGAGTGCCAGTTGAACACACTCCAGGCCATTACCGACAGTTCACCTGCCTGAACAGTTCCTTGTTGACATAACGGGTGTACAGCTTCGTGCGGTTTCCGCCAGATACGCACCCTCCCGTCTGCTCGGCACAGGACTCATCGGATCAGGAGACCCGTCTCCAATCATCCAAGGTCCAGTGCGATGTTCTTTCGCCTAGTTGAGGCATAGGGTCCTGTGCCGTGGTGTTAGCAATGGGACTCAGGTGGGTCGGTGGCTCCCATAACCTATTGCGGCTAATGATCGCCTGATGGTCTTGGTGGAGACGTTTCTGGCATCTCCCTCGTTGAAGTTGTGGGTGATTTGTGCCTCTGCCGCTCTCCGATTGGCTGAAATAATGTGAGACAGATGGCCACGTTCATCCACCCACCTTTGTCCGCCAGCAGCGCTGTGTCCAGGATGAGACGTTATTCCGGAAATGCGTATTCCCGATACATTCTTGATACTGCGCAATTTCTGTACCACCTCCGCGATAGAATGACCCATGCGTCGGGCACCCACTATCATCCCTCTTTCAAAGTTGGTTAACTCACGATGTTTATCCATACTGACATCGAATTACCGTCCACGTGAATGCAGTGTAACTATACAGGGTGTTTCAGTTAAACGTTTCAGAACTTCTAAGAGAGGTAGGGTACATCCTGACAACTCGAAATCATATAGCAATGTGGGGTCGGAAATGCTTTCCTGAAGCGGTGTTCTACACAGAAGCACCATAAAGAAAAGAGACCGTAAGTGAGAAATCGTTTTAATATAATACATGAAAAGAAGCAAAAGGTACATGGATTACCGTAGGTACATGGATTATCAAGTAGATAGGTCTAACCGGACCTATCTACTTGATCTTTCTGCAGCAAGTATTGCCACAACTTTTGAGAGATGAACAGATTTCTGCATCGACGCAACAGACAATGTGGTTCCAACACGATGGAGCCCCTGCCCATTATAGCGGAGATGTTCGTAACTACCTGGATGTCACATTTGGTCAACAGTGGATCGGACGCGTGGTCCCGTGCGTTGGCCTGCTCGGTCACCCGACCTATCATGTCTTGATTTTTATTTCTGGGGTCATATGAAATCGCTAGTTTATGACACCTCTGTTGACAATGCTGAGGAGCTGGTTGCAAGAATCGCAGTAGCTGCCGAAGAAATTCGAAATTCGCCTGGAGTATTCCAGAATGTTCGGATGTCCATGCGTCGGAGATGTGAGGCGTGCATTGTAGCCCGTGGAAGAAACTTCGAACACTTACTTTAATCCATGTACCTTTTGCTTCTTTTCATGTATTATTAAAACGATTTCTCACTTACGGTCTCTTTTCTTTATGGTGCTTCTGTGTACAACACCGCTTCAGGAAAGCATTTCCGACCCCACATTGCTATATGATTTCGAGTTGTCAGGATGTACCCTACCCCTCTTAGAAGTTCTGAAACGTTTAACTGAAACACCCTGTATACCTGCCAAGTGGTAGGTTCGTCCACTAGCAAGAGGGGGTGAGAGCGTCGCGTTACCCAGGAACCAGATATCCCATGAATTCCGTCCTTTCAGTGCACTTCGATGATGTGGTCCGCTGCTCTCTAATAGCATCTCAGTAGATTGATAGGACATGACTACAGTATTTTCAGGTTATACGGTAGATGAATAGTATGATCGAAAAGCTGCTTAGTTAAAAAGCATATTACTGTCTTCCTGCTTGTTGGGTTTTAAGTTCATCAGCGACTTAGTGCACATTGAGTCGTATATAATAGTAATATGACTGTAAATTTTGTGTATCCTATGGTTATTTTTCTGTTTTCTAGACGAAAACACTATGCTACCCTTGCCTGAGACCGACTAAGTCAGCCACGTTGTGACATAGATCTATAAAAATTCCTGGTGTCATTGATGGGATTCGAACTCGGGTCTTTTACACCCAGTGTGGGCAGGACGGTGATTATACCAACTGTGCTGTCCGGGACAGCTACTGTCCTACCAGCATTATCTCAAAGAAAATGTAAGTCGTTGCGTGTATATTACGCGCCAACCAACTAATCTGGCCGGAAATTGGTTCTAACGGCAATTATATCTACTGTGCTACAATCGAGAGTTTATCTGTGCCCCAGTCTACGCATGTAACACGGTGGTTATAGCTGCGGTTCTTCCCACACCGGGTGGAAACGGTGTGAATAGGACCTTAAAAACGCGCGGAACATCTATGGGCTTTTTTCATGCCGTGGCTAAGTTAGTTGGTTTCAAGCGTAGATAGCAAGGCTCTCCTGCCCTGGAACTCGGGTTTTTCATCCAGCAAAACGGGCAACACACGCAGTTTATGGACATAATACACAGAGATTTTATTTATTTATTTATTTTTTTTTTAACTTCGAGTCAAATGATTATAAAATATTTCTCAACATGAAGTGTTATTTCGTTACGAAAAAGTTTTGTTTTTAGGTTTTATTTAAGTTGGACTTATAGGTATTGCCATATCTTTAATCTTCAAATATCAAACATGAAATTCGTATTGAGTTTGATATCTCCAAAATATTTCTTGATATTAACGCTGTACAAATGCTATTCATTATGATTTTGTTATGAAATGCCATACTGTATTAATGCTATTCATTGTAAACTTGTAATCAATAGAAATGAAGGAAACTACTTACTTTTATTGGAAGTTTTGGCGTTCGTTTACAACCATAGAAAACGTCTTCCAATGTCAACGGTATCTGGTGCTCCGACGAGACTCCAACTGTCTTCTTAGATCTACCACTTTCTCCAACAAACTGTGCGTATTCAATATTAGGCATATACATTTCTAAAGGCCAAATAAATGTTTCAGGTCGAAAAACAATACAGAGAAACTGAAATTAGGGATATTTTTCAATTCTAAATTTGTGAACCAAATTCAGAATATCATACCTAATCATGACGTCAAATAAAAAAAATCGATTTTTTGTTTAAATTTTTTATCGAAATGAAATTAAAGTATTAATTAAATATAAAACAAATATTTTTGCTAAAATAAGAAAATTCTCACATTTAGGGTAAAGTATTTTAAAGTGAACCTACCGGCAAACGGATTATCCACACCAAAAAAGTCTCTATAGACTTTGTAACAGTCTCCATGAAATACATAAGGTTCAAATAGTACACGCTTTTGCGTCTCTTCAGGTGTTTCTTCATCTTCGTTCCCCGGGAAGGTCAATCCTTTCTTCAGTCCTTCTTCTCCAAATTGATCAAACGAGGCTCTTCTTTTAGCTGGAAAGAGATTTCTTTTAAACTTCTGAAGGCAACAAGAAATATTATGTATACTCACTTAGAGCTCTACAAAAGAGGCATACAATAGATGCGAAGCACATAGCCCTCAAAATAAAAAAGAAAACCCTAAATGTTTGCTTAATAATTATAATTTAGTTATGAAAAATGATAGCGGGGCGATCCAATGAAACTATGCACCTTAGGGCTCCAATACCACTGCACAATCCTATGCATACTGCATAATCTATAAAATTAATATACGAGGTGTGAAAAAAAAGTTCCCGGACTGATGCAATAAAAAGAACACAAAGTGTAGGAGCTCAAAAATGGTTTTATTTTTATTCGAAGTAATCATTACCTGATTGAATGCACGTATTACACCTTTCTGAAAGTTTCTGAAAAGAGTCATCGAAGGAGCCCAAAGATTCTGTTCAGTTTGGTGGTTGCGATTTTCTTTATAATGAAATCTTTTTCCTTTGAGGACAGTTTTCACCTTGGGAAAGAGGAAGAAGTCTGATAGTGCTAGATCGGGAGACTAGATCCCATTGCATTAGAATTTAAAAACGTCTGAGACCACTAGCGTAGCTACCCTTTTTCGGGCCCGGAGGCAAAGAACATGTTCGGGCCCCCACTTAATTAATGAAAATTGCAAAAACAGGAGACAGCCAAAGACGCCGGGCCCCTAAAAGGGCCCTGGCCCTGAGGCAATTGCCTTGCCTGCCTACATGGTAGCTACGCCACTGTCTGAGACCAATGTAGTCACCCTTCCGAAAGCAAAAGTCTTTCCATTTACCCTTGATAGTAGTTATGCCTTTAATTAAATTCCACATTAGTACACTGTGATCACTGCCACACAGTGGGTTTTTTACCTGCAGATTCGTAATGCATGAAGAATCATTGCTGATAACCAGTTCAAGTGTATTGTTTCCTATTTTTTCCCCTCTCTAACATACTCCTGTAGAAAAGTCATCCAAGAAACCTACAAAAGTCTTGCTAGTGTGTGAGTGACCAACCTACAAATTTTAGTCAATATCTGGAAAGTTAAAATCCCCGTTATAAGACATTCTGATTTACTAGTCCATTCTATTTTCCTGCGTAGATCTTTGGTATACTCATCACAGTCAATAGGCCTATAACACACTCCTACTCTCAATTTTGTTTTCTCAGTGATTATATCACACCCAACTGACTGAAACATTGCACTGGTCACCCATGTCGACAGGATTCACTACCTTGGTGCAAGATTTTATGTTTACCGCGTGAACTTCCCATAACTTCTGCCAGAGGTGCTCTCTCTCTGATCGCTACTGAACAGACTGTGTTCGCATGCCAGTAATTGTCGAGCTAGTGTTGCATGAAGAGAGTTTTTAGCCGCGTGTCACTGAAGATCGTTTTGAAGCAAGTATCATTTCGGACATACAGATTGAACAGCGATATGTGATTAGTCATCGTGTAGACGGGGCTTAAATGCATTGGAAACGGTTAAAGAGATGAATAAAGCATATGGTAACAGGGGCGGACTTTGGCCTAGGCAACTGCCTAGGGTCCGTAATTTTTTGGGGCTCGAAAACGGTTTTATTATACATTTTTTCATTATTTTATTTAATTTATAATGTTCCGTTGATTCGCGCCAATCAATCAAAGCATCTTTGCACGCCACGCTATCTGGTGAATCATCATATATACCGCGCCAGGCGCGGTATACACAATGATTCACCAGATAGCGGTAGTCGCTAGGGCTAGGTAGGGTTAGGGTTGCCAGCCAACCTCCTTTGTGCATGACAGTCCTCGATTAGCCTAATGATGTCCTCTTCCATCCTATTGCAACGAAAATATCCTCCATTTTTAGATTTTGACTTAAAGTATAAATTTTTATAGGCAGAGGACTCTTTTTAGCTTTCTACATAATACAAGGCCTGTATTTTTATATTTAGTAATAGAAGACCTTTTTTAACCCATTCAACTGTGTCCTCCATTACAATTTCTGAAAGGTGGCAACCCTTGGTGGGGCCCGAAATGAGAATCTTGCCTAAGGTCAGATTTTTACTTAGTCTGCCACTGTATGGTAATGAGTGTCTTGGTAAGACGCCCGTAATCCGGTGTGACCGAACTTTCGGGTGTGAAGTGGTTTCTCCATAACAACAATGCCAGGCCCCATACGGCTAATATTGTGCAGCCAGTGATCACTGCCATAGGTGCCGAGGTTCTGCCACACCCTTATTCAACTGACTTAGCCCCATTCAATTTCTTCCTGTTTCCATGTCTGAAGAAAGCTCTGAAAGGTAAGCGTTTCGCGTCAGACACAACGATGTTCGCAGGGCCGGAACGGAAGCACTTCGCAGTCTTTCGAAAAATGGCCTACAAGAAGCACTTAATGCGTGGATACAATGGTGGCGAAAATGTGTTAAGTTCAAAGGGGAGTACTTCGAGAAGGAGAAATCCACAGAAGATTCAGATGAAGACAATTAAGGTAAGACCTTGACCAGTCCGCGAATTAAATGATCACCCCTAGTATTTAGCTCGTAATGTTATGATGAGGTATTAAATGCCATGATAACATTATTCAAACATTATAAAAGTAAACGTTATAGTTTCTGATTAACAAAATATCAAAATGACTATTGTGTAACGAAGTTCTAATGAAAATACCAAGAAACAAAGAAATAACCAGAATTCATGGAATTTACAATAGTAATAATGTATGCATTTATTTTAATGGAATAATTGAAAATAGACGTATATAGCGTGATTCGTTCATTTTCCCTAAATATATCAGCCACTGGAATATTCTCCAATATTCTTTCTAGTCGTAAACGACGTCATTGCAAATGCAAAAGCAACTCGGTTATAATTGAAAATCATCAAAGTTCTCTTTGGAATGTGATAATTGCTTTAAGTTTCTCAAGAAGAGTAGATAAATAAAAGACTGTTTTCCTTAATTAAAACGCAATGTTCCTTTGTAATTAGTAAACTAAGAGAATGTGAAAAATGCTGAGCAGGAAGAATTATATCGAAGGGAGAGGTAACGACCTCTTTGGAAGGTTTATTATCAATTAAAAGAAGACAATTTAAGACTGTGTTTGGAGTATCAAAAATAAACCTAGTTGAGGTTATACGACACCGTATAAGGTCAGTTAAATACATACAATATGCTGTCACACTCTGAACGATTAGCCCTCGTGGATAGCACAGTTTTTAGAACTGCCATCTTCCCCATACTGAATGGAAAAGACTCAAGTTTGAATCCCTTCAATGATCCAAAGAATTTTTATGGGCCTTTTCCACAAGGTGGTCCAGTTAGCCAGTTTCAAGCGAGGTCTGCATGACGTAGTTGCCCGAAGAACTCGGGATTTTCGTCCAACAAAGAGCAAATCGATCATAGAACACAACCAATTTACAGACATAATACACATGGTGCTTTATGGCATAAGTCACTGATGTGCCTAAAACCTAACATCAACCAACCAACCGACCGAACGATTGAAAGGGAGGCTTAGCCTTAAAATTATCGAGGTGAACTGATAGTATTTGACATGCTGGACATAAAAGGGAAATATTACTGCGTTTCATAGAACTGTTTCCAGGGTGGAATGAAGTCTGTGGGTTATCATTCGATCACGGCTGTGTTAACATTATACTAATATACATTTCGAAGTCTTGAATAAACAATTATATCAAAATACTTCTCAACCTACGGATGCTGAGGATATCATATGCTTCACAGATGAGATAAAATTTTTCTTCAGCTCCAGGAGTTGAACATCTTTCTGGATGATACTTCAGTGCCAATCTTCTGTATCTAAAACGAACATAGAAGAAGAAATATCATTGTCTAATGCACACATCAGAAATTTAGCCAGGGTTTCTTCATAGAAAACTGAAGCAAAAAAAAAAAAAAAAGAAAGAAAAACCTAATCATTCTCGAATAAGTAAAATCAGCTGCTAATTGCGGAATGGGTTATTTCGACTTCCAATTTCATCTAGCTGCAATCTGTAACTGTTGTTGCCCATGGGTACAGGTTTCGTGTACATTCGGGAATACTTTAAGAGAATATAAGAGATATGCTGACGAATGAGAAAAAAGTACTAGTGAAATTTTCATTTTTATATTCGATTTTATTCGATAAACACTACAACTAACCAACCAACAATTAATGCTCCTTTCTGCACACAAAGATGTAAGGGAAGGGAGGAGGTACCCCAAATCTCATCAACTATTTCCGTGGTCTGGATACATTCCAGAATCTTCACAGTGGCGTTCTCGTTACGGCCCTATTTAATACATATAAGAAAATATACATGAACAAATACATCAAAAATATCGAACGTTCTCTTTAACAAAGCCTGCGCATGTAGCCCAATGATTATAATAACCGTCCTCCAACACTAGTTGGAAAAAGTTAGGGCTCGAATCTAGTCAAGGAACGAGGAAATTTTATGGGTTTCTTTCACAGAGTGGCTGAGTTAGTCAGTCCTAATTCTAAAGTCGAGAACAAGTTCTCGACTTGAGAATTAGTTCAATTAGAATTGACTAATTCAAGAATTCGATCCTAATTTTCAAGTTGAGAATTGAAGAGTACTGAAATGATCAAATTTCAACAGACAATTCATACAACCGCACATGTGGTTGGATTAGATATGTGTGTGTGAAAGTGAGAAAGCAACTAAAGCTATGAGGAATCAATATATTATATCTATAACTGCGTGTATTCTTCAGTAGGTTTGCTGGAAGAAAAATCCTAGTTTCTGGATCAAAAAACCATGCTACCGTCTTTCTGGGACCGACTAACTCAGCCACATTGTGAAAAAAATCCATAAAATTGCTTTTGTCATTGACCGGATTCGAACTCAGGCCTTTTCTACCTGTGGAAACAGTGATTATCACCACTTTGCTCTATGGCTAACATGTGGTAAAAGCATGCATTTTTCAATTAACATTTGTTAAGTTCCATTTAACGTCGGGATGAAGTGGGTAAATCTAATGTTTTGTTATGATATTTTTATTTGTGGTTTTCATATTATTATTATTATTATTAGCTATATGGTGCAAGGAAGCCTGAGGCTTATGCTGCACCAGCCAGAAAAAAAAAAAAAAAAAAAATTTCCCGAGCTACCCTGAGAGAGAGAGAGAGAGAGAGAGTCAAAAGTAGAAGGGAATCAAGAAGAGAAGAATGATGATATCCAGTTCAGGACCTGGGTGTGCCAAGCCCATACTCACCGGATGTGAGCCCCTGGGGTAATAAAACAGTAGTATATGATGAACCTCTCACCCAGCACTGCACTTAACAATTTCTGGTGCTTCAATTTTCTGTAGATTATTGACGGAATTTCTAGAACTGTACAAGCTACCTGAAATATTTTAATAAGAAATATTTTGAGCAGAACGAATTGGGTTAGCACATTTTGAAATATTTAAACCGGAACACACAGTGGAATTCCCGGATACTTGCCGGAAGTGATGTCATGTGCAATGCATCATTACGTACTTTGCACGATTCTAATACTGTACTGTATATCAATCGCGGCAAACCTTTCAGTTCTCCCCCCCCCCCCCACCACAGAGAAAAATACCAGTGATTTTGCTGTTTATTATAAATTTTATTTTTGATATATATAATATTAAAAAATTGAAAATAATAACTAATGTATTTATCATTACAATTAATAATAAAAATGGATTTCAACTTACTCCTGGTAATTTTGGCAGGGACAGGAACGAATTTCTTTGCGATTAACGCGCAATTACGTTAAAATTTTTTTCTGGATATGCTGCTTTAAAATGTGTCTGGTAATACGATAATAATTTTACTCACTAGAAAAATGAAAAAAATATTTAAAAAAAAGCGCTAATATTTCATTAACAAGGTGTATTTTTTCTTTTTTTCTTTTTTTTTTAAAGATAATACTGCTGTTACTGCGTTCTGCAGTACGTACTTATGAATTTATAAGTCGATACTTACGCCTTTTTAATATCAGTGTATGTTGCTGACCTAGGAACTTCTAATACATTATAGTAGTCAATGCCCATTTTAAAAGAATAATTTAATCAGAAATTTCGAGTTTAAATCATAAGTTATTTGTAACTCCAAATACTGCCTATCAACACCACGATTTAACCACTAAGAATGTTGGAATGGTCGAAACGCCACCTATTGATTAATTATCCAATTACATGAACGGACTAATTCTATTAGATATAATTATAATATAGCAATCAGGAAACAAATCATTATACATATTATACAAAACTACTTTTTTACTGAAACGCAATATTTGTAATTTTTTTTAAATTCTCTCATTTTCATTACATTATTTAGTTCTTCTGAATTAGTAATATTAAACATGCGTATTCTAAAAACAGTTCTAATGATATTTCTCTAAATTCTGCAATATTCTATCAGCACAAATATTAAGGATTTTTCTGAAAACGCTGCATCAGTAAATTTATTAACGCACACGTTCACAAAAACTGTAAATTCACATGCAGATGTAAATTAATAAGTTCTCCAACAGGCCGACAGTATGCAAATATTTCGTTAAATATTGCAGATGCATGCCCTCCCTGAACTACAGTAAACGATAACATACCTGTTGATTATTGTGCTGAGAAGACTTTATATTGTTCTTTTTATTCGATGTGTACATATCTGGAATATTTAAAACTTAGATAACTGAAAATAAGCTGCTGCATGAGAAATAACACTTCTCAAAAACTTTTAAAGACGAAACTATGATGCTGGTCTCCACCTTTGATTGCCGAAAGCCTCCACGTGATCTTTAACAACTATACCAAAGAGCTGTGGGGCCCCCTGCGATGGCAGACTTGGCGGTATGGTAGTTTTCCTACTCAGAACGTTGCTCTTTGCTTTCATCAAAATCATTGTCGCGGTAGGTTTTCTCATATTCACAAACAGCGTGAATGCGTTATGTTTTCAAAAGGAGTTGCTAATAAATGCTTTTTGAATTTTTATTAAGTATAACTGCATAGTCCAAGATATTATAAAAATATATCAAATGAAATATAAGCTTTCGGAACGTTCTGATTAAGGAATGCACATGCTTAGCAAACCGCTACTCTGTGGGTTAGGTGTCTAGGTGTAACGGCTGAAACACACTAGTATAACTATGCTATCATCTACGGGTATTAAACAATGTAGTTAGTTTTGTGTGCAAATTGCATGTATTCTCTGGTTGGTTTTCCCTGTTTTAATTGATTTAAAAACCTGAGATTCTGAAGAAAAAGCCTTCCTTTCCTTGCCGAGACAGTGTAATCGGCTACAGTATGGAAAAAACTTGATAAAAGTTCCTTCGGTAATTTACGTAATTGAATACTGGGTATTTTCCAGACGATGTGGGAAGAAGGTTATCCAGGTCATCTTAATATCATCCAGGCTCAGTTACACTGGTATACTTCATATAGCTAATATCATCTAGACTCAGTTACATTGATACAAGTGGCAACAGTTCATATATCTTACATACGTAATAAACTATTGACTTCATCGGCTTCTTCTTCTTCAGTCTCTTCAAGCTTGAGGGCTCTTGATTTGATCCATAATTTTACGCCATTCTAATCTATCTTCAGTCCTCCTTCAGGCTTCTTCTAGGGTCGTTCCAGTTGACTAAACTATTGTCTACAGAATATTTAATTCTTGAGCAATAGTATCCACATCCTTTTCACGCGATACCCAATTATTATTCCTATTGAATCTCTGTCAGCTCTTAGTGTTTGTTCGACATCAATGTTTGAAATGAATTTCGAGCTAACTGCTGATCGCCGTTATATACCGAAATACTTTTATATTCGTAGTCATACATATAATTTCCTGGAATGAAGGGTTAAGATTGTGTATGTGTGTGTTAGGAATGACTTAGTTGCTGATGCAACTAAGTCTATGAGGCCCCAAACATCAATATATTGTGTCTGTAACTGCGTGTATTTTAAATCAGTTGGCTGAACGAAAAACGGCGAAACCCTCCCTGAGACAGCCTAACTCAGCCACGTTGTGCAAAAAGATCGTAAAAAATTTCTTTCTCCACTGACGGGATTCAAACTCAGGTTTTTACAACCTGGAATGGGAAGACGGTGATTATAACTGTACTACCCATGAGGGCCCTGCAGTCAGGGAAATGTTAACATTAGTAAAGGCATACGATGTAAGAAAGCAGTGGATGTAAGATCTTTCGATGTAAGATTCTTTCGATGTAAGAAAGCAGTGGATGGCAACACCAAAAAAAAAAAAAAAAAAAAACTTTTCCTCTTATTTCACCCATCCACTCGCTCCAAATGTTTGTCTAGTTCTGCATTGAATCTACTTAAGCTATCAACTTCAACAACAACAGTTTGTTCCAGAAATCAGGGGAAAGAGACGAAGTCATGATATCCAGAATAGAAGACGAGGGAAAGAAGGCCCTAAAAGAATTCGAAGGAATGGATCCGACAAGAACCCACGTGATACCTAAGAAGAGGCTAAATAAAATTCTGTGGAGAGACTCAATCGACCACCTCAATCGGCAAATAATGCCACATTACCTTGACAACAATAGTGCAACGCTGGAGGCTATCCACACAGCCGTATACTGTGCTGCCATAGCAGCTACTACAATTAATGGAAAAGAAACGAGAGACCAGCAGCAGAAGGAACCGCCAGCTTGGGAAAGAAGACTTCAGCAGAAGATAGAAGAATTAAGAGTCAAGATAGGTCAGTTGACCCAGTACCAACAGGGTAATAGAAGTAAGAAATTGATTGGATTGGAAAGGTGAAGAGCATTCTCAAGAGAGGCAGCATTCATAGCAAACATGAGACCAGAAATCAGAGAATAGGAGAATACTTGGACACACTGAAGCAGAACCTCCTCGCACTCAGAAAGAGACTACACCGATACAAAGAGAGCTCCCAGAGGAAAATTAACAACCGAATCTTCGATGAAGACCAAAGAGCCTTCTACAGGAAACTGGGTGAAGATGAGAAAGCAGGAAACGGACCACCAGAGAAGAAGACGATCGAGGAGTTCTGGGGAAATATCTGGAGCAGTGAAGTAAGACATAACAGCAGAGCATCCTGGATAGAAGTAGAACGGAAGAACACCAAGGACATACAAGAGATGAGAGAGTGGGAGGTTCGAGAAGATAAAGTAAATGATGTAGTCACAAAAGAACTGGATGCAGGGAATAACTTTGATATTATATACTTGGATCTTAGAAAGGCTTTTGATACTGTTGCACATGGAAGACTGCTGCACAAATTGGAGCAGTGTGGCATTGGAGGCAAATTGCTGCTATGGATAAGGGGATGGTTGAGTGGCAGAAGACAGAGAGTAGTAATCAATGGACACTGCTCAACGTGGACTAATGTTATTAGTGGAGTTCCTCAAGGTTCAGTGTTGGGTCCGTTGTTGTTTTCGGTGTTTATGAATGATATTGATGATGGGATATCAAGTTTAATGTCCAAGTTTGCAGATGATACAAAGGTTGGCAGGGTCGTTAAGGACAATACTGACGCTATGCTGCTGCAACAGGATCTGGAAAGGTTGAACAGATGGGCTGAGAGGTGGCAAATGAGGTTTAACATCGACAAATGTAAAGTGCTGCATATGGGAAACAGTAACCCCAGAGCAACGTATCAACTCTGCGGTACTACACTGACAGTGGTGGAGAATGAAAAGGACCTGGGGGTAATTGTGCAGGCAGATATGAAGTTCTCTGAGCAGTGCAGACGAGCTGCAAGAGTAGCTCATGGTGTCTTGTCAATGATATACAGGAATTTTTCTAGCAGGGATAAGGAGGTGATTATTCCCTTGTATAAGGCAATGGTAAGGCCACATCTTGAGTACTGTATACAGGTCTGGAGGCCTCATTTCAAGAAGGATGTAGAGCTGCTGGAACGGGTACAGAGAAGGGCAACAAGATTAGTAAATGGAACAAAGGGTTTCTCTTACGAAGAAAGGCTTAAGTTTTGCAAATTACAGAGTTTGGAGACTAGGCACCGGCAAGGTGATCTGATAGAGGTGTATAAGGCTTTGAATGGTTTGAGCATGCTCAATGCCAGTGGGATTCTTCATCTTTCTCAGAATAATCACCTCAGAGGGCATAAATTCAAATTGAGGAAGGACGGATATCGGATAGATGTGCGGAAATTTGCCTTTGGCCAGCGGGTGGTTGGTTGGTGGAACCGACTTCCATCACTTGTTGTTGATAGCCTAAACAAATTTAAAGCTCAACTGGACAGGTATTTCGAACGAACGGAGGGGTGAAATGGGAGTGGGTTTTTTTTTTTTTTTTTTTTGGCTGATGCTGAATAAGCTTGCTTTCTTGCATCATATGCCTCTGCTAATGCTAATGCTAATGCTAATCGACCAGGAACACCCACAACTGGCCAACCCCAGGAATTGATAACATCCACAACTACTGGTACAAGAAGCTCACCTACACACACAAGCACCGAGCAGATCAGTTTACTCGAATGATAAGGCACCCAGAGACAATCCTGAAGTTTCTCACTGAAGGAGTCACATATCTGAAGCCTAAAGACGAAGATACAAGAAACCCGGAGAAAAACAGGCCAATCACCTGCCTCGCAATGATGTACAAGATCCTGACCAGCTGCATAACCAAGAAGGTATCAGCTGCATAACCAAGAAGCCTAATTTTGATATCATATACTTGGATTTCAGGAAAGCTTTTGACACTGTTGCGCAAGGAAGACTACTGTACAAATTGGAGCAGAATGGTATTAAGGGTAAGTTGCTACAATGGATAAAAGGATGGTTAAGTGGGAGAAGACAGAGGGTGGTAATCAATGGGTGCTGCTCTTCGTGGACTAATGTTTTTAGTGGAGTCCCACAGGGTTCGGTGTTGGGTCCACTGTTGTTTTGTGTATTTATCAATGATATTGATGAAGGTATATCAGGCTTAATGTCGAAGTTTGCAGATGACACAAAGGTTGGCAAGGTTGTTAATGACAGTAATGGCAGTGTGCTACTGCAACAGGATCTAGATAATTTGGGCAGATGGGCTAAGAAGTGGCAACTGAAGTTTAACCTTGACAAATGCAAAGTACTGCATATGGGTAGAAGTAACCCCAGAGAAACGTACCAACTGTGTGGTACTACACTTAAGGTGGTAGAAAATGAAAAATATCTGGGAGTAATTGTGCAGTCAGATATGAAGTTTTCTGAGCAATGCAGACAGGCTGCTAGGGCAGGTCATGGGGTTTTGTCAATGATATATAGGAATTTTGCTAGCAGGGAGAAGGAGGTGATTGTCCCTCTGTATAAGGCAATGGTCAGGCCACGGCTTGAGTACTGCGTACAGGTCTGGAGGCCTCATTTTAGGAAGGATGTAGATTTGCTTGAGCGTGTACAGAGAAGAGCAACACGATTGGTGAGGGGAATGAAGGGATCCTCTTACTAAGAGAGGCTTAAGTTCTTCAAATTGCAGTGGCTGGAGACTAGGCCCCTGCGCAGTGATCTGATTGAGGTCTATAAGGCCTTGAATGGGTTGAGCACGCTGAATTCTGATGGGATTCTTCCACTTGTTCAGATTACGAACCTACGGGGACATAAGTTCAAATTAAGAAAGGACAGATGTAGAATAGATGTGCGGAAATTTGCCTTTAGCCAGTGGGTGGTTAATTGCTGGAACAAACTTCCATCTGTCGTTGTGGAAGTTGATAGGTTAAATAAATTTAAGGAGGAACTGGACAGGCATTTGGAGGGAATGGTGTGATTTTTTTTTTTTTTTTTTTTTTTTTGGCTGATGCTGCATAAGCTCATACACTTGCTTTCTTGCATCACGTGCCACTACTACTACTACTATACACGGCCTACATTGATTATCGCAAGGCTTTCGACTCCGTACCTCATAGCTGGCAAATAGAGATCCTGAAGGTCTACAAGGTCAATCCGATAGTGAACAATTTCATAGGAGCAACGATGGCGAAATGGAGTACCACCATTAAGGTTGAGAACATCGCAACCGGGCCAGTTGCCATTAGAAGAGGAATCTTTCAGGGAGATGCTTGAGCCCACTGTGGTTCTGTCTAGCACTAACCCGCTATCAACAAAGCTTAACGGCAGCAAGTATGGATATAACCTCAAAGAAGGAAGAAAGAAACTGTACACCCTCACCCACCTGATGTACATGGATGACATCAAGCTCTAGGCGGCAACCGAGAAACAACTCTAGTAACTACTCCGGATCACCGAAGAATTCAGCAAGGACAGCACGATGGAATTTGGTCTAGACAAATGCAAGACCCGCAGACTGCACCAGGGAAAATTAGTTGGCCGAAACTACCAGCTGCTGATTGGTAAAGAAATCGAAGCTATGACAGAAGGAAAGACCTACAAATACCTAGGGATGATGCAGGCTCAGCAGTTAGAGCACAAGGAAATCAAGAAGTGCCTGACCGAAAAATATCGTCAGATACTCAGAAGCTCGCTGAAAGCAAAATTTAACGGAGGGAACACAGTTAAAGCCATAAACATCTATGCAGCTTGAGTACTAACATACACTTTGGGGTTATAGATTGGACTAATACCGATCTAGAAGATATCATGCGAAAGACAAGGACAATGCTGATCAAAAGCCGCCAACACCACCCGAAGTCAGCGGTGGAGAGACTAACAATAGCTCGGAAAGAGGGAGGGAGGAAGGGGCCTGATAGACCTGATAGAGCAACAGAAAACAGCGATAGTTATCCTGAAGGATTACTTCGAGAACAACACAGCACCACTCCACCACTCAGGTTGAGTGGGGTATACCACAAGTGGTATACCCCACTCAACCTGAGCGAGGAATCCCCTCCCGCCCAGACGGCACAAGAAACGAAGTTATAAACAGGAGACACTCCACGGCAGACACTACAATGACCTCCATCAAGATCACATCGATAACATTGCTTCGAATGCATGGCTCACAAGCGGGACGCTTTTCCCCGAGACTAAAGGATTCATGCTGGCCATCCAAGAACAGGTAATAAACACTAGAAACTATAGAAAACACATCGCAAAGGAGCCCGGAATGTCAGATGACACATGTCGATGATGCCACTTGGTCTCAGAAACCATCCAAAACATCACCGCGGGATGCAAGGTGATTACCCAGACTGAGTGCACTCATAGACACCACCAGATAGCCAGGATAATACATCAGAAGTTAGCGAGGAAATACCAGTTGACCAAAGAAAGTGTACCATACTACAAGTACGAACCCCAGACAGTACTAGAGACCCGAACCAGAAGCTGTACTGGGACCGCGCCATTAAAACGGATAAGACCATCCCGCACAACAGACTGGACATAACCCTTGTGGACAAGATGGAAAGGGCTACCTACCTGATTGACATAGCGGTGCCCAACACTAGCAATGTCCAGAAAACCCATGAGAAAAAAAATTAGAAGTACACGAACCTGAGACATGAGGTCAAGGAAATGTGGCATATGTAAGAAGTATCGACCATCCCGACCATGCCAAATACTCTACATAGCAGCCTAGCTACAATAGGTCTCCCAGAGAACACCTACAAGGAACTCCAGAAAGTCGCAATCCTGAACACCTGTAGCATAGTCAGAGATTTCCTCGACCAACAGTAACACCAGACATTACAACCACCCTGTGTACTCGGTAGCAGTACCCGTCACGGAGTGGAATCCTCCAATCAGGAAGAAATGAGCCACAATAATAATAATAATAATAATAATAATAATAATAATAATAATAATAATACGACATTAATTTAAACTATCAATGCTAAATTTGTTATTCTGCTCGCCAGAGAGCGCCCATGTATAAGTGCTTTCAGCCAGGTGATTGCAGTATAGAAACGATTGTAGAGTATTGGGTGTTATTATATAGTTAATTTGTGATCTGAAATTTTGTATTTCCCTTATTGTTTGAAGCAATAAAAATGGTTTAAAAAAATAATTTTCTCACCGAAAACCATAGAAGATTAGATGAAAATAAAAGCGTTACTGAGAAGGAAATGTGTAAAATTGTTTCCTCAATAAAATCATCCTTTAGGATTTAGGTAGAATTGCATGTGTGTGGTTACAATCCGTTGATTTCCAAAATGCTGTTTAAGTTGAAGTTCGGATTTAAGATGTAAGTGTTTAAGAAATTCATATAAATATTAAGTTACAAAGTAATTGTACCTCGGTTTATGCTGCAACAGAGAGAGGTTTGTGCCATAATGTTCCCACTTTGTTAAAGGCTTTTCCTTAAACCTATGTATTTGATCTTTCTCTTTGCAGCAGAATCACTGTACCTAACTGCTAAATAAATTGATATTGATTGACTGGATTAGTTCTAGGACTTCCAGCAGCGAAAAATTTTACCCTTTATGTGTGCAGACCTATTGAACCTTTCTTTTCTTATTCAGACCTGTTGCAGACCTATTCAACCTTAGATTTATGATGTATTTTTGTTTCTGTTAGTTGCCTTTGTGCAATACCAGAAATAATAATAATAAATTAAGTTAGTGACCAAATGACATTTTAGAGGGGATTTAAAAAGACTTTTAGGTGTTTCTTTCTATTGTTTTCTGCTGCAACTATGACTATATTACTGCATCTAGCCATACAGCAATATAGTCTGTGTGGCTGGAGAATTATTATGTATAGAGAAATCTGCAGTATTTATTGATAAGACTTATGGAATTTAGGTACATCAATGTCTTAGACTTTATTGTGTTGTTGTTGTTTATTATGTCTGTAAAACTGTGTGTTCATGGGCCAGTTTACATGTTGTACAACCTGAAAAACCTGGAATAACTCTTTGGGGGGGGAGACCCTAGTCCTTTTGTATGAGATCAGCTAACTATACCATCTAGTGAAGAGGACTATAAATTCCTTCAGTCATAGACAGGAATCAAACCCAGACCTTTCCAAATGAGTGACAAATGGCAAAACCAATATATTGTTGTGGAGGATGATGAGTATAGATATTTTTGACCTACTCAATCAGTTATGTTATGAGTATGGATAAACTTGATGGGGAGAGACTGTGTATTATATTAACAAGTTTATTTCAATTTACGTATTGAGACAGTTTCATGGTTTGAGGTGCATTATCACATATTGCGTTTCATAGTGGTGTATAATGGTACAGTTTATGATGTTGAGTTCTGGGATTAGCTTGTTTATTTCCAGCCGTGTAACCATTAAGAAGCCATTTTTTTTTCTATAATATTCATTTATACTACACCATGAATTACAGATACTGAAGTTTATTTTTTCCTACAAGCCATATGCATCATGAGGCTTGCAACAACTGTAGGAGAGGCTTTAAACTTTCTGATTAAAAATTAAAAGGATATTCATTTTAAACTTTAGCAGTGCCATGAAAATAGTTTTTATAATTGTGATTTAGCAGAGTTCAAAAATATTTGCAACATCTGAATAGGTTAATCATCTTAAACAGTTGTAACTCATCCATATAAATAGGAATGTTTAAATATATTGTTTGTTTGTAATAAAAATTAAAGTGAATATATTTATGTCTTTCAATCCACACATAAATCTACCAGGAACATTGAGCTATAGTCTTTTCTTTTACCTTTCTTATAAATTATCCTAGAAATAAGAATATATCAGTTTGTATTGATATAAACCCTCTGTACTAAAGCACTTCCGGACACCATTCAAGGCTGGCTGGATTTACTGAGATGCAGCACAGTTAGTATTAGCAATGGCCACATGGTGCAAGGAAGCTTATGGCTTATGCTGCACCAGCCAAAAAAAAGTAAATAAAAAAAAATTTTCAAAATGTAATAAAATATAAAAATTATTTCTGATAAAGACAAAGGAGTGAAGGCAAATTTCGTTGCCTTCAGGGCCCCAAATTAATGGGGTGAGAACTCCCAGTTCAGTGTAATTACTATAATAGGTAAAATTATTTAGCTTTTGTATTAGTATTAGTAGCGGAATGATGCAAGAATACAAGCCTATACGGAATCAGCAAAAATAATAATAATAATAAAAACTGCCCACCTCACTCATCCATCCCCTCCAAAAATTTGTCTAGTTCTTCTTCCTTGAATTTTCTCAAGGAATCTTGAGTAAATTCACTTCCACAACAAAAACAACAGATTGAAGTTTGTTCCAACAATAACCACCTGCTGGCTGAAGGAAAATTGCAACCATCCTTCATTAATTTGAATTTATGCTACCTGAAATTTGTAATCTTGGCAAGAGGGCTATTAAGTTGTTTAGGAAGAATGCCATCAACATTGAGATTACTCAATACATTCAAAGCCTTAAACACCTTAATGAGATTTTCTCTCATGTGTTTAGTCCCCAAATGCTGCAATTTGCAGAACTGAAGCCTTTCTTGATAAGAACACCCTTTTGTTCCTTTCAGCAACAATCTCATTGCCCTCATCTGCACCCATTCCAACAGATATACATCCTTCCTAAAATGAGGTCTCCAGCCATATATAGTACTTAAGATGTAACCTAACCATGGCCTTGTACAAAGGGATAATCACCTCCTTATCCCTGCTAGCTATTTATGTGCACCAAGTTCACAGACTATTTGAACCAGCATTGGCACCATTCATTGTCTTTATTACTACTACTACTCCTAGTGACTTTTATAGATTTTACATTAAGTAGCAGTCAGACTCCTGTACTGCCCTCAAAATTGTCCTACTGTCTTCTTTGAATTTACTAAAGTCATTATTTAATGTAATATTTAAATTAAGTGATGATTTTATTAAATTGTTTAAAATTATTATTGCTTTATTATTATATTTTTTTTCTGTTTCTTGTTATGTAAATTTTAATTATTCTTAACTATGCTTTCTATTCAGGACCTGGGTAGAGTAAAAATGTATGGTCTTATAATAAAAATCAGCTTTGATATAGTGAAATATGTATTTCTCATTATTGTAACCATGCCCTTTAACTAATGTATTCACTATAAGTAAGAAATTTTTGTTGTTGTTTTTTTATGTAGTTTTTTTTCTTTTAATCACATTAGATCACTGATATAATAGTTGTTTATGTATAAGTTAATAATAAATTTTGGTTTTTTAATTTCTAGATTAAACCTGAATGAAATATTTTTGAGAAAGTCATCAGGTAAGTATACATATTTAAAAATTGAATTTCTTCTCTCTGTGTGCATGTGTGGCTTAATTTTGTGAAAGTATATGAGATAGTTGCCTTCACTCCTTCTTTGTCTTTATCAGAAATAATTTTTATATTTTTTTGCATGCAGATGAATTATTTATGCAACAAGTGAGGACTGCAACTTTTCTATACTGGAAATGTCCATGTAAAAGCAGTAGTATGTGAATATTGCTGTGTGTGTGTGTATGTGTGTGTGTGTAGGTTCTACTCTGTTCAGATCAAGCCATGCATCATTTCACAAACAAATTTGAAAATCTTGAGTACATTAGAAGCATAGCCCTAAATGGGAAACATTGCTTTAAATTTATTTTGCTTTCAGGCAGAGGGTAGTTTATCATCGAAACACACTTCTATCTGGTTGTGGAAGTGGGTAATTTGAATAAATTTAAAGAAGAATTGATTATTAGGGGGATGGACAGGTGATGTCAAAAGTTTTTTTTTTTTTTTAAGCTTGCTTCCTTGCGTCATTTGTTACTTCTAATAACTTTCAATATATAACATTTATTATTAGTACTTTTACCTTGGATGCCACGATACATATTCCACATTTGTACAAAACAAAGGAATCTTAAGCAAAAAATGTGGTTGGCTACCTAGGCAGCAGAAAGTATGATTAACTTTTAGTGAACAGCAACTATAAGTGCACTTTGAATATCTAATATAGCAAAAGCTATATAAAATTAGTAATAATGAGGACTATCTTGTCCATCTGGTATTTGGCAGACTTTCATAAGTATTGCTGTGGTCTTAGAGAGCTTGGAGTTCCAAAATGGGCAATGCTTTGTATATTTGTATTTTAAACAAATGATAGATTAGCCTTTCTGTGATATTACTGGTTTCAAAGAAGTTCTTCTGTACATAATTTATGGTTAAGAGAAGTTTGTTATAGCTTCAGTATTATTATTATTAGACATATGGTGCAAGGAAGCCTGAAGCTTTTGCTGCACCAGCCAAAAAAAAAAAAAAAATTGAGTTATCCTGAGAGAGAGAGAGAGAGAGAGAGAGAGAGAGACCCACAGTATTATTAATGATGATTATATTTTGGTAACATTTTATTAATTTCTTTAAAAAATATATATGCAAGCTAATATATTTAGTGCTAGTGATTATAGCTTGTTTTTGAAGTTCTAAATACAATGGTTGAAAGACATCAATGTAAGTTCTTCAGAATATTCAAATGAAAATGCTTCTTTGCTGTTCACTGATACAAAGAATTTATTGGAAAAGTTTTGTGAAAATTTTCCAGTAATTTTCCAGTAAATTCTTTCTACCAAAGAATGCAGAGAACTGTTTTCATTCAAATATTTTTATGGGTTGTTCTTATTTATATTGAGTTTTGGTAAGCTATATAAATTCAAGTACTCTTCAGTTTCACTATTTTAATCATTATTTTTATCAAATTCTTTTAAAATTCAACTTTTTAAATATATATTAATAGATTTGATTTCAGACTATCTTTAAACTGTTATTTGAGGATTTCTGTCTCATGGTTCACTATATAGTTTCAGTGACTCCTCTCAACAAAGTGCTTATAGCAAATCGAGGAGAAATTGCTTGCAGAGTTATAAAAACAGCTAAAAAATTGGGCATACAAACAGTTGCAGTATATAGTGATGCTGATTACAAGTCTATGCATGTAGCTATGGTAAGTTTGGAAATGTATCCATATATATATTGCATAATTTTATGTTAGAACACTCCTGCTTATAGCACTATCCTGCTTTTGATGCTCTTTTCTTATGGTCAATCCTGTGAATTGGCATGTATTTTTTGAATGCTTATAATGTTGCATTGCTTTTTTATTGATTTATTTTTTTGTTTTTTAATGTCCCAAGAAGGAATAAACCCAGGTACAATGCTCCTTATGATTCTTGACTTTCTTGACTTTTGGGAAGGGATGATAGAAACAAAATTCTAAGAATCATTAATTGTACAGTTTGTTTATTTCATATTTAACTCAAATCTTTGAGGTAGATTACATTACAACTCAGTGTCTAATTATTCATCATTGCTTTTACATGCCCTACAGTTTTTTAAATTTAACATTATTTGTCTGCTTTCTTTGCTGGTAGTAATTAATGCCTTTTGCACGTATTTAATGTTTATTCAACATGGCATCAATAAATTTCATTAATAACAGCATTAGTATTATTATATTAATACAATGTTTATACAGTAATACTCAAGATATGTTTAGTTTAATAAAATCTTTTTAAAAAGTTCATTCTTTTTAAGCAAAAATAGGGTTAATGTGCTATAAATGCAAGCATAGGACATTAAGCGTGCAGCCATTCTTCATAAACACTCCAAAATATTGATGAAAAAAAAAAAAAATCTCCAGAGTGGATTGATGCTTATAATGCTTTCCCTCTTATATTATTCTTTGGGCCAATCTCTTCGAAAGCACTGTAATGGGAGTTTACTGTTAACATTTAAATAATCATATTTAATCTAAGGACCCTTGGTAATATGTTGAATGATAAAAGAAATGTTTTTTTTTTAGAATAAAGCAAATAAGTAAAATATACCTTATATTTCATATCTTTAAATAAAATCTTTGGTTAATACAAAAATAGGTTTTTAGTCAGAAGTCTTTTTTGCAATGGCATTGACACTTTCAGTGATGGCAGTAGGTGTTTTGACTTTAGCATTAGCATTAGTAGAGGCATATGATGCAAGAAAGCAAGCTTATTCAGCATCAGCCAAAAAAAAAAAAAAAGAAAAAAAAAAGCACAACCACTACTCCCATTTCACCCCTCCGTTCATTCGAAATACCTGTCCAGCTGAGCCTTAAATTTGTTTAGGCTATCAACTTCAACAACAAGTGATGGAAGTCTATTCCACAAACCAACTGCCCGCTGGCTAAAAGCAAATTTCCGCACATCTATCCGACATCCGTCCTTCCTCAATTTGAATTTATGCCCTCTCAGGTGATTATTCTGAGCAAGAGGAAGAATCCCATCGGCATTGAGCATGCTCAAGCCATTCAAAGCCTTATACACCTCTATCAGATCACCTCGCCGATGCCTAGTCTCCAGACTCTGTAATTTGCAAAACTTAAGCCTTTCTTCGTAAGAGCAACCCTTTGTTCCATTCACTAATCTTGTTGCCCTTCTCTGTACTCGTTCCAGCAGCTCTACATCCTTCTTGAAATGAGGCCTCCAGACCTGTATACAGTACTCAAGGTGTGGCCTGACCAATGCCTTATACAAGGGAATAATCACATCCCTATCCCTGCTAGAAAAATTCCTGTATATCATTGACAAGACACCATGAGCTACTCTTGCAGCTCGTCTGCACTGCTCAGAGAACTTCATATCTGCCTGCACAATTACCCCCAGGTCCTTTTCATTCTCTACCACTGTCAGCGTAGTACCACAGAGTTGACTTTGTTTCACATAACAATTAATGAAATCAATATTAGTATTGGAGAAGGTAGAGTGCATTGAATGGTGTGTTCATGTCAAATGTGATCCCTCAAAGGATGTATTGGGGAAACCTACAAGAAAGAAAGAACCATCATAATGGCCATCAATCTATTCTTGTTATAAACTGTTTAAAAAGACAAGTAGTGTCTTTCACAACAAACGTATAATCATGGTTAATTGTCTGCCTTTGAAGAACATGTTGAGCAAATACAAGAGGTGCTTGTCCATTAATAAAGGGATGCCAGCAGGTAGTTGATTGTTAGAACAAACCTTCATTTGGTGTTGTGGAAGTGGGTAGTTTGAATAAATATAAGAGAATCAGACAGATTATTAGAGGAGATGGACAGGTGATGTGGGAAGTTTTTTTTTTTTTTTTTTTTGACTGATTCTGTATAAGCTTGCTTCCTATCATCATTTGCTATTATTGATACTAACACTAAAAAGCCAACAAGGAAAACTTTTCCTCTAAGCAAACTTTGATTAAATGGAAAACAAATATTTTCTTAATTTCATTCTGTTTTCAGATGAAGCTATTTTTCATTTATTTGAAATAAGTAGACATAAACATGAGGATTTGGGGATCACAAAATTCCTGCACTGTAAAGAAGCGCCTATGCAGCAGATCAGAAGTGAATATCTGGTGTTTTGTTTCATGATCAAGTGATTACTTTGTTCTTCTTTGTAGAGTGGATTGTGAATTTCAACAGTTACTTGGCTGTGCTTTTGAGTTTGTGTCTGCAGCTTATAGTTATAGTTAGTCTTTTTTTAAATAAGAGAACCACCATATTGGATATATGCTTCACTTGATTACCACTTCCCAACCTACTGGATGAGATGTGGTTGTCTGATTCTGTAATCAGCACATTTGCTGAGTCATAGACATGTTGTGAACTCCAGTGACAATCATCAATAACTTGATGACACGAATTATCACAGCACTGAAGAATGTTAATGCTACAATTTTGGAAAGAATTTGATATGAAATTAGTTATTAATTAGATGTGTTTATGCACAACTAAAGTTACACATGTAGATTGTTTAAACATTTCAGTAAGGCAAGATTTTCGAGCTTTCCTAAAATAGTGGGAGACTTTTTTTTTAATCTTTCTCATTTACTTTTGAATATTTAACAGTGAAGTTATAAAAATAATTTGTGTTAACCCTATATGACGCTGTTTATGTGTAGCATAGTGCTACCACTTACAGTCATGTTGATGATTACCACTTCATTAATGGACGATCAGTCACCTATCACTGCAACACCTGATAAGTCAGTGATAATTTAAACTAGAAAACCTTTTATTTTTAATTAGAAATTTTGATCACCATCTGACATCTCTCTCTCTCTCTCTCTCTCTCTCTCTCTCTCTCTCTCTCTCTCTCTCTCTCTCTCTCTCTCTCTCTCTCTCTCTCTCTCTCTCTCTCTCTCTTTTTGCTTGCAAGTTAATTCATCACAATCATTTGCAATGGAGAAATTATAAAATAATCTTTTCTAAAGACAATCTTCACTATAGTACTTGCCACTTATTTTGTAAAAGAATCATAATTTGCCTCAGTAATGCAAGTAAACAACAGTTCTCATAATTTTGTACTTTTTTTTTTTTTTTTGTTAATTCAATGTCACTACACAACTAGACAGTTATTTGATGAATGGCCAGGCAGCCCATAAGTGATGAATTCTCTCTCTCTCTACTTGTAAGTTAACTGATCATTAATCAGCTTCTTGGCAATTCGTCAATAAAATGGCAGTAACCATCAAAACAACTGTATAGCTGTGTAGTGGCACCCAATAAATAGTTCTAGACTTAATTAGAACTGTTGTTTATTTGTAATGCAGTGCTGAGGCAAACTATCATGACTCCCTTAGAAAATAAGTGTCCAGTGCAATTGTGAAAAGCTTATTTGATTATTTTTTCATTGAAAATGCCAATTTATTGCAAATGAAAGTAAGTTCTGTTGTTTGTGTTAATCAGCCACTTAAAATAGCTTTAAACTCATTAAAAATATTTTACTAATTTAATCAGCAAAATATTCATTGAATTGCATAAATTAATTTTAATTAATTACTGTTGTGTGTGTTAACTATATTAAAATAGTAAGGAATTTTTGAAAATTATGTTACACTTATAGTAATGTGCAGAATTTTTTCTTCAAAATGAGGTAGTATTTTGTTTTATCTTTCTTAACTTTAAAATTAAAGTATAATATTTTTAGGCAGATGAGGCCTATTTGATAGGTCAAGCACCATCTCAACAAAGTTACTTGAACAAAGAAAAAGTAATATCAGTAGCTAAGCTTTCTGGATCACAAGCTATACATCCAGGTTATGGATTTTTATCAGAAAACCTTGAATTTGCTGATCTCTGTCAAAAATCAGGAATTATTTTCATTGGTCCACCGTCCTCAGCAATCAGAGATATGGGAATTAAAAGGTTAGTATTTTTTAATTATTAAAGAATATGTATATATTAATATTTCAGTGAAATGAAAAATTAACTATATCATGTATGCATATAAAAGTTTCTATTGATGATGATTGATATCCAATTATATATTTATCCAGAACTGATTATCAATTCTAGGTGAATGCATACTTTAATATCATTATTTATATAGTATATAAAATCATAATTATATTACATGCTGTAGAAATAATGATATAAAACATTGATGAATAGTATGTTGTTATAGGTTTAAGCACAGTAATAAATACATTAGAAATTGAGTTCACTTGAAAATTATCTTGATCTTCTTATAATATCTTCTAATACAGAATTTTCTAATATAATTGAATATCCTGAAGGATATGTTGCAAATGCAACATAGTTTATAGAGTTTATATGTAATTGAATATCCTGAAGGATATGTTGCAAATGCAACATAGTTTATAGAGTTTATATGTAATTGAATATGCTGAAGGATATGTTGCAAATGCAACAGAGCTTATACTCTGATTCAGAATATTCTGCTCTTTAATATGTACATATTTGTCCAGTTTTGGCAGGGAAAATGCATGCAAAATTCTATATTATGGAGTATTTAAAAATTTAAAGGAATATGTACAAATATATGATAAAAGCAACATTTGTTAAAATAACGAATGTGGGCACTTTTCCAACACTTGTTTTGCATAATTACAGTAGAATCTCGTTAATACAAACTTGGTTTATACAAAATTCTCGAGGCGCATTATAGCCATAGTAGCTTATGTGCCATTAAACCCCCATAACAACAAAATAAAATTCTCATTTGTATGTAATATGTATTGTTCCCCCGGAGAAGGATAGTATACATAGTATACATATATTTACATAGAAAGCCTATTTACATAGGCTTTTTATGTAAATATACTTATTTATTACAAAATTTGGTTAATATACAAGTCACTCATATCTGGTGAGTATAGGCTTGGCACACCTAGGGTCCTGAGCAGGATATCATCATTCTTCTCCTTCTTGGTGATACCCTTCTACTTCTGACTTTTGTTCTCTCTCTCTCTTGATAATTCAGAAATTTTTTTTTTTTGGTGCAATATAAATACACTGAAAAACATCAATTTAATCGTTGTTTTTTTTTTTTTTTTTTTTTGTTTTTTGTTTTTTTATCATCAATTGTTTTTTTTTTTTTTTTTTTGCAATTTTAAATGGGTCTGAGCCAATATCTTTTTAGGGCTTGGGCCTTTAAATTAATTTAAAATCTGTTTATATTAAATCCCATCTAGCAGTTATGGTGACAAACCCTAAATAGAGAGAATTAAACCCATAAATAAAACTGAAAATTTATACAAGAGGTTGATAGAATGGAATGAAGTAATACAGACATTGTAAAAGAATATGATATCCCTTTATCTAATTTGTATAATAAAGTATGTGATGCTGGAAAACGATAAAAAAAAAAAAAAGAATTCATGGTGCAAAATGTGAGTACTGTATATGGCACCTCCCCCTCCTCTGGGCTAAGTTTTTTAAATTACACTTTCTTAATCACGATTCTTAACTTCCGATTTTAGTTTCAATCAGAGATTTCCCACACCATTGTTTCATAATTCATGTAACCATAATGGATTATTGAGGTGAGTGCCACCTTTTTTATTAAGCTTTGACTAAGTACATTTTCCCTATAATATTTTATATAATATAAAATATTAGATTTATAATATACTGATTCAGTTACACAGTATTCAGTCAAATCCTTTCATTGGTTTTATTACTGTGAACAAGCAGTTAAAATTACTGTATTTATACTGAAAATGATATTGAAATATATAAACTATTTATTTTTAAAATTATTATAAATTAATTTGTATAACAGTACATCTAAGGCCATAATGGCTGCAGCTGGAGTACCAATTATTGAAGGATATCATGGTGAAGATCAGTCAGATTCTAGATTAAAGTCAGAAGCTAAGAAGATTGGGTACCCTATCATGATTAAAGCAGTGAGAGGAGGTGGTGGTAAGGTATATCACATTTTTAATAAAATACAAACTTCAATTAACATGTTTAACTTAATTTACTCTTAAGTTTCAATTAAAAAAATAAGTCGAATAGGAGAAAATTTTAATATCCAAAATGTACACTGTTCCCCAGATGTCTGTAGATATACTTTAATGTCTTTAATAGAGTGATGAAAATGATTTTGATCTTTCTTGATAAATATGCATGCACAGAAATTATGCATAATGCCTAATAATATTTACTGAATAACATTGTTTTCAGTTTTTATCAGATTTTAATTATTTAGGTGTAAATTTCGTCAGTTGGATTAAAATTGTAAGCACAGGGCTCTATTAACAATTGGAATGTATTTCAAAATGATTACATGATCATTACAAAATTTTTAAGAATTCTCTGTTCAACCATTTGAAATTACAGTTAGTTAATAGTGAAAAATATTATAACAGGCCATTTCAAAGATTCACTCATATGGATACTGATAAGTGGGTCACTTTCAGAGACTCACTGATCAGTATCCATATTAGCACTTGGCAAACACTCATCAGCGTGTTGTGATGTTTAGATGTTTTTAGCCACATAGTCAAAAGGAAGGCAATCACCTGGAAAGCCTGTCCAGTGTCCGTCTACACCATGGGAAGGTCGGTCACTACAAACTTTGTCTGCCCTTGCTAAGGTTTTCTGTTCTGTCAACTCTTTGATACTATTCGGATTATCCAATGAAAAAAATATTGTTATTATTGGAATTTGTATCCAGAATTTATAATTCTGGATACAAATTCCAATTTGTATCCAGAATACAAATTGGATTTACCAATAATAACAGTTTTTTGGATTTACCAATAATAACAGTTTTGTTAGTACATATATATTTCATGTTGTTTTATTTCCCTTTTAGAATTTTTCAGTATTTACAGCACAAACTATTTCCTTATATGTATATTTTTAATGCCCTTTGTTTTTTTAATCATTACTAATTCATATATTACATTTCTACTTAGGGAATGAGAATTGCATTTTCTGAGAATGAATTTGAGAGCCAACTAGAATCTGCTAGACGTGAAGCTCTGAAATCATTTGCAGATGATGCTATGTTAATAGAAAAGTTTGTAGATACACCAAGGTAAAGAAAGTCTCGGAATAATTTATAGCTATATTACGAATGCATAATTTGTATGTGTGGAGACCAAGATGAGCTTTCTACCAATACATCAAACAATTCATGCATGTTGTGAATCAATTCAGCACAGTTTTCTTCAGTTTTGTAGTGCAATAAAATTAAAATCAAAGTCTGTGCTTTGTTTCTCACCAGTGAATTCCAAATCAACATTGGAGTAATTACAAATAAACAGCAGTATTCTACTCCTTGGAGAGCAATACTGTTTACATGCAGTGTAAGGCAGTGGCAGTTCACAGGGATTTGTAACTATGAGTTGTTTTATGCATTTGTAGCAAACTTGGTAAAGAATAATTGCTCATGTTGCTTTCTTTATTGATATTCAATAAATAAATACTTTTGATTATGATAACAATCCATTTATATGAAAAGTATGTGTATTTTTAGTTCACTTTAAATTGAGAATGTTGTTGTACTATCAATTCATGACACTGGAATCTAATTTATTTGCTTTTAAAGTACAGTAGACTTTAAGAATAACAGCACCTTCAGGGGATTCATGATGTCATTATTTCTTGTTTTCGTTATCTAGAAAGTTTTATTTTTAATATATTTAATGCAGAAATAATGAGGCTAAATAAGAAATAGTGAGGTTAAGAATGCAATTTTATTAACTGCACATAAAAAAACATAAACATGTTGACAATCCAATGTTATATTCTGCCATTAATACATTCTTACTTATGCCCTTTCTATTATATTAAGTTTGTCACAGCTTTAAATGTATATATAGCATTTTTATCTTGAGGAAAAGTTATTTCTTACTGAATCATTTTTTATGATGTTACTATTCATAACTTTAATGAAATACCAATATATAAAAGGTATTGCCTATAAATATCAGTGGAACTTTTATCTGTTTCCTAAAGCACAGATTTTCTATTAAATCAAAGTCTGTTTAGCAAATAGGTTAAGGTTGTGTTAATTTCTAGTTAATGCTTTTTGTTAGCATACAGCTTTCTTGGTTAATTTTCTTTCTTAGAATTTCTAGTAGCTATTTGTTGTTTTTACCTTTTAGATATGTTTTTTGTTAAAAATATTAAATTTCACCCACTGTTTGTTGAATTTTTTTTGGTCATATGGTTTAATGCATCCCCAGTATTATCTTAAATTCAGCCGCACAGCTTGAAACTCCATTTTACAACAGGCACAACAGGTTCAGACAAAAGAACACTGCTTGTTGTGCATTGTTCTTTTTGAGTGCAGTTTTTTTGCAGTGTTCTTTTTTGAGTGACAAAACACCCTTGAAATTCACCAGATTATCTAAGGTTACCATCACAAGGATTAGTGAAACATGGTTAAACAATAATAAACTTATTTCAAAAGAAGTAACTCAGGCATATCTTGAAAAGCTGTGTAAGACAGAGGTAGGTGGTAATAATGTCAGAAGGAATGGAAATCTGAACCACCCTGAAATTGTATAACAGTTAGTATGATAACATAAATCTGAGATGTGATCAACTGGTTTCTCTTTAAACCCTATCCATAAATTAAATTCACTATACTTTATATAACATAAAGGTTTCTTTAAACCCTATCCATAAATCAAATTTGCTATACTTTATATAACATAACTAAATCTGAAACGTGATTGTAATTTGACATGTAAACCACACTGTTGAAATCTTAATGTAGGACTTTTCAAAATTTCTATAACAGACGAATTATGCTATTCTTGAAGAAATTGCTATAGAAATGAAGTAATATCACACCAGGTAATATTCCAGAACTCATTAAATTCAGGTTATAACTACTTATATTTGCACACTTGATTACTGTATACAGGTCTGGAAGCTCATATTAGGAAGAATGTAAATCTATTGGAACAGATCCAGAGAAGAGCAACAATTTTAATCAGGTGTGCAAAATGATACTCTTTATTTATGTGACTTCAATTCTGCAAATGCAGCATATGAAAACTAAGCACCTATGAGGAGACTTGATTCAAGCATTTAAGCCTGAATAAGCATTTAAACACTGAGTAAACTCAGTTCTGATGGTATCCTTGCTCTTTTTTGGATGACACATGTAAAGGGACATAAATTTAAATTGAAAAAGGCAAAAAGTTCAGGTGGCTAATTTGTATAAATTTAAGGCAGGGTTAGACAAATATTAGAGAGATGATGTGGGTATTTTTTTTTTTTTTTTTTGACTGATGCTGTATAAGTTTGCTTCTTTGTATCATTTGGCACTATTAATACTAATATTTTGGCATGCTACTGCGTATAAAGTTGCAATATGAATACCAAGATATATTTCCAGATTAAAGGATAAACTGATAATAGTTAACATGTTATGTTAAAATGTCTCTTTTAGCTAGAATAATGTTAGTAATACTGTTAATGATTAGTTATGAAAAATTATTGTGCATTATGTGAAGCATAGACCTTTTAAATAATTCTTGCAGGGAATATTCATGTGAAAATTTCTTATTATCAGGCATATAGAAGTTCA
This sequence comes from Mastigoproctus giganteus, assembly GCF_048544385.1. Classification (NCBI taxonomy): domain Eukaryota; kingdom Metazoa; phylum Arthropoda; class Arachnida; order Uropygi; family Thelyphonidae; genus Mastigoproctus; species Mastigoproctus giganteus. Next base: position 258,689,783 of record NC_143575.1, read on the forward strand.
AATCTTTGGAGATCAGTATGGTAACTATGTGTACCTTTTTGAGAGAGATTGCAGTGTTCAAAGAAGGCATCAAAAGATAATTGAAGAAGCACCTGCTGTAAGATGTTTTATTTACCACTGTTTTTAGAACTAAATATGTATTCATTTGTGTTTTAATTTTTTTATTTAATTAGTGGGATTTATGTCTGTGTGTTAAATAATAGTATGGTGTACTAAGTAAATGGGTATGAGTTCTATTAATTTTGGTTTATCATGATTGTAACACAGAAGTACAACCTATAGCTGAGCACTACCCAATCTTAGTACACATGTCAAAATGTCAAATGGAAGAGTGGTAATCAGCTGTTGTTGTTATTTGGTTTTTAGGAGCATTAGCAACTAAGGCCATATTACTCCCTTAGTACACATATACAACAGTGGCATATACACTATAAGTTTGGAAGTACTGAAGTATATATGAAAAAATAAATAAATAGTATACACCTTATTATGAAAAAAAAGTGGCACAAGAAAATTATAATGTTTTGAGATAGTGACACTTACTACTTACTAACTTAGGTAGTGATGGTATGAACCAGAGCTATAATGCTCAATACATTCTACGTTGATATCAATATTTGTAAAAGAATAAGAGAAGTATACCTCAATATGATACGTAGAACACTACCATATGGTACTCTCCAGAAATTAAAACAAAAACAATTAAAAAATCGAAAATCTTACATTACAGTAAGAAATAATTAAAAATAATTAAAAATCAAATGAACACAGTTAAAAATCAATTTAATGCAATTAAAAATTAAGTAAAAAATAAATTTCACAAAAAAAATTGTAAAACGATTTTCCTTCCTGAAGCTGACAATGCTTTTCGACCGTATGTTGTGATCACAGGAATGAAAATTACCGAATAGGAGTGAGCATGGAACTTAAATAGGGATTATTTGTCTTCATGCATGCACACAAAGGACCATGAGTCGGAGATTAGATATGGCCGGTGAACATTAACAGAATTCTCGTAATTTAATTTCATTTCGACGGTTTCTGCAATTAATAGTCTCGTATAATTATGTTGGACGCTAAGTATTTTGGCCTCGTTAAATAAAAAAGTATGTTTTTCATTAATGGTATGAAAGGCTAATTCTGATGTTTCTGAACAAGAAGCATGAAATGAGTTGATTAGCACAAAAATTCAGAGGAAATTGTGTAGAACTCTGATAAGAGGAGTTGCAATCCCCGCAAGAAATGTTGTTGTTATTTGGTTTTTAGGAGCATTAGCAACTAAGGCCATATTGCTCTGGGGATATGCGGTGGTCATTCCCTGACCTTTCCGCATCCTCCGTATTTGGTGGGCACAGGCTCGAACCCCGGTCTAATCAAGAAGCGTGTGCTACACACTGCTGCTCCTGCCCACCTGGCTACAGAGGTGCCTAAGAAATGTATACTAGGTCATTTATTTGTGTTGCGAATGAGGAAAGGATTGAGCAATTGTTCAGTATAGTGTGTAATTTCTGTATTGGCCTGGCTCCAATTTTAAATTCGGTATCTTTAAAGAATCTGTTAAGTTGTTTGTAACACTGTTCAACATATGGGACAGAAATATGAAGTATTTTTTGATATTACTATTGTTGGTTGGTGTATTTTTTTTGTATTCTATCTTTAGCTTGTACCCTAATTCTGTCTATTGTAGCAAGTGGGTAAGCCCTGTTTAAGAATCTGCTGGTTAATATTTGTATTTCTGAGCCCAAAGCCGATTCCGTCGTTGAATATTTATAAGCATTGAGAAATTGATTAAAGATAATCAACCTTTTGTAGCCGAACGGGTGATAGCTGTTATAATGCGGAAGCATACTGGTGTTTGTAGGTTTACGATAGATGTTAAATTGGATTTTATTCGTGTCCCGAGTAAGCGTGAAATTTAGAAAATTTAATGACTTAGTATCCGTATTCTCCCTCTCCAATGTAAATTTGAGTCTAGAATGAATATTATTAAATGAATGTAAAATGTCTTGGATAGTGCTACTATTGGTAATGACTAGAATATCATCTAAATACCTCCCATATTATGTGATAAGGGGTTGAAAAGGCATCAAATGTATAAGTTCAATCGTTGAGAGATAGATCTCCGATATTAGGCCACTCAGGCTTAATCCCATTGGCAAACCAAAAATTTGTTTGTATACTTTGTCTCGAAAGGTGATATAGTTGGCTTCAACTAAGAGTTTAAGTGAAAAATTTCCTTAATAGGAAGCTTCGTATAATTAATCGGTATCGAGTTATTATTTAACATATCCCAAAGAATATCTAATGTGTATTCAATGTTTACATTCATATATAACGAGGTAACATCTAGTGAGAATAAATTATCATTACTGCCAAGTCTACAGTCCTTAAGGTTATTAAATACTGTATCGTAGTTCTTAATCCCAAATTGTATCATGTCTAGGTCATTATTGGACCTGCACTAATTTTTGCATAAACAATGTTATGTCGGTTTTTAAATTGATCCAGCCAACCATTGTTACACACAAAATCTTCATGACCAATTCGTCAATTCGTCAAGCAATTGTTTAGCAAATTTTTCTGCTTGAGCCTTCAAGATTGGACCGTCTATTGAAAATCCAGCACTTCTTTGTGTAGTTAACCATTGAAGCAATGCTTTTTCAATATTTGTAACCTCGCACTTTCTAAATTTTTTTTTTTTTTTGGTTATGTTCTTTTCCAATGCTGATGTGTAAACACCTTTATTCTTCCAAAATGTCGATACACTTGAAGAAGACAAAGAAAACTTTTTACAAATCTCAACATTTTTTGCACCACATTCTAACTCACAAATAATTTCGATTTTTTTCACGAATCGAGAGACACTTTCTTTTGTTAGTAGACAATTTTCCAAAGGAAGAGTTCTTTTCTAACTGATTTTACTTTTAAATGATAAATTGATCTGCATACACAGTTCTTAGAACCCCGAAATGCTTACAATGTTCTTAGAAGTCCCAAAATGCATGCAACGTTCTTAGAAGTCTCGAAATGCATACAAAGTTTCTAGAAGTCCCGAAATAAATTAATGGTTCAGTGAATACAAGATCTGTATTCATTCTGTAAATAGGGTAAAGACAATCTGTAAATAGGGTAATGCAACAAGTGGAACACCAATACACTATTGTATAGTCTCCGTCCCTGGAAGGACAAGGTCATAAACTGGCCGCTAATCCGATGCAAATGGTCATAAAGCTAATCGCCCTTTTCATTTTCATCTATTCCAAGAATTGGGTTTTTTCAACTACCCACGCAATTAAGAATGTCTGTATAGTTACCAAAATTTGTTCGGTATATCCGTGTGGTAGGCTCGTTATAATAGTGAGTATGGGAATATGTGTAAATTAAAATCATTATGCATTTTGGCTTGCTACAGCACGATCTCGTTATTTCCGTGATCGTTATAACCAAGTTCGACTGTAACTAACTTTTCACATTAAATAATTACTAGTTAAGTGACTAGTAATATGTATTAGTAATAATAGTAATTCATTTGTTGCACATGTCTAATAACATAATATACACTCAACTATTTCTCAGTAGGCACCTCCGTAGCCAGGTGGGAAGGAGCAGCAGTGCATAGCACACACTTCTTGATTAGACCAGGGTTCGAGCCCGTCACCACCAAATACGGAGGATGCAGAAAGGTCAGGGAATGACCACCGCATATTTCCTGGAGCAATATGGCCTTAGTTGCTAATGCTCCTAAAATCCAAAATAACTAATTTCTCAGTACTTTATTTATTTCTTCGTGAATTTTAATGAAAATTGAAATTCAACCTATATGTAATGGATCTTCTGTTATTAATAGAATAAAAAATAAAATAAAAACAAGTTGCATTACTGAAGCATATTGTAAATGAGTAGCACTTCAATAAAAGGAGAACTATACTGTTATCCTCATTTCAGTGAATCTATCTAGACACCATTTCAGAGATTCTCCTCATTGTTAGGTGGGTAAACACCCTAAGTGTATGAGCTAACAACCTAGTTGTGATATGATTTAATAATATGAGGGATTCCAAAAGGTGCGAGAAGTTAATTTTTACAATTTTGTTTCTGACATTTTTTATTATTTTTTATTTTTAACTTTTAATGCATTTTTCTATTGTTTTTATATGAAATATTGTGATGGAAGGATTATTTTTGTTATTTTTTTGTCTGTTGTATTCACTGCCTTTAGTAATAACTTTTTTTTTTTTTAAAAGCTTGGTATAGTCTTTTTGATTAATATCTCTTTGACAGCCAAAGTAATTTTAGTACATTGAAGGAAGAATAAATTAAATATTAATAATGACCTTGGCTTTGAAATCATATTTCTAACATGTGCAATTGATCCATCCTTTTTAAAATTTAAAGGTGGCTAGAGCAAGAATCATCTTTGGCAAACAAGCTACCACCCTTGAAATTTTGCAAACCACTGAAAAGTCTTTGAAGACATAGACTCTTCTTCAAAACAAGTTTTTAACATTTTGTGGGTTCGTTTTGCACTTTTCCATAATTTGAAACAAAATTTAATGCATATTTGCTGCTCAATGAAATCATACAATTGCAGTATGTAGATAACTACATACTGTAATTGTATGATTTAAGTGCTTCATTGCATTTCAAAATGCAATGAAACACTAAAATTTTTCATTGCATTTTACATTTTATATGTTTTTTTAATTAAAATTTCAGATCTGTATTTGTTTCTATGTCAACTGTCAAATACTGCATTTATTTTGGTTTATATTCATTTCTGTTAATTTTAATCTAAAACTTATACTTATAACTTGTTTTTACTCTTATTGCCATGAATTTTACGTCAGAAATAGAGACATGATATTGCTGTTATTTCTTGCAATAACAGCAATATCGTCATCTTCATCATGTGGTTGACACCTGATTAAGATGCCAGGGTTGTGAGTTGTACAGCAACATCCTTTCTTGATTAATTTTATATGCTTTTTATTTATTATACAATATTTTTTTTTACCTATCCTTTCTTCTCTCTCTCTCTCTCTCTCTCTCTCTCTCTCTCTCTCTCTCTCTCTCTCCCCCCCCTCCTTTTTATCTCTTTTCTTCTATTATCTATTATTGCTTACTTGTTCTCTTTCTCTCCCTTATTTCTTTATTTTTATCCCTTGTGCATTGTTGAGGTTTATCTTTATCTGCATTTGGACCACACATGCTGCAAACTTTGTAGTACTATAATCTCAAAATCATTGAGAATCTAATGCTGAATAGGTATTTTTATCTCAGAATTTAACTTAACTCCAAATTCATCATGATTGGAATGCACTTAATTATGAATCATCCTATTTGCATATTTTGATAAAGCTAAAGACTTATATTTATTTTTATTTATTCCATTAATTAATTTTTTTTTGTAGCCTGGACTGACAGAGGATGTGAGAAGAAATCTTGGAGAAACAGCTGTTAAGGCTGCTAAAGCTGTTGGTTATGTTGGAGCAGGTATCTGAGATTTATCCTAGTTATTTCATAGTTCATAATTTCTAGTGAAAAATAAATGAAATGACTACCAATAACAAAGTAACAAGTTAGTTTTTCATTGGTGTTCCATTATTCATGCTGTAACCAGGACAGGTTGGACAGATTACAATTTCTGTATCTACCTTTCAGAAGAGGTGTTTTTTTCTGGAAGTGGCCTTCTGTTAGGATTTTCACTGAGTTTTCCTTTTGCAGATTAACAAGCCATAGACAGACAGTTTACAGACACACACCCCCCACTCATACCATGTGACCTGAGTTTCCACAGAAAAATGGGAAGAGACAGAAAACTAAGGTGTGAAAAGGTGGAGAAAATGAGGGAAAAAAAAATCCTTTACCTTAACAGATTTGCAATATTCAACTGCAAATTTGCTAAGGCAAATACAGCTTTAAATTGTCATGCTTGAAAAACGGTTGATTGGAAAGTGATTTTCTCTTGAATACTGCTAATACATTATCATACAAATTAGTCTACCATACTGCTAACAGGAGGGAGAACAGGTTCATTATTTGGGTTTCCCTTAAATCTGGCAAATAAAGAGGCACCATTGTGCAACATTTCCAGGTGCATCAGGAAAGAAAGAAATGATCTTACATGGGACGAGTGCACATTGTTGCATAAAGCTGCCTTAGAAGTTCTTGATCATATCAGTAAGTTATTCAACATAATAACATAGGAATGGGAGGAGTATTTTTAGTGTTGGCTGAGGACTTTTGCTAACACTCTCTATCATCCTGTGCAGAAACAAAGCCAATGAACAAAATGTTTGCCTCAAGACTTCATCTATTTGGAAGAACATTCATCAACTCAACCTAATAATAAAATTTACAGATGCTTTGGAGAGGTGATGCATTTGATGGAGAGTTTGCTGAAACTAGGAACCATTGCATCCAAGACGGAATTATTTCAGCAGAACCTTTGGGAAAATAGTTGCAGTACCTCCCTAACTGAGAGGAGCAGTATTTCCATATGTTGCATACCACTTCCATGATCACTAAGTGGCTTTGCCAGAGAGCTATGCTGGCAAGAAAAATTATCCAATCAATCCCACAAACAATATGCTTTCTCAGTTTTCTGGCACTCTTGCAAAATTTGGGCAGATGGGCTGAGAAGTGGCAACTGAAATTTAACATTGACAAATGCAAAGTACTGCATATGGGTAGAAGTCCAAAGAATTGTACAAACTATGTAGTACTACACTTAGGGTGGTAGAAAATGAAAAAGTACTGGGAGTAATTGTGCAGTCAGATATGAAGTTTTCTGATCAGTGCAGACAGGCTGCCACAGCAGATCATGGGGTATTGCCAATGATATACAGGAATTTTTCCAGTAGGGAAAAGGAGGTGATTATCCCTTTGTATAAGGCAATGGTCAGGCCATGCCTTGTGTACTGCGTACAGGTCTAGATGCCTCATTTTAGGAAGGATGTTGAGTTGCTTGAGCGTGTACAGAGAAGGGTAACAAGATTGATGAGGGGAACATAGGGGTCCTCTTACCAAGAAAGGCTTAAGTTCTGCAAATTGCAGTGGCTGGAGACTAGGCACCTGCGAGGTGATCTGATTGAGGTGTATAGGGCCTTGAGTGGGTTGAGCATACTGAATTCTGATGGGATTCTTCCGCTTGCTCAGATTACGAACCTGAGAGGGCATAAATTCAAATTGAGGAAAGACGGTTGTAGAATAAATGTGTGAAAATTTGTCTTTAGCCAATGGGTGGTTAATTGCTGGACCAAACTTCCATCTGTCATGGTGAAAGTTGATAGTTTAAATAAATTCAAGGAGGAACTGGACAAATGTTTAGAGGGAATGGTTGTGTGAATTTTTTTTTTTTTTTTTTTTTGACTGATGCTACATAAGATCATATGCTTGCTTTATTGCATCACAAATCTCCATTACTACTACTAATTACTTGTCTATTAATATTGTACAAAACACCAATGAGACAGCTATCAGGTACACTTCCCCATAAACTGATTCTCAAAGTAGAAAAGCAGTGGAAAGCTTTTCATCCTTGCTCCAAATGCACATAACATGCAACAATAATGAAATATTATCCATTACTATACTAAAATACATAATAAATAATTTATTTGCAATTATGTTTTTTAATTAAGTTAGGAAAATTAAACATTTAAATTTCATTTAAATGTTTAATTTTCCTAACTTTTTGGTGTGAACAGTGGCTGAGTTTACCAGATCTGTAGCATACAGCTAAAATAAAGTAATTATATAAACTTGTGCATAATTTTTATTCCTGCAATTCATGTAAAGGATATTTTAGCTGGTAGTAAATGAGAATTGAATTTAATTAAGTATGCAGAGCATTTGTCAGCATAACGTGAAAGTGTATTAGTAAAATTAAGTCAGATAATTTCTTAATATTTAATTTTCTATAAAGTTTATATATTTTTAGCTTATATTTTTATAGGTGAAATATTAATACTGACTAGTTTCATTTTTTTTTTTTTTTTTTCCCCTAGGAACTGTCGAATTTATTATGGATCAAAATCACAATTTTTATTTTATGGAAATGAATACACGATTGCAAGTTGAGCATCCGGTTACAGAAATGGTAACAGGAGTCGATTTAGTTGAGTGGCAGCTTCAGGTAATTTTTTTGTTTTGGTAGCAGTTAGATGTTGTTTACCTGTTGAAATCTAATTATTGAGAATTTCATATTTAGTAATTTTCTGACTGTATAGGATGTCAGGAGATTAATAAAAAGACTAAAGAGGATTTTAAAAAGGAGATTTTAAGAAGTTTAAAGAGGATTTTAAAAGGTATAATATTTTTATGTGCCAGCACAAAAAAAAATTGACTTTTTAAAAAGCTAATTTTTCTAATCTAATGTAATTAAATTAGAAAATCTAATGTAATAATTGGAGAAATAAAATGGTTACCGCTGAGAAGGATGTTATGCATTCCTCTCAGCAGTAGCCATTTTATTTCTCTAATTATTACAAGGGCATACAAATTTCCATTTCATATTGATATGGGACTTTAGTTTGAAAATATTGTTAAATACTCAAATTTTCAAGATATGTTGAGTACTACACCTAAACATTTCTTTCAGATGACTCAGTATATGCATGAACAGCATCAGTGATGTGATTGCATAGGTCATACAAGGACTCGGTTGCATAATATAAACTATATCTTTGATGAAATCCTCCAAAAAAAAAAACAAATCCATGGAGAGTGAAGTTTATGCCAACCTGACCAAGAACTATGGCATTACATCCTTGCTTTAATCCACCTTGTTATTTTTTTTGTCATTAATGCAAGTTTAAATACTTTGTCATTTTGGAACTAAAACAAACGTGTGGCATTTAATTCAGTTTTGTATAAAATTTCAAAGACTATACCATCCCATGTTAGTTTGAATTAATGGAAAGTTATAAGATTCAATGATTCAGAAATTAAAATTGATATATCTGAGTAGAACATCCTATCGATCAGTATTTTGCTCCAATTTTTGCCTTTTATATTGCTAATTAGAGTATCTTTTGTGTGTATTCCTCTCCTTACTGTTGGACACAGTTTTTTTAAAAATATATATTGGACACAGTTTTTTAAAGCAGTATAAAAATAATTTTGTAATTATTTTCATATTGCTTTTCAAAAAATATTGATATGAAAGTTTATTGTAATATAAAGGGCAGTTATTAAAATGAGATTATTATTTTTATTCTTTTATTTTTGGAACTTTTTGCATCCTTTCCCTAAGTAATTGCTCTTACTTCCCTTGCTGGGGGGGACATGCCCTATTGTCATACACTGTTGTATGAAGCTGTAGGGGCTGTTTTCGAAATAATGACTAGAAGGATTAACTCCTTTAGAACATAATCTGGGTGGTGTTACTACAGTAAATATGTTTATTATAAATTAAAAGCATTTTCTTATATAAGAAAAAAAATCGAATATATATTTGGTTTTAACCTTCCATTCATTTTTTTTTTTTTTGGAAATACTGTTCTTGCTGTCAATGGTTTCATTCAAGGAAAACTGCAATTCCCATTATAATTTATAGGTTTGTATTTGCAAGTGGATATGTACTTTCTGAAAAATACTTGACACATTTATTTATATTTTTTAAGGCTGCCTCCGGAGAAAAGCTTCACGTAACTCAAGAGGATATAAAATTACATGGACATGCATTTGAAGCTCGAATATATGCAGAAGATCCAAAAAACAATTTTATGCCAGCTGCTGGAGATCTTCATTATCTTTCCACACCTTTGCCATCTGCTCATGTTCGTATAGATACAGGTGTTAGACAAGGTATGATAATCAGATTATCTTATTTGTTAATTACATATTTTAAATTTAAATTTTTTTTAATGCAATGAAACAAACAATAAACTGTGCTTTTTATTAGTCCTCTTACTTTTCACCTCTTTCCAAACCTTGTAACTACTTCATTTTCCATGTTCTTTAGATTAAAATAAAATGCCTTCAGAATAGTTCTTAAAAAATAGGACTTATTATTTGTTGCTGCAGAAATATTTTTATTCAATCAAAGTAACAAGCAATTAGGATTATTAGTACTCTAAGTTTATTATTATTCAAATTTAAATAAATGTTTAGTTTATTCAAATTTTTATTAATTAAAAAATCTCCAGTTATTTGCTTTAAGAGATGTTCATCATTCAATATAAGTAAAACAGACTACATATAGAGTCAGAAATCAATTGTGCTTCACATAACCATCATTGATAAAAATTTGTCTTTTTGGGTAGTGTTTCTCAATTTAGCATCTTTATCAGATGCAGTTCTTATTTTCATTATAAGAAAAATTCAATTATGAGGTGTGATTAAAAAGTTTGAGAACTGAAAATTCAGAAAGATATGTTAGCTCCAAAAAGTTAAAGAAACAATAAAGAAGAAAAAATAAAAAATTTTTGGCAAATAAAACTGATAAATCATTATTGGAACATAAATAAAAGTGCATGAAGGCTAAGATATTTATTATTATTATTATTATTATTATTATTATTATTATTAGTCTATGGTGTGAGGAAGCCTGAGGCTTTTGCTGCACCAGCCAAGAAAAAAAAATTTCTGAATTACCCTGAGAGAGAGAGAAGTAGAAAGGAATCACCAAGAAATAGAAGAATGCTGATATCCAGCTCAGGACCTTGGTGTACCAAGCCCATACTCACCAGATGTGAGCCCCTGGGGTTGTATGAATTAGGCAAAAAAAAAAAAAAAGGTTTTGTTAAAAGATATGAAAAACAAGTGTCAGGTGGAAAAAGTTTTTTTTGCTTAGTTAAAACTCAGAACAATGAGGAATATTATAATCGAGGTAATCAGAGACAATACCCTTCAAGTTAAACCAGAAGTAAAGGATATTTTAGAAGTATGGAGTAAATACAGTAGAATATCGATTATCCAAACTAATCAGGACCAGGGTTGGTTCGATTAATCAAATAGTTCATATAATTAAACATACATGAGATTACCCAGTTTATATGAAACAAAGTGTAATTGGGGCTACAATTAAATTATTGTATTTTGAAATATGAAGTATTACTGTATTTTGAAATATGAAGTATCATAAAAAATAATTGATTTAGGAAATGGTTTGTAAATAATAACCAAAATGTTTTGAAGAAACAATGTATATTATATTTATTTTGAACTTACCTAATTGTTTTACATAGTTTTACCTATAAATTACACTTTTTTTACATAAACAGAAATAAACAAACACAAGTAATGGTTTGTTACCACAATTATTGAGGTAGAATGGCACACAAATAAGAGTATAACAAATCTTGGGAAGGTCACAGGAGACTGTCCTGGGTCCACACAGTAGCTAAAGCCAACATTTGATTTTTAACTAATGACAAATTAAGACTATTTCTATGCTTTTTGGTTTGGTTTGGTTTGGTTTGGATTTTATTGGCGCATTAGCAACTAAGACTATAATACGCCAAGACCAAAATATTTCTATGCCATACTGCATATATCTTCAAATAAATAATCGGAAATGAATGCAATAAGCATTTGTTTCCGATTATTTATTCCAAATAAAAGATTGAAATTGGGAAATTTTAGATACTATCTCAATTATTGAGGTAGAAAATGTCATGGAAAATGTGAAATATGAAAATTCTGTAAGTGCAGATGAAATTAGACATGAAATGCTGAAAGCAGGACAAAATGTAGAGTTACACTGGTTATATCATGTTAACCAAAGTTTTTTTGCAAAGGACAAGTTCCAGAAGGTTGGAGCAAAGACATTAATTGTACCAATATATAAAAAGGGAAATAAAGCTGAATGTGGAAATTACTAACTTCACTCATTACCCAGGCGCCTCCGTAGCCAGGTGGGAAGGAGCAGCAGTGCGTAGCACATGCTTCTTGATTAGACCGGGGTTTGAGCCCATCACCACAAAATACGGAGGATGCGGAAAGGTCAGGGAATGACCACCGCATATCCCGGAGCAATATGGCCTTAGTTGCTAATGCTCCTGAAAACCAAATAACAAACAAACGCTCATTACCCTACTGAATAAAGCCAATGTAGTTGTCTTAGAGAAGAGGTTTAGAAATAATAAATGTAACCTTTGGGGAGAACAATCTGGTTTTAGGCCAAACAGCAGATGCCAGCATTAAATATTTCCCAATTTCAATCTTATTTTAGAAAAATAAGATTGAAATGCAAATTTTTGAAAAAATGTGGCATCGAGGCCAATCTTTTGAGAGGAATAAAAAGTTTTTATGAATGTAGCAAATCTGTAGTGAGGATAGAATGAAGCATGGAAAAGGGTTTAAGGTTGGAAGTGCTTGGAAGAGAAAAGGAAAATTCAGTATAGACTAAATAAAAAAAAAAATTTAACAACTTAAGTAATTCTGTTTATCTAGAAACAGTCTTTAATGAAAATGGAAGATTAGACATGAAAATAATAGAATAATGGAAGCAGGATGTTTAAGAAGCCAGTTTAAAGAAATTCATTTGGAGCAATATTATATATAAAATTTTATTTTTTATTATATTAGCCAAAATACAAAATATTATTTTATCCTGTGCAGTTGAGAGCTAGGTATGAAATAAAGGAATTGATCAAAAAATGAGAACCTTCAGAAATAATGACCCTTTTACAAATGAGAAAATTATAAAAAAATCTTTGGGTAGCAGATACGAAATCAAAGGGTAAAAGAAATAAACCTAAGATGGTATGGGCACATTTGAAGAATGTGAGATAGGAGATTAGCTAAACAGCTATTTGAAGCAAAAAAATGGTAACAAGTCCAGAGGCAGACTAAGAAGAAGTTGTATCAATGGTGCCAAGCAAGCTTTAAAATCAAAAGAGCTTACTCTGGCTAGGGCTAATGATCTAAAAGGAAATAGGGTAGCATGCAGAAGAATGAATCAAAGGCTGATAGTTCAGGAGGACTGATTTGTACTATCATAGTGACTTGTACATCTACTGGGTATAAGAGATTTGGATGATGAAACTGTTTGGATTCCTTTTTATTTTAACTTATTTTTTTCAGGGATTAATTGACGTACCCGAGTGGTCAAGAGTGTGAGTGCAGTAGCACATGCTCTTTGAGTGGATTGGGGTTCAAGCTCATGACTACTAAATATGATTAACATTTGTATTGATTGATTTATTGTAAACTCCACTGACCTGGCGGTCGTGCCGGAGTATAAACAAGAACATTGTGGTAAAGCTATTTTATAATTTTGCTTAGATAAGTTAACCTTATAACTTGCAAAAAGCTTTGGCTATATTTAAGTACTAAATAACTGTAGATAATTAACTCTTTTAGAAGTGAACATGTTTTAGAAGTAAACATTTCCAACTAATAGACAGAGTTTTCATGGCAATGCAAAAATAGCTTTGAAAATCAGATGAAGACATTACACTTGTCAGTCACTGTTGGCCAAAAATGTCCAATTTTGCCTTACAAAGCCAAAATTGGACAATTATTTTGGCTTTGGAATTTGATCAATAAAATGATGGAATCGAATTAAGTGAAACATGAGCAAATGTCGAGGGTATATTATTTATCTTTATTATAAAAAAATGATTTTCTTTTTACTTTTTTTTTTTTTTTAAATTCTGGTTTCATTTTTGGCAATATTACTTTAATGATGGGCACTCAATTCAAATTAAGAAGGAATTAATATTTAAAAGCATGCAAGCACAAAGTTTTTATTGTTATAAAACTGCAAAATATAATAAAGAAACACTGAACAGATCCCACCCCTACTGAAAACTCAGAGAAACCACGTTTGTGAAATTCACTTAAGAAAAGATTAATTTTGTTTGAAGTATGCCATAGAAAAACAAAGTTTTCAGCTGCTAATGAAAATTTTGATTCTTATACTCTAATAATGCTATTGATGCTTTTAATAACAATGCTGTCACTGATATTTTAATATAATTACTTTTACAGGTGATCAGGTATCTGTACATTATGATCCAATGATAGCTAAATTAATTGTTTGGGGACCAGATAGACATGCTGCCTTACGAAAATTACATCAGTCCCTTTCTGAATATAGTGTAAGTAATATTCTTACAGCCATTTAAAACATTCAATTGATTTTTTCAGCAGTTTGTCTTCAGATGTTTACAGTAATTGTGTTTTTTTTTTTCTATTTTTGTTTTCCACATTAATATGTGAAATGAAATGTTGATCTCAGATTTCATGGAAAAGATAAATTGAATTCTTACACTCTCTGGAAGGATATAATCATTAGTATTAGTCATACAGTGTAAGGAAGCTCCAGGCTTTTGCTGCAAAAGCCAAACATAAAATCAATAAATAAACTAGCTATTTGTTTCCCCTCCTCATGCAGTTACCTATCCAGCTGATCTTCGCAACCCACACAAGTAATTTATTCCAGTAATTAATAACTTGCTGGCTAAAAATGACCATTTAATTTTTTTAAATTTAATTTAATTAGTTTATATGTTTATTATATGATCCCAACATGTTCTTGTTTATGCAATAACTTCTTTTGCAGGACTGAGTCGGATGCTTTGCTGTAATACAAAGAAATACCAGAATTATTTCTGGCATCAAACTTGTGTGACCTTGTCAGAAAAGCTAATAAGCAGGTAGTTTAAACATGATTTTTCCTTTACAAGCTGTGCTGTGTTGTGCTTAATTGTTTGGGGACCAGAACACCATTTATATCCATTAGTCATTACTTTTCCCATTGCATATCTTTTGGAACCATTTCTATAATTATCCTTTTGAAAATACCAGAATGCATGTTGTATGTGTTCAGTGTGTGGAAACATTTCTTTATATTGAGTTTTCATTTAGGAAAGAGAATGAAGTTCAGGGACTAAATGTGATGAATAAGTTGAATGATTCAGATGTGTAATAAACTTTTTTTTTTGCAAAAGCTTCCTTAAAGAAAGTTCATTGCAAACTGTTACGTAAACACATTAAACATTCCATATCTCTTTGTACAATGACACTTTGTTCATCTTCCTTTGTAATTCTGTATCTCTTTGTACCTAACACATTGAACATTCCATTCAGTTTGGCAAGGAATTTTCCTTTTTCACTGAGCAGAATTCTATAACCATCTTAGAATTTTCAAATAATTAGTGAATAACTGTTTAACTCCAAAGGTTGAGTTTAAATGAATTATACCATCGCTATGAAGAATATAAATGAACACATTTTTTTTTCTGTTATTTCAACATGCATACCTCTTTCACTTCTAGTAATTGAGAAGTCTTCCATTTAAAAGTGACATTTTGAGTCATAATGAAATCCTTATGTTTCATCGTCAGTTATGAAAATTATTCCATCACTATGAAGACTATAAATGAACACATTTTTTTTCTGTTATTTCGACATGCATACCTCTTTGACGTCTAGTAATCGAGAAGTCTTCCATTTAAAAGTGACATTTTGAGTCATAATGAAATACCCATGTTTCATCGTCAGTTATAACTTTCTGAAAAGATTGCTGCCATGAACTCTGCTTATGAGTTCATTGCAGCAATTGATTTCTTTGTTGTTTTTTGTTTTTTTCTAAAATCTTAAATCATGAAGATTGATGATTTAAGTTAGAAGAAATTTTCCTCATGCCTAAGTGTTCTCAAAATGAGAGTAACTCTTCCTTTAGCTAAATATAGCTATTTAACAGTTAAGCATTAAACTAACTATATATTAATGAACATGAAGAATATTTTTATCAGTGTTGTGGGTTGTTAGACATTAACTTTGTGCATCATTTCTATCTTTAAATCTTTTGAATTAGACCACCTCTTGCTTATACAGATCTTTGCTCCATATATTTAGCTTCTAAGACTATTCAGTGGTCATCCAGGTTAATTAACAACTTGTCTCTTATTGACCTCACTCTTTGTCTCATAGGCATTCAGTTTCTGCTGCTTGCCTCTTCTCTAGATAATTCCATGGATACTGTTCTTCTGAATTGATATCTGTAATTCTTTTACTCTTCCAAACCATTCCAAAAACATGCCAAATCCAGTAAGTATCCATTCACTGTTCAACTCCACACTCAGAACCAACTTTCCTCATTTATCCCTTCTGTTTTTGTTCTCTTGAACAATCTTTTTGCAATGGAATGGACACCACCTAGAAAGAAAAGGAGAGGAAGACTTAGAAGCACATGGTGGAAGGAGTGAGGGCAGCTATGGAAAAGAGGAAATTGATGACTGGAGACTGGGAGGACAGAAAAGTGTGGAGAAACAAAATTATATATATATAAAAAATGATAAAGGTGCAATGAAATTACAAAAGTCTTATCAAATAGGAATGAGCTATAAGAGTTATGGATCCGGATACTATGGTAAATGCAGAAAAGACCAGCAACCATAATAAATAATAGACAAAAAAGTAAAAATCAGTATATTTGTGTATATGGTAGGGAAGTTGAGCTATCAGGTGTAATAACCATGGAAGAATAGGGAGAAACTGTAAGTAAAAAATCAATTTACCTGAAATAAAAAAATCAATTTACCTGAAATAAAAATAAAATGCAATTAATAAGGGCATAATTATTGTAAGAACCTAAAGCTGTAGGTCCTAGGACTTTAACTACTTTTACTCTTCCAAACC
The DNA here is from genome assembly GCF_048544385.1 of Mastigoproctus giganteus. Lineage (NCBI taxonomy): Eukaryota > Metazoa > Arthropoda > Arachnida > Uropygi > Thelyphonidae > Mastigoproctus > Mastigoproctus giganteus. The sequence goes on from NC_143575.1 coordinate 258,706,379, forward strand.
AGTTGTTGCCGACCCTTTTGAAGTAGTAGTTAAAGTCCTAGGACCCACAGCTGTAGGTTCTTACAATAACAGAGGCCTGGCCTATTGTCATGGCTCCTATGATTTTTGCTGCCGATCCTTTTGAAGTAGTAGTTGATGAGACAACTGCTTTAGAACTAAATATGTGCCTGCCTCCGCATTGTCTATTGAGCAGAAATAGTAAACTCTTGAATCTGAGGTCTGATTATTGAGGTTGCGGTATAGTTGATAAAGATGAGGCCACAGAGCTGTAGTTCTTTATGAGGAAGGTTATCATTGGAAAATTATGCCATTGCACTATCGCAATGATACTTAATGGTCAAAGCCAGGATATTTTGTCTTCCATAACAGTACAGTAAGTTTACCACTGGTCACTTGATTGTAATGGTTTGGGTTCAGACATTACTTGTGCAGACATAATATATATAATAAACACCATATGAATTTGGCATACCATATGATCTAATGCCTATGACCAAAGTAGTTGATGTATGAAAAACCTCCAAAACATCCTCAGGCATGACTCTTCCTCCCCCCCTTCCTCCCACCAAAAAAAGATAATTAGATGTTGAGCTTCTGTTCTAGATGAAAATAAATATGACATTAATTTCGTATTGCTAGTTGTAAGCTCCTAAAAGTTTATAGTATCAGGACATATGATTCCATAAAGTGTATCTTGAGAAAATAGCATATTATTCATCCATATTAAAAGGGAAAAAAAAGTCCTGTTTTTATTTCAGCATGACCACTAGGTCAAAGGAGTTTATAGTTAATCATTTTGACAATAAATACAATTAACCTTATTTAGCATTCACACAGGCATGAACCATGGTCCACTCAAATGCATGCACCATCGGGCCATTGCTTGAGTTTAACAAAATTTTTTCATCAAATTTGTCCAAAGATGAGTAGCAGCATATCACCAATGTATTAACACTAATGGAATCCATATTGACATTCCTTGATCAAATGGAAGATTTTGAGGTAGTTTAAAAGGAAAAATTGTATTCTGTTCTATTCTATGAAACTTATGGGAATGAATACCTTTTCTGGTTTCCTTCTTAATGCACATAAGTGAGAAAAATATTTTACAAACATTTATAAATACCATATATATATATATATATATACACACACACAGAGTCCAGTCATGATGTTATGGCCACCTCCTCATGCAGACATCAGACACGCCTAGCGAATCATACAGTGCACATGTCAAGTTCACACACCGCAAGCATATAAGGCTTGATGTTCAGCATCTGTAAACACAGTAACAGCCTCTTTCATAGGCAAAGCACGCGACCTGTCAGACCTGCAAAAAGGAAATGCATTGTCTATTGGGCCAGGGGTGCCAGCATTTCTGAAACAGCGGACTTTGTGTAAAATGCTCATGCGCTGCAGTGGCAAAAGTGTATCAAGACTAGATGAACGGGACAGTTTTAACGACTTGACATGCCAATTGTGGAGCCCCATGTGCCATTCGAACGTCAGCTGAAACAGTTGGTCAGGACCGATTGGCGCACTACTGTTGCTCAACTGGCCATCTAAATGAACCGTGGGGCCACCAGAAAGGTCTCCAACATGACAGTGCAGTGAACCCTATTGTGCATTGGACTCCGGAGCAGACACTTGGTGACAGCACCCATGCTGATGGCCGCTCATTGCAAACAAAGCCATTAGTTTGCAAAGCAATACTGACACTGAACCCCGGCCAAGTAGCAACAGGTGGCATTCTCCAATGAATCATGATTTCTGCTCCACCGAGTGGATGGACGGTGGCATATTAGGTGTGAAACATCCAAGGACAGACACCTGGACACGATTGTTGGCAGAGGGCCGTCTGGTGGGGGGCGGTGTTATGGTCTGGGGGGAATGTTTTCATGGCATGGCTTGGGTCTGCTGATACCTCTGGAGGGCACCCTGAATGCAAATGATTACCTATCGATCATTGCCGATCAGGTACCTGTACATGTTTACCGTGTTCCCTGGGGGCGATGACATCTATCAGCAAGACAATACGCCATGCCATGTTGCCAGAATTGTCTGTGAGTGGCTTGAGGAGCATGATGAAGACTTCAAGCTACTCCCTTGGCCACCGAATTCCCTGCATCTTAACCCAATTGAAAATCTATGGGACCACCTTGATCGAAAAATCAGATGGGTGGATCCTCCACCAAGGAACCTACAGGAATTCTGGGGTGCACTGCAGTCTGCATGGTCACAGATATCCATAGCAACCTTCCGCAGGCTTATTGAGTCCCTCTCACATTGGCTGGCTGCGGTGCATGCTGCGAAAGGCACATATTCTGGATACTAGGTAGGTGATCATAATAATGTGACTGGTGGTGCATAATAAGCTGACCATTTTAAAAAAAATCATAACTTTTTTAGTTCTTTTTAGGTTTGTAATTTTTTGTGTTTATCTTACATGGTAACCCTTGGAGAATTTAATTATGGAGAGGTACACAATTGCTCGGCAGACCAAAATAGTCACAATGTTCTTGGAAAACAATCGGTTAGTAGTTCTAACGCAACGAGCATATAGATAATTTTATAACGTTCGCAAGGCATCGAGTAGGAACATAATTTACACTGCAGTTCAAAATTTTGAAGAAAGGAGAACTGCTGATGCCAGACACACTGGAAGACCTCGTAGTGGTTGATCAAAGGAAAACATTGCATGTGTATGGGAGAGTGTTGCAGATCAACCCCAAACATCGACCAGAAGACACTCTGCTCAATTTATGATCTCTCATTGCTCGCTGCAGCAAATTTTGTGTTGGACTTGCATCACTTTCCATACAAGATTCAATTAGTCCAAGCCCTTCATCCCTAAGACAAGCTTGTTGTTTGTTTGTTATTTGGTTTTTAGGAGCATTAGCAACTAAGGCCATATTGCTCCGGGAAATGCAGTGGTCATTCCCTGACTTTTCCGCATCCTCCGTATTTGGTGGTGACGGGCTTGAACCCCGGTCTAATCAAGAAGTGTGTGCTAAGCACTGCTGCTCTTTCCCACTTGGCTACGGAGGCGCCCCTTAAGACAAGCAAGTGCATCTGGAACACATCTGTGCCTTCATAAACATTGCAAAAAATGATGAGAATTTCATTTGAAATTTGATGATGAGCAACAAAGCACATTTTCAGTTCTGTTAATAAACAAAACTGTTGATTTTGGGGCCGTGTGAACCCAAGAATAACTCACCAGAGACCACTGCATCCAGCTAAGGTAACGGTTTAGTGTGCCATAACAGCCGAACACATCATTGGATCTTATTTCTTTGAGGATGATGATGATGGTGTTGTTCAGATGATCAATGGAAAGTGCTATAGGACAATGGTTGAAACTTTTTTGATGCCACAACTACCAGAAGACCACAATATGTGGTTCCAACAAGATGGCACCACGGCTCACACTGCTCGAGCCACAATGGACCTCCTAAGGCAGCATTTTCCCAATTGCATTATTTCAACAAATGGTGATATGAGATTGCCACCGCACTCACTGGATTTGGCCGCCCCAGACTTTTTTCTATGGGGCTATCTCAAGGATAAAGTGTATGCCAATAATCCTCAAACTATAGAGGCCCTAAAAGAGAACATCCGGCATGTGATAGCTGCAATATCTCCTGAAACTCTGAGAAAAGCCATGGAAAATGCTGTGAGAAGAGCATATGTTTGTGAGCAAGTAGGCAGTGGTCATTTGGCCGATATTATTTTTCACATATGATGTAAAAAATTTCCAAGAATAAAACTTTCATTCACTGTTTAGATAGTTCATTTATTACATTTTGTTCTAAAGTTACAGAGAAAACAAACTGTTCAACTTATTTTGTGCCACCCTGTATATATATATATAAGCTGGTGACATCACTTGAAATCAGGTTTTAGGTTATCTGTTGTCAGACTTCAGGCTACTTTTAAACTCAGACCCCTTTGTCAAATCTAATATACTGTTTTAGTTTATTCTAAGAGTCACTTAGAATAAACTAAGTGCATTAATTTAAGAAGTAAAGGAGGAATGTCCCAGATACAGAGTCTGTTTATAATAAACATGTTCAGAACTTATGCATGGCCAAGTTCTTCATTATTTTGTCATGTAACATCATTTCCATGTAATTAATTTATAAAATTATCCCATTATAATATGCCCCTTCGTCTTGCACAATACTATTCGGATCTATGGAGGTGATATTATTATACTTATGTTATGCAAAGGAAAATACAGTTTTTAGTTAATTGTCCTTTGTTTTATTTCAGATTTCAAAAATCACTTATTTTAATGTTTTAGGTAGTAGGAGTCAGTAACAATATCTTATTTCTGATGAGTCTTGCCAGCCATAATCAATTCCAAAAGGGAAATGTGAATACTGATTTCATAGCGGATTATAAAGATGAGCTGTTCTCACAACAGATTCCATCATCACAGATGCTGTGTAAAGCTGCCTTAGGGCTTCTCCTTCATGAGAACAAAGGAGGTGTAAACTCAGGTAAGAATATATACAGAATATTCTAAAATTCTAGAAACAGTAAATAGAATTGTGTTAACATTTGTGGTCTTATGCATGCACAAGACCACAAAAACTTAGGATTGAATTTATGCTGTTTTCTGTATACGAAGGTTATTTTTCTTTGTAATCTATTGGTGGTCAGGAATAATTTTAAAAGAAATATCTTTGAAAACATTGAGAATTGGCCTTGCTATGTCTTCTTCTCTACCACATGCTGATGGTTTTAATCTTTTTTTTTTTGTTTGTTTAATTTTTCCCATTTGAAAATCAGTATGAATATATACAAGTTCTATGTAATTCACTCCCAAACTTTAAATTGTTATATAACCTGTCATAAATTTATTTTAAATTTAATATGAACATGTTAATTGCCATAAAACATAGCATTTACATCTCACTTTTTTAAGCATTAGGTCATGTGACACGACATATCACAGTTCACTTTACTGTTTGAGCAGTGTCACCCTTTAATGTAAAATAAATTTAAATGGTCTTGTATACCCAGATATTGCTTTCAATTTTTTTTTTTTTTTTATGTTCCATGGTATATCATTATGGTAGAATTGTATTTTTACAAAAAAATAAATTGGTATGCTATGAATATGTTTTTTATTAACATTATGAAAATTAACATATTAATAACGCAGATACATTGTTGATAAATAAAATATGAACTGTAAAAATGGCAGTATAATAAGTTGTAAAAATGCCAGTATACAGTGGACACATCAAAACATGATTTAATGCATCCACAGTGCAATCTAGATAGTGCAATTTACCTCCTTGGGAAGTGACTAAATTTTACATCTGTTTGATTCAGTTTATCCTAGAATTTTATGTAATGTGCTCTTTTTTTGGGATGATCCTTCTGCTAAACTGTCTTAATCTCTTGTACAATTGACTATTATCCATAGCAGTTGAAATTGTTTTTCTTTTTTTTCATCTTGTGAAGTCCTAGAGGGTTCCCATCTGGGTCCTCTTTTGTCCACTGTGTATCTTAATGATGTATCTATATTTCAGTGTTCAAATGTTAACTTGCATTTGTTTGCAGATGATGTGAAGATTTATAAAATGATTTGATCCACCTCAGATGCTCAGGTCATGCAGAATTTTTTGGATAATATTTATGAGTAGTTTAGTGTGAATAACATTTTACAGAATCCAAACAAGTGCAAACTGTGATGATTCTAACCAAATCATTGTAGAAACCCCTTTGTTATATACACTACTTTGAGAACCATAGAAAAATGATGGGCTATTCTTAAAAGGCTGCAAATTTTTTTCAATCAAAAAAGTGAAATTTATGTGAATCAAAATTCCCATAAATTTCACTTTTTTTTTACTTTTTTTCATGGAAAAAAAGTTAAAATTCATGGGACAAAATTAGAAAATTTGTATATTTTTAGTTATCCAAATGATAAAGTTCTCACATGTCATTCTGACATCAACAAAGCATTAATAGTTGGATCTGTGTAACTGCCTTAGAAGATGAATAGAAAAAAAACTTAAATAAAGATATGACTTGAAAACCTAAATGAGGTTTAAACCAAAACTTAAATAAAGCAAAGCAATTCACAAATTGATTTGCTTTATTGAAGTTCAAGTCATACCTGACATATTCAATAGCAAAAGTGAAATTTTTTATACAACATGTTATATATAAATTCCCTTCTTTTTGTATTTCCCTGATCATTTCGTAGAATATTGCCATATTTTGAAAAAAATATCACTTTGCATCAGCACTGTTCATTGGAAGTAAAAATATTGGAGCACTACCTTTGAAAGGTAGGGAAATCATTCTTTTTTGGAAAACTAGAAAATAATTAAGTTTTAAAGAATTAAGAGTGGTATTTAATTCTTCAGCGTTTGTGCATAGCAGTGTTAATTGACCTTTAATGTTATCTTTTTTGAACATGGTTATATCTTTGAACCTGTCACTTGCAGAAATATCTAAGCACTTGAATTGATCAGAATTAAAAACTTGTCTTGCATAAAAAAAAAAGCTGTTCTGGGCTGTTGAAATCTTTTTTTATTTCATTAAAATACTTTGCAGTTTTTTTTTTTCTTTTTTTCTGAAGAAGTGTTCTTGCATTATTAGGTGATAAAGATGCAAGATTGTTAAACAACAGAATTCTTAACCTTTACATTTGATATGGAAACATCACAAAGCACCACTACCCACACCATATAAATAACTCTACAAAGAATACCCTAAGAGAATAGGAGACCGTTATGGAAACCACTGATCTTGGACATCCCCTGGAAAATGCAGCTGTATTAATGCTAGAAATGCAGAGATTGGATGCAGGAGAACTGGAGGTATGTTTTGTTCTGGTGAAGCCCGATTTATGCTTTTCAGTACTGATGGAAAAATGCACATATGGAGGAAACCACTTGATGCATTAAAACCATCCCATTGTGTACTGATAATACTGGCTGCTGAGAAGGTGTGGGGCACATTTTGTGGTATGTCCTTGGTCTCCTGAACCCACCAGAAAGTATTGTGAATGCTAGAGTTAGGTTTGCTGAAGCAGTTGCTTGAAGTTTTCATGTTCCTAAAATCCCTCTTTCACACAAAATGTGTGAAAAAGTAATTTAAGGAATATGAAGAAGACTTCAAGCAAGTTGAACTGGAAAAGCATATTCATTAGCACAATCCTTTGCTTATGTAAATAAAATATGTTTTACTAGGTATGTTTATTCAGGCCAGTGGGAGTCCAACATACTATTAGCTCCTAATAAAGTGGCCCGGCAGTATACGAGTATCTTTTTCAAATTTGAATATTGACTCTGTAGTGTAGTTTAAGAATCTAGACAGCATTATTTGAAGACTCAATTTTCAGCTTTCTGGTCATTAATGTTATAGACTTGGTCATTTAAATTGTTAGGTTTAATGAAATATTTTCCTGTGTTTTTCTCAAGCAGTGCACTAATTTTAACCTGTTTAAACAGTTGATTCTTTCCACTTTAGATTATTGTGGTTGAAGTGATTTTAAAATAAAATATGGAATTTAAAATCAAGTAAATACATGTGGGCCTGTCAAATTAATTTATGCATATAAATTAATAAATAAAAAATGTATTTATTAATTTATATACATAACATATGTATTTTTAATCTTATACAAATTTAGACTATGTATATAGAGTGCTTAGCATCATAATACACAGCCATTTCTGAATAAACAGAAAATTTTTAAGGTGGCATCGTTTTAGGTTATATCTCATATTGTGAATGCCTTCACAACGAGTTGCCATGATATTGCACTACTTCGAATAAGTAACGCTTCACCTAAGGAGAAGACTAGTGTTACTTATTCTCAGATAGGTACCACCACCCAGACAGCACTGTTTCAGGGCTATTTGGCCCTTCGTCAGTGAGTGGGTAGGTACCCAAGTGATGCAATGATGGCAAAAACAGTTATGAAGTATAACTCCACAATATGAGAGATGCCTGATGGTGTATGATGTATTTAGACTAAGGCGCATTTAGGGCTAGAGCCTCAAGCTGCGAACAAATTTAGACTATGTATATAAAGTGCTTAGCATCATAATACACAGCCATTTCTGAATAAACAGAAAATTTTTAAGGTGGCATCGTTTTAGGTTATATCTCATATTGTGAATGCCTTCACAACGAGTTGCCATGATATTGCACTACTTCGAATAAGTAACGCTTCACCTAAGGAGAAGACTAGTGTTACTTATTCTCAGATAGGTACCACCACCCAGACAGCACTGTTTCAGGGCTATTTGGCCCTTCGTCAGTGAGTGGGTAGGTACCCAAGTGATGCAATGATGGCAAAAACAGTTATGAAGTATAACTCCACAATATGAGAGATGCCTGATGGTGTATGATGTATTTAGACTAAGGCGCATTTAGGGCTAGAGCCTCAAGCTGCGAACAAATTTAGACTATGTATATAAAGTGCTTAGCATACCTACCCACTCACTGACGAAGGGCCAAATAGCCCTGAAACAGTGCTGTCTGGGTGGTGGTACCTATCTGAGAATAAGTAACACTAGTCTTCTCCTTAGGTGAAGCGTTACTTATTCGAAGTAGTGCAATATCATGGCAACTCGTTGTGAAGGCATTCACAATATGAGATATAACCTAAAACGATGCCACCTTAAAAATTTTCTGTTTATTCAGAAATGGCTGTGTATTATGATGCTAAGCACTTTATATACATAGTCTAAATTTGTTCGCAGCTTGAGGCTCTAGCCCTAAATGCGCCTTAGTCTAAATACATCATACACCATCAGGCATCTCTCATATTGTGGAGTTATACTTCATAACTGTTTTTGCCATCATTGCATCACTTGGGTACCTACCCACTCACTGACGAAGGGCCAAATAGCCCTGAAACAGTGCTGTCTGGGTGGTGGTACCTATCTGAGAATAAGTAACACTAGTCTTCTCCTTAGGTGAAGCGTTACTTATTCGAAGTAGTGCAATATCATGGCAACTCGTTGTGAAGGCATTCACAATATGAGATATAACCTAAAACGATGCCACCTTAAAAATTTTCTGTTTATTCAGAAATGGCTGTGTATTATGATGCTAAGCACTTTATATACATAGTCTAAATTTGTTCGCAGCTTGAGGCTCTAGCCCTAAATGCGCCTTAGTCTTATACAAATTTTATTGCTTTTAAGACTTTGATATTGTTATAGCATTTTTATGATTTCATACCCTTAACAATACCTTTTAAATTAAATTGATTTTTATCATCCTGATTATAAGTTTTTTTTCAGATTTGCATATCTTCTCTTAGCGTTCCTTGGAATATACATTTTCTTAATTTCATTTATAAGCTCTCTCAATGAGGCCTCCAGACCTGTACTGCGTACAGGTCTGGAGGCCTCATTTTAGGAAGGATGGAGATTTACTTGAGCGTGTACAGAGAAGGGCAACAAGATTGGTGAGGGGAATGAAGGGATCCTCTTACCAAGAGAGGCTTAAGTTCTGCAAATTGCAGTGGCTGGAGACTAGGCACCTGTGCGGTGATCTGATTGGGGTCTATAAGGCCTTGAATGGGTTGAGCACGCTGAATTCTGATGGGATCCTTCCACTTGTTCAGATTACGAACCTAAGGGGGCATAAATTCAAATTAAGAAAAGACAGATGTAGAATATATGTGCGGAAATTTGTCTTTAGCCAGCGGGTGGTTAATTGCTGGAACAAACTTCCATCTGTCGTTGTGGAAGTTGATAGGTTGAATAAATTTAAGGAGGAACTGGACAGGCATTTGGAGGGAATGGTGTGATTTTTTTTTTTTTTTTTTTTGGCTGATGCTGCATAAGCTCAATACACTTGCTTTCTTGCATCACATGCCACTACTACTACTACTACTACTACATCTCTGAATAGACAATGTATATGTCTATTCAGAGATGTATTTATGTACTGCGCATTTTTTTTCAACGAACAATGCATTTTGAACTGTAAATGCACGGTTATAGCATAACATTTTCACAAAAATCTTAATTTCATCATTAAAGGCTTACCGGTTATAAGTTCATTCTTGCTCAACTGTAATCTTTTATTTATGAACTGATGTAAGGGTTCTGACATATGTTGTTTGTGTATTCTTAGATCCACATCATTTATTAATTGGAATGAGGCTGAACACTGTATATGAAAGAAAATTCAATTTAATCAATGAAAATAAAGGTAAGGATTAAAAATATTTGGTGTAAAAGTTATTTTGTATAAACGTTTTCTTTTATGTAATTTTAGTATGGCCCTGTTATTCACACTATTTTTGTGCTGATTGTCTGCTCCTTTAAAGTTGAAATATTATTTATTAGCATATGATTTTGTTAGACGTGTTTCATTATAAAGAGATTTCCATAATGAAAAGATCATGATTTTGGAAAGATAAGATTCTTAAATATCTACCAGAGAAAATTTTTGGCCTAAAAAAAAAAAAAAGAAATATATGGTTTTTAGTTAATGTCTATATATTTAATATGGAAGCCATTTCCTTTATTCCGTCAGTGTGAACGATAGGCTTAATCAATCGGGCTGGAAGTGGTCTCAAATAGCTTTATTTTATGGAATGGGCCAGTTTTGTACTACAAATGAAAATAGCTCAACATTCAGTTCTTAGATGGAGCCACAGGAAAATGTTAACTGTTAAACAAACAGTAGTCTAAGTTGATAAGGCATTTTTTTCTGATTAACAATTTGCATATTTGCACAATCATGTCCTTCTTTCCGAAAAAAATAAAAAAAATAAATAAATAATAAAACTGCTACCAGTTGCGAAATTGCCTACCTTAAAAGAAAGAACTAATCGTTAGTTAGGATTCCATCACAGATCACTATACACTGAGTGATCACTGAATTATGACCACCTACCTAATACTTTATAGGGCCTCCTTTTTCCCTCAGTACAGCAGCTATCTGATGTTGCATTGATTGAATAAGATGTCGGAAGCGTTCGGGAGGTATGGCCAACCAAGCTGTGTGTAATGTGGTCAGCAATGCAGGTATGGAGGTGATTGGTGTATCCAGATGCCTGATATGCCTTTCCATAGTGTCCCACAAGTGCTCTATGGGATTGATATCGGAGGGAGTTTGGAGGCCAATTGATATGCTGGAAATCAGAACTGTATTTCTCAAACCATTCCTGCACATCAAGTGCCCGATGGCTCAGTGCATTGTCATCTTGGAAGACACCATCACCATTTGGGAAAAAGTGTTAACATAGCGGAGTGTACACAGTCAGCAAGCAGTTGACGATAGCAGAGACCACCGATACATTGTTCCACATTCACCACGGGTCCAAGTTCCTGCCAGTGAAACACGCCCCACAGCATACAACCGCCTCCACCGGCCTGCACTTTTGATACCATGCATGATGGATGAAGAGCCTCATGTTGATGCCAAATCCATACACAACCATCCATGGTGTGGAGTAAACAACGTGACTCATCTGACCAGCACACCTTCTTCCAGTCTTCTAACGTCCAGTTCTAACATGGAACACATTGTGTATGTGTATGTACACACATACACAATGTGTTCCATGGCACGTGGGTCTGTCAAATAAGCTTTCGGGTTTGATTCAAAACCTGAAACAATTCAGAAAGTTCATATAAACGTGTGTGATTCTGAACAGTTATAAAGTTATGGCTGAATCTTAAAATTTGGCTGTGCAGTTTTTGGTGATAAAAAAATAATGAAAATAAGAATAAGAAACCACACCTAGTATGAATAAACATTTTACTAGTTATGTATCTCCTTATTCTTATTCATTATGTTATGGTTTTTTTTGTTATAAAAGCATATACATTCCTGCTTCTTTTGATTCATGCACTTTTAGTGTATGGTTTTATTGTTGAAATTAGTGATATTTGTCTCACTCACTCTCTCTCTTCCCCCCCCCCCATTTCTAATTATGTCTATTTTAACAATCCACTTTACAAACTATTATCCAGACTTTTACTCTGTCCTATTTGCTGTTGATGTATATTTATCAGGACCCCATCTTACGAGATGGGCAGTTATACTCCCAATATGTTCAACTACTATTGTCAGATATGTAACTCATGTCTTTTATTCTTTTTAATTTTTGTTTCTAATTTTTATATCCCACAATCTTTTAGAATACTCGAAAGATAGGGGTTCTCTTTCTATCCCATTTCTACCTAAGTTAAGCTTTTGCTTATAAACCCTCCCCTACTCTTTCTCCTTCTCTCACTTTTTGTATAGAATATGATTAGCTATTGTTTGTATAGCTTGCTATCTGTTGAGCTGCCAGTGAGCAGCTAAATTGTGGAAAATATAGTATAATATTCTCCTAAACAGGGTGGATGCCCTCGAAGGAAATAAATTGAGGGGCCCATCAAGCTCTCAGCTGCCCACATCAACGCCAGAGCTTGCACTTGGTCATCGCGCAACACAGCGGCAAACCCCAAGGCAGAATGCGCTGGTCCCACAGGAACTATTAGTTGTTGGTGACTCTATTGTCAGGGAAACGGGGAACATGCTATGTAAAAAGGATAGGTGGAACAGGACCAGGGTATGTCTGCCAGGGGCAAAGGTTGATGACGTTGTAGAGCGGATATCATCTTTCAAGGGCACAAAAGGTGATATAGTTGTACACGTTGGCACTAATGATATTAAGAGTAGGAGACCGGCAGAATTACTCAACAAGTACAGGTCACTGTTGAAAAAAAAGCCGAGAATTAGGGTTGCATTTGAAAGTGTCTGCAATTCTGCCCAGACACGATAGGAGGGAGTATATGATGAGAGCCTTGTCGATCAATTCGGCCCTGGAAGGATTGTGCAAGGCTCAAGGGGTAGAATTTTTTTCAGCCTGGACTGTACTTGTTAACAGGAGAGACTGCTTCTACAGGGATGGGATACACTTAAATAGAAAGGGTGCAAGAATATTTGCTGATGCTATCGAGGCAGTGTTAGGTGGGTCGGAAAACTGCTAGCTTGGGGGGATACAAAGACTAATAGTTTAACAGTAACCGCAGGCAGAGGTGAAGGTGATTCTTGCACAACTTCTATTAGAATAAGAAGCGACCTGGAGCGAGGGGTGTTGGGGGTTTCAGGGACGGATGGCAGTCATCCTGGAATAGTTGGGTATATGGGATGTGTTAGGGTAACAAGGAATAGGCATAGGAGCATGTATGCTTGCATGTATACCAATGCTAGAAGTATAGTAAATAAATTTGATGAATTTGAAGTGTTGGTCAAGACATCAAAGGCAGATATTGTTGGGATAGCAGAGACGTGGTGTCACAAAGATATAAGGAATGCAGAACTGGAATTTGGGGAGTACAATGTGTACAGAAAGGATAGACAGGACAGAAAGGGAGGAGGTGTTATGCTGTTAATTAAGAAAAACATAAAATCAAAAGAAGTGCATCCAGTTGATATAGATGGACAGTGCACTGTTGAGTCAGTTTGGTGTGACATAAGCACTGCGAAAGCAAAAATAATAAGAGTAGGAGTGTGTTATAGGCCTAATGACTCGAATGAGTACAATGAACAATTGTACAGAGAAATAGAGTGGGCCAGTAAATCAGAATGTCTTATAATGGGGGATTTTAACTTCCCAGATATTGACTGGAACTTGTGGGTTGGTCACTCACACACTAGTCAGACTTTTGTGGATTTATTGGATGATTGTTTTCTGCAGCAGCATGTTCGAGAGGCAACCAGAGAAAGTAATACTCTTGATCTGATTATCAGCAGTGATCATTCGTGTATTAAGAATTTGCAGATAAAGGAACCACTAGGTGGCAGTGATCACAGTGTGCTGAAGTGGGATTTACTCAAAGAGCTAACTACCGTCAGGGGTAAAGGAAAGGGTTTTTGCTTCCGTAAAGGGGAGTACAGTGGTCTCAGACAGTTTTTAAATTCTGTACAGTGGGATCAACTGACGATGTTACAAACAGTAAATTCTAAGTGGGAAGCATTCAAGGAATTAATCGTGGAAGCTACTAGACTTTTCATACCGATGAAGAAATATTGTTCAAGGTTTAGGCCTAAATGGTTATCAAATGAACTAATGAGACTCGTGACAGAGAAGAAAAATGCATGGGATGCATATAAATTATCAGGCGACGCAGAAGCCTGTAGCAGATATAAGCTAGTCTGTAATCAGGTCACAAAGGAGGTTCGGCAGGCAAAGGCGGATTACGAGAAATCTTTGGCAAAAGATGCTAAGAGAAACAGCAAGGATTTCTTTACTTATATAAACTCTAAAAGGAAGGGGATAATTTTATGATTGGTCCACTTGACATCGATGGTTCGACTGTTGATGATCCTGCTCAGATAGCAAACAAACTGAATGAGTATTTTGCATCTACATTCACACGTGAGGAATTATTACAGTTTGAAAATGGAAGAAGGTTATCAAATTGTAGCAGTGTGCTTAATGATTTTGTAATAACTGAGAGCAAAGTGGAGGAGAAATTGTTGAAGTTAAACATAAGAAAGGCACCTGGGGTGGATGGGATCTATCCAGTTATATTAAAGGAGGCGGCAAAGCAACTAAGCAAACCCTTAGCCATAATTATGAGAGCATCCTTGGATTCAGGGGAGGTTCCCACGGACTGGAGATGTGCAAATGTATCCCCAATTCACAAAGGGGGGATCAAAGAGTGACACGAGTAATTACAGACCAGTTAGTTTAACTTCTGTTCCGGGTAAAATAATGGAGTCACTGGTTAAAGATGCATTGCAGGATCATCTAGACAAGACTGCAGCAATAATTCAGACACAGCATGGGTTTGTTAAGGGAAAGTCTTGTCTGACAAATTTGATTGGTTATTATGATGTGGTCACAAAGGAACTGGATGCAAAAAATAATTTTGATATCATATACTTGGATTTCAGGAAAGCTTTTGACACTGTTGCGCATGGAAGACTACTGTACAAATTGGAGCAGAATGGTATTAAGGGTAAGTTGCTACAATGGATAAAAGGATGGTTAAGTGGGAGAAGACAGAGGGTGGTAATCAATGGGTGCTGCTCTTCGTGGACTAATGTTATTAGTGGAGTCCCACAGGGTTCGGTGTTGGGTCCACTGTTGTTTTGTATATTTATCAATGATATTGATGAAGGTATATCAGGCTTAATGTCGAAGTTTGCAGATGACACGAAGGTTGGCAGGGTTGTTAATGACAGTAATGGCAGTGTGCTACTGCAACAGGATCTAGATAATTTGGGCAGATGGGCTAAGAAGTGGCAACTGAAGTTTAACCTTGACAAATGCAAAGTACTGCATATGGGTAGAAGTAACCCCAGAGAAACGTACCAACTGTGTGGTACTACACTTAAGGTGGTAGAAAATGAAAAAGACCTGGGAGTAATTGTGCAGTCAGATATGAAGTTTTCTGAGCAATGTAGACAGGCTGCTAGGGCAGGTCATGGGGTTTTGTCAATGATATATAGGAATTTTGCTAGCAGGGAAAAGGAGGTGATTGTCCCTCTGTATAAGGCAATGGTCAGGCCACGCCTTGAGTACTGCGTACAGGTCTGGAGGCCTCATTTTAGGAAGGATGTAGATTTGCTTGAGCATGTACAGAGAAGAGCAACACGATTGGTGAGGGGAATGAAGGGATCCTCTTACCAAGAGAGGCTTAAGTTCTGCAAATTGCAGTGGCTGGAGACTAGGCACCTGCGCGGTGATCTGATTGAGGTCTATAAGGCCTTGAATGGGTTGAGCACGCTGAATTCTGATGGGATCCTCCCACTTGTTCAGAATACGAACCTACGGGGACATAAGTTCAAATTAAGAAAGGATAGATGTAGAATAGATGTGCGGAAATTTGCCTTTAGCCAGCGGGTGGTTAATTGCTGGAACAAACTTCCATCTGTCGTTGTGGAAGTTGATAGGTTAAATAAATTTAAGGAGGAACTGGACAGGCATTTGGAGGGTATGGTGTGATTTTTTTATTTTTTTTTATTTTTTTTTTTTTTTTTTGGCTGATGCTGCATGAGCTCCTACACTTGCTTTCTTGCATCAAGTGCCAGTACTACTACTAAACTTGGCTGGCCATGGGACCAATCTTTAGGCTTAGTTATAACTTCATAACAATCAGAAACAGATAGCTACAGCTAATTATGTTTTAAATATATAATGAATGGTGGCTTCATAACTTATCATTTAATTTATTCTATTAATAATTGGCCTTTTGTGTGTAAAATTCATTGATTTAATCAAATTTTTACTTGTGCAGTCGTCTACATATCATTTTGGCCCATGTCACGTATATATCTGGCTAATTTATTCAAGTATGGTTAGCTTCACACACACACATGCTAATAGAGAAGTTCCGCTTTGTTTATACTTTGGCATTACCACTAAGTCAGAGTAGTTTACAGTTAATTATTTTTACAATGAATGCAACTATCTGTAACTGCTGCAAGGACACTATTATTCCTCCAGTTACAGAGCTGGGCTTTATACTCTTTGGTTATATTTATCCATGTAGTCATTACCAGGCCAATTGCATCCTGTGTTAATCAAATAACATCACCAAAGAAGTGAATCCATTATTCATTAAAAACTTGAAGGCATGGTTATGACTAGTTTCAGAACTATTTGGCTTCTCCCATGAGTTATATTTTTCAGCCTACACAGCATGCATTTGGGCTGTGAACACATACCTGAACATAAACATAATACATTAAAAAAAATTCCAGGTAATATTATAGTAATTGCTGCAATATGAACCAGGTAGTCAATATATCAAGAAAATTCCCCTTCAAAACAACTTTTCCATTAGAGGATACCATGTTAAGAATCATTTTCAAAATTAAATCTCTACTTATTTGTAAGGAGAACTTGGCTCCAGAAGTTAGCATTGTGTGCCCCGTCTAAAGGGATCTCCTGTGGGATTAGGTGAGGGAACATGAACTGTGATGCATCTCACATCCAAATGTCCACACTGCACCTTATAGACAGAGTAAGATGTGTTCTTCATATACACATATAATAAGAGAAGTTTACCTCAATATAGTACGTAGAACACTTCCCTATGATACTCTCCAGAAATTAAAACAAAAAAAATCGAAAAACTTACATTAGAGTAACAAATAATTTTAAAAATAATTAAAAATCAATTTAACACAATTAAAAATCAGTTTAACACAATTAAAAATAATTGCATTTGAAATTCTTCTGATTAATTTTCTTATTTTTAATTGTGTTAAATTGATTTTTAATTATTTTTTAAATTATTTGTTTCTCTAATGTAAGTTTTTCAATTTTTTTGTTTTAATTTCTGGAGAGTATCATACGGAAGTGTTCTACATACTATATTGAGGTAAACTTCCCTTATTATTTTACAAATATTGATATCAACATATAACATTGAGTATTACAGCTCTGGTTCATACTATCTAACACACACATTTTTATACACTTAGGATAGAAATGATTGGCACTATTATATAATGTACCCTCATGGGTAGCACAGCACAGTGTATATAAGCACCATTCTCCCCATACTAGATGGAAAAGGCCCAGGTTTGAATCCCATCACTGATGCAAGAAATTTTTAGGGGCTTTTTTCACAACATGACCGAGTTTAGTTGGTCTCAGCCAAGGGTTGTGTGGTTCCCCCTGGAAACTCAAGTTTTTCATCCAGTAAACAGGAAAATTGATCACATAAAACACACGTGCACACACACAGTTTACATATTATATATATAGCATGATCTGCATGTTCCAGAAAAAATCATATTCAGATTTATGATGTTAAATTACATTAGGATGTCAAAATGTATGTAAAAAATTGATTTTTTTTAATGAGCAGAGCTATACTCTGCTCATTAAAAAAAAAAAAGGAAAACACATGCTTCTAACAACTTTTATATGCAAATGGAAACAGCAAGCGATAAACAAAAAAAAAACTTATTTAAAAAATATGGCAATATACAGAAAAATATTCAGTAAAATTTCCAAGTCAAATAGCTATAATTAGTTTAGTTGAAAACAGTTAGTGAGATGTTAGCATTTTGTGATTTAAAATTGTAAGATTTTTTCTGTTATTAATTTAGAATGTACTGATCCCACTGTTGTTATCTTCTTTATAACATTATTGAATCTTGAAAAGTTTGAAATATACCCTGCAAAGTTCTTGCAGTCTAGTGTGATAATAGGGAATATGAAATTTAATTTTATATAAAAAATGCAGGATATTCATTTAATTGGTAATAAATTTTTTTCATGTAATGTTTTCTCTGTAAAATGCAACCTTATATCTGCAATACTTATACTCTGCTATATTTTATGTTTCAGAATACTGTGTGCAGGTTTTTTATAATATGGATGGTAGTTATAAGATGATTGTTGATGGTCAGATTTATCATGTAGCAGGTGAATTGCAGCAAAACAATGGAAATTTACAGTTGGCATGCAGAGTGAATGATTTTACTTCTACAAGCAAGATTGTTTTAATGAATGATGTTATCTATATATTAACTCAGGTAAAAAAAAAAACAATCTAAAAGGCCATGCATCACTAAGTAATATTTTTACATTTAATTCCTTAAGGCTTTCTGAAGCAGTTTATTTAATAAATATTAAATATATTGTATGGAAAAGTAATTTGCTATATGTTCAAAATGTCTAATATGAAAGTACTTTAAAGATTTTGAATCTTACTATAGAATATGATAATGAATATTATAGAATATAAAATAAATCTAATCAATACATGAGTATAATACATAAGCTTTAAAAACACTGAGTTTGACAAGATTTTGCAGCCATCTCTGTAGTCATGAAACTGTCTTTGTTAATTAAATAAAATGTTTATAATTATAATTGTTTACACACTTGCCAAAAAAAATATGAACCTTATTCAGTATCAAATCGGGCCACCTCTGTTTCGAATAACAGCAGGTATGTGGCATGGCATGGATGATTCTATAAGTTGCTTTAGTGTGTTTTGGTCTAATTGTAACTATTCTTCCAGCAAAATATCACATAGTTGTGACAAAGTTGAAAAAAGATGACATCATTTGCCAAATACCTCTCGGTAGCATATCCCACGCATTCTCAATAGGATTGAGATCAGATGAATGTTGGGGGCCAGGGAAGATGGTGAAAATCCATGCCATGTTCTCTGAACCATTCTTACATGATTCTGGAATGATGAGCTGTTGCATTGTCATCCATAAAGTGGCCATCATCTTCAGGATATAAAAGTGTAACATTGCAGGATGCAGTAAATGTGATACAAAATTCAGGTACTCTCTGCATGACATTTAACCTTCCACTGGTATCAATAGATCCAGTCTGCACTGACAAAAGATTCTTCATACCATGATACCACCTCCAGATGATTGGATTGTTTTAACAAGGCAAGCAGAGTCCATTACTTTGTGAGGTTTTCGCCACACTATCCACATCAGTGCAAAACAAAGTGTATTGTGATTCGTCTGACCACGTGACTTTCTTCCATTGTTCCACTGTCCAATCATGACATTCTTGGCACTAATGCAAGTGGATTTTTCTGTTTTTCTCTGAGGCTAGTGGCTTCCAAATAGGCAGGCATCTGCCAATATCCAATTTCTTCAATTTTCTGCATATGGTACTAGTTGAAATAGGGCAGTTCTGGTCTTGGTTTAATTCAGATGTTATTTAGTGCACACTGGATGTATTGTAGTTCCATACAGTCCTTAGAGTATTATTATTATTATTACTAGCCATATAATGCAAGGAAGCCTGAGGCTTATGGTGCATCAGCTAAAATATATTTCCGAGTTACCCTGAGCGAGAGAGAGAGAGAGAGAGAGAAGTAGAAGGGAATCACCAAGAAAGAGAAGAATGATGATATTCAGTTCAGGTCCCTGGGTGTGCCAAGCCCATATTCACCAGATATGAGCACAATGGCTTCACCCTTGAAGTGTTGTTTTTCTGCCACATTTATACCTTTGAGATGGATGTTTTTGAGAAAGCAGTTATGTCTTTTATTTTTTGAATCATGGCTCCTGCTAAGTATGCACCTACGATGAGACCTTTTTCAAAGTCTGGTAGATCATGCATGTTATCACCATTCTGGCTTGAGGTTACTGCAGTTGAACAGCCTGTGCAGTCTTTATACTGAACAAGGCATTACCCCACATCAGTTTTCTTTGCATCTATTTGCATTTCTTCTGTTGTGACTGTTGTTATACAAAGGTTTTTTTTTTTGGCCAGTGTATATATAATCATATACTAATATACCATTCTGATTATTTAATCTTTGTGGTCTTTTTCATTGAAAGGCTTAAGCAAGCATTCATTCATTGCACTGTTAGCAAACAGTAAACTAGCATTATCTAAAATGTTTAATTTAGGTTGTTATTTCTTGGTTAGGGTAATTTTAAATTTATATGTAGCTTTAGTGGTATAGTGTATAGGTTATGTAAATTAAAATAAGGAAAGAAGCACATTTATCTATGTGTGAAATTAATGTCTGTTTATTTCCAATAGATCATAACCAGATCTATTAGATACAGATCATAATCAGGCATATTGTGGCACATTTCTGCCATTTCTTTAGATTGCCAATGCTGCTCCTTCACCATTACAAAAACAGAATGATCAAAGATTTAACATATGTGATTTATGGACTTATATGTTAACTCTTGGGGCATCCTGTTCTTTTGTAATGGAGAAGTAACAATGACAGAATCACTGGAGAAGTGGTAGGAATGTCCCAAAAAACGTGCGATGGCAATTTACTTATAATTTCCTATTAAAAATAAACAGATATTCAGTTTGTATTTAAGAGAGATGCTTTATTCTCTGTTTTAACTGAAATTTAGGCAGCTGTTTTCTGCATTATAAAAGAATTGGTGTAGTTGGCTATTATATGTCATAAGATGATGTGCCCATTGTAAGGATCAGATTCCATCTTTGGTAACTGTTGCCCACACTTATATTTATTCTGAACTAGAATAATTAAAACACTTCCATTCTTAATACATTTTTTTTTTTTTTTATCAAACCCCAAGTATGAGAAGTATTAGAACCTATAGTACTTAGTACCAGATACTTTTTGACATTAGACTTGAATTTCTGTAGATTGTAATTTTAAGGAAATACATATGAAGGGAGGTTGTTCCAGAAAACAAGTTGAATGAATAAATGAGGAAAAGTTAGTTCTGTGAGTTCTGTAAAGGTTGTGGTATGTGTTCAGACTGTTTTGGAAGAGAGAGAGAGAGAGAGAGAGAGAGAGAGAGAGAGTAGGAATTATAGAAGACAATTCAGAAGAACAATGCCCATGAAAATATCTATAGAAAAGGCATGCAGCAGAAACAGAATGTCTATGAGACAGAGTGGAGAGACTTTGTTAGAGATGAGTCATTAATTAACCTAACTGCCTGCTTTTGGATGGAATCTAGAAGCCTGAGAGAGGTTTTGGGGAAGAGGAAGCAATATTTGTAATGTGCTTATGCCAAGGGAGATTGGAAGTCAGGGTAATCCCCAATAGACATGATCTTGCCTAGAAATCAGTGTCATTGAAAATAAGCATAGGAGCAGAAGAATTCTTTTTGAGATATAAGATAGGACTGAATTTTGGAAGGATTGAAATCAACTAAGTTATCTTTATTTCACTGGCAAATTACCTGGAAATCAGCATTTAAGGAATTGGAAGTGGATACTCGAGTTGACACTATTTTAATTTTCAAGTCCCAAAATCAGCAACCTTAATTTGCAGATTGCTGGTTTTTGAACAATAAACCACATAGGCTAACCACACAAGAACTATCAAAGAAAGTTCATATATCTTTTTGACTGACATTTTTGAAATTTTTCATATCTATTTAAAGGATTTTTCACAGTACTGCTTAACCGAACATTGCTGTATCTCATAATATCAGTCTGAAATTTTGTGCGCTATCACTGATGTTAAATATTTGCTGTAGTCTGGCAGAAAATAGTATTAGTTGGAAAAACTGCTCAGCTCCAGGTTCAAATGAATTGATTTTGAGCACTGCTGACCTGGAATTTTTTAATTGAATTTTTTTATAAATGACATCTGGTTTTTGGATGTGTCTGTGTTTTGATACACATATGAGAACTTATTAACTGTACATTCATTTAACTTTGAATGTGATGCTTGTGTTTTCTCGTAGATATAAATGTAGAAAATGGAAGGCTGTAAAGCTTCTCTGAAAGATAAATGCTGTCTTTTTGTATGCATTCAAAATATTTTGAAAGAATTTTTGAGAACTTTTTATTTATTTATTATTATTTTAACAAGTTAAAATAAGAAGTTCTTTTACAGACAGATATAATTTTTTAAAATAATTTTCACTTCTTAATTAATAAACCTAATTGTTAGTTGTAGATTTCATCCTTATTTGTGAAAATTTTCTTTTTTACTTAGGATGGGCCTTATGAGTTCTTTCTAGCTACACCAAAATTTTTAACTTTAAGTGCTTCTGGTACACATACAAAAGGAGCTGTAGCACCAATGCCTGGGGTGATTGAAAAAATCTCTGTAAAAGAGGGGGATCATATAGAAAAGGGTGATCCTCTTGTGGTGATGATTGCTATGAAAATGGAGGTAAGTTTACCTTCTTTTCAGACGTGTCTTTTATTAATACTGTAAAAAGTTGCATTACGAGAATTACTGATGATGATAATTTATTTACCTCATTTGCTAATTTCGATGAGGAATTCATAGTATTCAGAGGTGCAATTTAAATACAGGCAATCTGGAAAAGAATCATCCTTTTTCATAAATTAATAATGCTACCTCATTATCAGCTTATGATTTTTGTTGGAGTGAAGAATTCCAAAAGTGTTTTTTACACACTAATAAACCTTTGTAGCTTGTCAAGATCAATTATCTCCACTTGCTAACAGATTTTGAGAAAATTAAGAAACTATCACTTACATTTTAAATAATCATTTCCAAAGCATGTGCAAATTTTACATCCAATTCATCAGTGGTCTGGACCAATAAATTGCACACATTCTGCATGTATAGAAGAAAATTAATGTGAATCACATCAGGTGACGGTAGAGGACATGAAATGTATCTGCCTGCTAGGAAATGCTTCATCCAAAAGCTGTTGGATAGGTACCTTTTAATGTGGTAGGCTCCTCATTTTACAAACAATCCTTGATTGCAGTTCCTCCAATTGTGGACACATCTGGTTGTAACTGATGATATTTTTAGCATCAGTTACCTATAGTGTAATCTAATGGCTTTTTTTTTTTTTTTTCTTTTTGAGAGGTTGGGAGTGAAATAACAACAATATTCCTGTCGACACCAACCAGACAGGAAATGTGACTCAAAAATTTTTAAAGTAGTGAAAAAGTATATGGTTTATACCATTAGATTGTTTTCACTATTATTCATAAGAAAAAAATTGAAAAAGGTGAATAAAATTTTTTATTCTTAATGTCTCATTTGAGGGTATTGTCATAGTTCAAAAAATGGTTCATTGTGGGGTATATTCTTGTACTGCTCACAATAATAAATGCCAAAATTCACCATTTTATCATCATTACCATCAGTTTATGTGGGTCCACTAGTACTGGTTTCCTTATTGCCATTGTGTCTGATATTTGTTAATGGTGTTGATGGAGGTAAAACAAATTTGATATTAAAGTTTGCTGATGTTATAAAGATTAGAAGGATGGTTAATAATAATAACAACTAAGGTATGCTACTTCAGCAAGCTCAAAGATAAATTATTTATTGGCATTAAAAATAGCAGTTAACTATAATTCTAGTAAATGTAGGGTTCTTTGTTTTGATAATAGTAATCATAGATTGTGTTATTACTTAGGAAGCAATAAACTTGACAATAAAAAACACTTAGGAGTAATTATACAATCTGACATGAAGTTCTCTGAACAGTGCAGGACAATTACTCCTTCTCCAATTTTTTTTTGTCTGTATGCATCCATCATGTTAAAATGGAAAAGGATTGCCCTTTCTATCAAACAAAAACTTCAGCTTATCAATAAACTTGAAAAGGTACTAAAGTGTCAACTTTAGTCTCTCTTTGACTGCATGGAACAAAAAGGACATACCACTCTCACTGACAAAATGATACTTCAAAATTTACTTTCTTTGTAGGAAGGAAAACAAGGGGAAGCTCCATTGTTTACCTTTTTGAGAAAATTGCATGTTCATAGTAAAATTTTGTCAGATCTTCTCATATATGTGTGTTAAAAAAATTCATGTTTATCACAAGCTTTTCTTTCATTTTGCGGTTTTATCTGCCCAATTTATTTCTCAACCACCTTGTATTCAGAAGTCTACTGTATTTTCTTTAACAAGTCACAGATTAGAGAGAATATAAGTAAATTAAGGAAGAACATTGCAGACTGGATATAAGAAAATTTTCTTTTGCCTAGAGCAGTGATTCCCAATCTTTTGTCACTCGAGTCACACTTTAAGTTAAAAGACAAATATTAACGGCACAGCGAAATAGTGATTGCCATTGAACTCAATGGAATTTTTTCTAGGGTTGTGGCACACTAGTTGGGAACCACTGACCTGGAGGGTTATTAATTATCAAGACAGATTGCTATTTATCTTGTAAAACTGGAGAGCTTGGGTAAAATTAAGAAAAAGCCAGGATATCCACATGACAGTCAGGTGACAGGTTTTTTATGAAGGTTAATTTTATACTAAATAAATAAGCCTGATATTCTTGCACCATTTTCCTTTGATATTAACACTAATAACTGTCACTTGATTCAACAAGAGATTGAAAACTTTCCATATCTAGCTTGGTCAATGCTAGCTTAGTTCACACTCCATACGCTTGAACTACTCAGGAGCATCTTTGAAATGTAAATAAATGTCTTTTTATATTCTGGATGGCCAAGGACAGAAGCATTTGCAACTTTACTATAACTGTTTTATTGCAGCCAATGTAGCAGTGCAGTAGCTAACAATGGGCTACTCACTTTTTGTGGAAGCATGTGGGCTCAGTTTTGCAATGTACAAATTTGTTTGCATATATTACCTCAGGACCACAGCTGAGCAAGCTTTGCATCTTCTCTCAAAGAAGAATAGCTCAGTATTACCCTAGAAGTTTTCAAAAATTATATAACATGATTCGTAAATAGCCACTGCTTCAGGTAGACCAATAATATAAACATTTAGACAGTAACCAAAAGGTTTATATTTAACAAGTACTGGCCCACTACTTTTGCTTGCTGTATCAGTACTGGTTGATTAACAAATTTCTTTTACACTCCACAATTATACAGCCCTTGTTGGTACCACAGTGGATGTAATTACTGTCCTCCCCACACACCAGTTAGAAAATGTTCTGGGTTCATATCCTGTCAGTGATCAAGGGATTTTTAAGGCTTTTTTTACTATGTTGCTGAGGTAGTGGGTCTTGGGTGAGGGTTGCATAGTTTTCTCTTGGAAACTTGTTTTTTTGTCTAGCAAACATGGAAATTCAACCACAGAATACATGCAGTAAAAAAGACAATATACTATTCTCCTCATAGCCTTAGCACTTAACACACATGCTATGGAGAGATGAAATTTGTAGGGACTTTTTTTGATTGTGATTCATACTGAACAAAATGCCTGGATTTGGCTTAAACACCAAGAAAAAAGAAAGTAACTGTGAAGCTTTCAATTATATTGAAAAACACTGCACTTCAAGTGAAATCAGCAATTTTTTTAATTATCTGTGCATAGGCACAAAGAGAGAGGGAAGAGCTGTATTTTAAATAAAGTAGACTGTTTATACTTGATTTAAATTAAAATAGCTATGTTTATTTTATTTTTCAGTATGTTATTCGGGCACCTAAAGCTGGCATAGTTGAGAAAATCTTTTTCAAAGTTGGAGACAGTGTAACTAAGAATGCTCAGCTTGTAAAGATGGCAGAAGATGTGAATCAGTGAATTGAAACCATTGTGATTGGTTTATGTCTAAAATGTGTATATTCTAGATTAATATACTAATTAAAAAAATATTTATATAAAAATTGTTTGATATGTATTGTATATGAAATTTGTAAAATAAAGTTTTTAAGCAAACATGAATTTTACATTACACTTGTATACATAAGGTCACTGATATTTTACCAGATTGTTGTTAGGTACACCTACCATTTTCTTGAAATGGATTGCTCCTTTAATAATAGCATTAGTAGTTCAAACTAATCAATAAGGAGATGGGTAGATATGTAGGGATGGTGTATATATATAGGTCAATGTGAGAATGAGCAAGACAAAAGATTTAAGTGACTTTGAACATTCCATGGTAGTAGGTGCCAGATGCACAGGTTTGAGTAACTCAGAAACTGCAATGCTTGGATTTTTCACATACAGGAGTGATTTTTCAAGAGTGATTTTTCACTCTTGAATGGGCCACACACACACACACACAATAAATAAATGAATAAACAGCCCAACAATCAAACAACATCCAGCCAGTAGCACTCTGCAGCTGAAAATAGCTTGTTGATGAAACAAATCAGCAGAGGATGACAAGGCTTGTGCAGGGTAATAGAAAGGCTACTGTCAGTCAAATAACAACCCAGTGCAACAGTGGTAAACAAAGAGATATTTCAAAACATGCAACTTGTACCTTGTCACAGATGGTGTATTGTAGCTAATGACTGAATCAGTTTCCACTCCTCTCAGCAAAAAAACAAGATACAGTTATGGAACACCGGTACTGGACATTGCAGGATTGGAAAAACATTTGCCTGGTCTGTGAATCCCAGTTCCAGATGTTTCATGCTGATGAGAGGACCAAATTATGGCAAAAATAGCATGAGTCTATGGACCCATCATATCAGGTGTCAGCAATGCATGTTGGTGATGGTAGTGTAATGGTGTTGGGAACATTTTAATGGGGCAGTTTGGATCCTTTGATACCAGTGGGATAACATTTGGGTGCCACAAATTATCTGGAAATTGTTTAACTAGGTTCATCCCTTTTTAGCCACAGTGTATCCATTTGTGAATGGGTTCTTCCAGAAGATTAATGCACCATGTCACAAGGTCAGAATTGTAGAACACTGGTTTATGGAATATCAGAATGAATTCAGCCTACTGTGGTGGCCTCTCTTAGAAGATCTTAATCCAGAGGAACACATTCCAACTCATCAGTTATTTTCAGTTGATGAGGTGGAACAAGCTCTTCAGAGTACAGATCCTCAACCATCCAGTTTGCAACAGTTGTGGGAAGCAGTTGAATCAACATGGTCCAGCATCCTCCCTGTGGCTGGCCCACTTTCAACATCACTGAGTCCATGCTGTGGTGAAGTCGAGCTGTTCTGAGGGCTAAATGGAGACTTACTCTCACTCTCAGATAGGTGTGCCTGATAAAAGTTGTCACTCAATGTACAGGGTGGGCGGGAAGTCACTCCCTATTTTAATAATGTTATATTTCCTAAAATATACAAAATAGCACTGCACATATTTTTTTCTGATTTTTAGCTTATTGTTTGCCATTAGTTCCCTGAAAGTTACAACTCAATGAGACCCCCAGCATTTTCCACACATTTTTTTAAATAGGCAGGTACATTTTCTGTGACCTTCCTTAAAAATTGGACAGGAACACCAGAGATGACCTGATGGATCTTGTTTTCAAGTTCATCAGTATTCTTAGGTTTACTCTTATATACTTCTTCCTTGTCTCATCCCTATAAAAAGTAATCACATGTGGTTAGGTCAGGACTTCGTGCAGGCCATTCTGTGGGTCCCCGACAACCTATCCATCGTCCTGGGAAATGCTCATTGAGCCACTCCCTAATAGTCAAGGCAAAATGCAGGGGAGCACAGTCTTGCATAAACATCAACTCTTGAGTGTTTCCCCATGACGAAATTATAGGCCACACAAAATTTTTCTAAGTATCGTTCACTGTTCATGGTGTCTCGTATCAGATATGGTCCAGTGATATGAGAAGAAGTTATACCGCACCACACCATCATTCGGCTTGTTCTGCATCCTTTCAGCCATCTCCTGGGGATCTTTATCTGCCCAATAATGACTGTTATGTCGATTAACAATCCCTCCCCCCCCTACATGAAACACAGCCTTGTCTGTCCAAAGAATGTTTTTGAACAGGTCTGGAAAAGCTTCCTCTCATGCGAGCATCATTTCACAAAATTCAACACGCCTGTCCCAACCTTCCGGGAACAATTGCTGCACATAATGTGGCTTCCATGGTCGATATTGTCTTTATGGAGAACAACATGCACAGCATGATGCATTAAACCACTCTCTCTTGAGGCTTGCCATGTGGATTTCAAAGGCTTTGATCAAAATCTCTTTCAGTTGAGTCAGTTTCAGGTCTGTAGTTTGTATCTACAGACCTTGACATCAAAGGCCTACCAGATCTCTTGCTGTCCAGTACACTACCAGTCGTCAATAACTTTTTGTGACAGTTTCTGATTGTTTTTGGATTCAAAACAGCATGCCTGCCATGTTGCTCCTCCACCACTGTTGCACTTGGACAACTGACTGCCACACCTCATACCTGGTGGCAATTTTAGCTCTTTCCTCAATGGAATATCAGAATGAATTTGTATACTGGCCATTTCTATGGGATGTCACAGGGATCTGAAACAATGAAAACAGCATAAGCATGGCATACAAGACACAATAAAACAACATACTGTTAATTCCAATACATGCATTACTTTATCGGATATAACAATTTAAAAATAGGGAGTGACTTCCCACCCACCCTGTATATGAAATATAAATGTTGCATGCGTGGTTGTCATTGGGGGATGATGGCCACTCATACAAAATTTAGAATTAGCTAAGCATTTTCAGTCAGTAATTACAAATACTTGCAGAAGGATCTGTAATTCTTGATTGCAAGTGCTTCTCTAAGAGGGTGTTGAAATCTCTGTTTTGTAATATCCACATGTACTGGTGTCAAAAGTTGAGTTCAAACTTCTTTTTTTTTTTTTTTTTTTTATTAGAATTTTTGCAAAATACATAAGTATACTTTATAAAATGGGTAGAACACTTCACTGCATATAGTTAACATTAATATAATTAAAGCCATACATTTCACTATTTTTTCTGTGGTAAGAAAACTCCCTTTTAGTTCTTTCTTACTGCAACTAAAAATCTCAAGGATGAGATTGAATTGAAATATGTGGTTTTGAAGTTTCTTAATGTAATTGCTTAAGTGTCAAAAGTTAAATGAACTCTTATGTTAATTACACATGTTAAGTATTCTGCTTATTTTATTTATTTATTTTTTTAACACAATAGTTGTAAATCCAGTTTTTATCTCTGCCGCAAACTCTTTCAAGTGGAGACAGGAAAAAAAGTCTTCAATACATCAAGAACAGTAATTTCAAAGTTATGACAACATCATCAACAGATAGACTTGCCTTGAAGGAAAGTTCAAGATTGCCCAAAAGTTAACAACCCAGGGTGACTTTGGTTGTTAACTTCAAAAAAAAATTTTTTTTTTTTTTGTGAAGTTAACCTATAGAAAATGTATTGTAGTCTACACAGGGCTATATGACAATTTTTGACATGTTGTTTGGTAGTTTCAAAGTGACTCTAGGTTATGTGCCATAAGTGTGAACTGTTTTGTGAGTTGCTTAATGGAAAATTTTGAAGACGGAACATTTTGTCATATACTGTTGTGTAATGTCCTTGATATGTATATATTTTGAAAGACACTTTTAAAAGGAAAGATTCATAAGCTTGGGGATGCCTCAGACACTGAATAATGTGAGTAGTCTCGTTACATTTCAAGCATCCCTCATAACTGTCATCCTTCTGTGCTGTGGGGAAAATGTCTTGGTTCAAGTCCTGTCTCTTTGTTAATAGGACTATATGTAAAGTCCAATACACCTTTAATTTAAATATGTATACTTAAATATTTTAATCCTTACCTTTCTCATTTCTTGGACTTGGCCCATCATGGCCTTGTCACCCTTGCTCTCACAATGAAATCCAATATTATTAAAAATGTCTCCCCCTTTTATTTAAGGACAGTCAGGATCCCTCTTGTTCCAAATATCAAATTTACAAAGCACACAATATTTTGAATTTGTTTCTTTGAGTTGTCAAAAAACAGGTCATTATAATAAAAACCTCTGCTTAACTATAAACTGAGCATGTTTTACAACTATTTTTCACAGACTGGCTAAGGAATAGCAACCCACTGCAGCAGGTAAGACCATGTCCTTGTGTACATGGCTGAACATTCAGTAATCCTATCTTAGGCAATGTTTATGGCATTGCATATTCATGAATAAGCATTACATATTCGTGTCATCAGGAATAACATGGTATTCCATGTTACACGCCAGCAATATTGGCAGTATTGTCAATCAGGCTATGGTAGTGTTGAATGACTCTTATCTTAGATAATGCATAATGTCTCATTGTTATGTGCTTCCCTTCACACAAACCATTACCTTCCAGTTATAGTCAGCTTTCTGGAAATGCCAGAAGCATTTTAGACATCATGAGTCCTAAAAATGTACTTTCTCCAAATGCTCTTCTCATCATGTCAGTAGTTTATGAGAGTCTTTCCTAAATACG
The DNA here is from genome assembly GCF_048544385.1 of Mastigoproctus giganteus. NCBI lineage: Eukaryota > Metazoa > Arthropoda > Arachnida > Uropygi > Thelyphonidae > Mastigoproctus > Mastigoproctus giganteus. The sequence goes on from NC_143575.1 coordinate 258,736,901, forward strand.
TCAAAAACTTAATATTTTGGTTGTTCAGACTTTCAAATGAACATGGCCCAATGAAAGAGAAAACATATTAGTGACAGCTGATAGTATGATATAATTTTTTTTGTTAGACCATTGCTTTTTCACAATATTTAAATTAGTAGGTGTCTTCCTAATCACATTTAATTCCGAGTTTATCATCAAGTGACAGACAATTTTTTTTTTAAATAAATTATCTTATTCATTGTGAATAGAAATTACCAAACCTTTTCCATCCTTCTGCTGGCAGATAAAAGCTCCAGAGCATCACTGTGTTCATGCATAGGTTATTTTCTATTATGGACAGAGTGAGATGCACTTTTTAAGTGGAACATTGCTTTCTTCTTAATCTATGAATGTGGCTATATAATATTTAATCACTTATAACATTAGTTATAATATTCAAATCAATAATAAATACAAAAAAAGGATGTACTTTCATTTTTTTTAATGTTACTGTTGCAATACTATGGCTCAATGTCACTTTATAGTCAGCTGCCACTTGATCATCTCTTTTACCCAGTCTTTACATAAAGGCAACATATATGCCCAAACCAGTCATTGAATATGTACATGTATTTACATGCACAGACATGACAATTCTTCCCAAAACTTTTGAGTGCACTATGTATAGTAGTCATCCTGTGTTGAAGTCCCATTGGAAATCTTGCGTAAGTCTATTATTTATACTTTCGCCTCTGGCTTTGGACTAGTGTTTCTGAAAATTCCTGATGTCTGAAATTGGCCTCAATCTGCTTCCATACTACTCTTGAAATCTCTGGTTTTTGTTTAGCAGAAGGGGGAAAATGTAATAGGAGTTTGAGGGGATAGATTCTCTTTCCCACTCTCATGAAAAAGTGTGTCTTTGTAACAAAGCAGGTTCGGACATTTTGGTTTGTATGCCTTAGACAAGATATAATTGGTGATACTCCACAAAGTAAATTACTTTTTCTGTTGTAGGTGCACCATGGGAGAGGTTGTTTTTTTTTTAATTCATTGTTATGATATAATAAAAGTAATGAGATGGCAAAAGTCTGGAAGATACAAAAAATTCTATCATACATTATGAAAACCATTCTTGAATATACTTGTATGTTCGTTCACAATATTAGCCTTGAGTTTTGTATCTACAGAGATTAAAGCATATGAAGTGTCAACAAGTTTATTGAGTTTATGATATTAACCATTAATGAGTTAATTTTTAAATTTGAAATTCAATAATTGCTGCACTTGCACAAATGACTAATTAATAATTTAAATCAGGATATTATAAGAACAATGATCACAGCTAAACTAGTAGTGTAATTCCTAGAAGAATTTGTGTTATTTCAGATACACATGATCAAATCCAGAAGCAATGGGATTTTTTTTCTTGCCCAACTAGCCTTTGATTTTTTTGTTATGTATGTAGACATGTATAGTATCTTATGTATAGCAGCACTAAAATGTTAGTTCAACTCTGCTGAGTTACTTTGTGATGACACAGAACTTTGTAAAAAGGTCAAAAATGTATGTTATGTTTGTGCAGTGCATATGGAAAGCCCGCTCAATGTGTCTACACCACAAGGAGGTGGGCTGCAACTAAGTGTAACCTAACCACCAGGTGGACCAATGTCTACTATCATATGACATCCATGAGTTGGACAGAATCCTGTACCCACTGGCAGAAGTGCAATGCAAAACCCATACTCCTTGGGCCCAGACCAAGGGTACCAAGAAAAAAAATTAATAATAAAATAAATAATATATACTGAATTAATCAATGTATTGTGTCTGGAAATTGTGTATATTTTGTTGTCAAATGGCCTGTTTGCTGGACAAAAAACCAGAATTTCAGGGGAAGGGAACCACATGCCCTCATTTGAGAAAGACTAATTCAGCAACTTTATGGAAATAAAATTCTTCGCACTATTGACAGAATGCGAATCCAGGCATTTTCCACCCAGTGTGGGGAGGATGGTGATTTTATATCCCCTGTTCTACTCATGAGAGCTTTAGCTGTATAAACTTAATAAGCAAATGAGTTGTTTTGCTCTGCTATACAAAAGAGGCATTTTTCAAAATAGGCCAAAGTATTGAACTCCTGTTGCATTAAATTTTTGCTCAAAATTTTTACTTCTGTTTTTAAGATATTTACTTAAATTCATGGAATTATTTAAATAACATAAGTTTCAATGATATTATTAAATTTAGATAAATTTTATTTCCTTATGGTGAGTTAGTGTCAGGGTGAATGGGACTAATCCAAGTTACCTCTTTTTCTTGCACAGATCTGTACCAATAAACTTGGTGAGATCTATCTGCGATTGAAGAGTTCGTGATGTTCCTTTTCCTAAAATTTTAGGAACATACTGAATCAGAAATTGAAAGAATCAGATTTAATGCCGTTGTTTTAGTGCTTGGATGTTAATTTAAAAAAAAAAAAAAAAAAAAACAGTACAGTAGTTTTAACGTTTTATGCTTGTAGGTGTTTTTGCACAATGAGTGCTTCTATAAAAGGTGATCATGCCATTAATAATGAATCTCCTCGGTTGTTAACATAAAAAAAACCGAACTTTGTTTTTAAGAACCACTGGCCAAAAGACACTAGATAGCAGTAAATCACAATAATTGTACAAAGCGTAAAATCTGTATGTCAGATTTTAATGTAGAATACAATAGTATTAATTAAATTTCCATGCCACTTTACAAACACAAAATTAATGCTTTTAAAATTAGCACCAAGAACAGTTTTACTCTACTCAATTAAAAAAAAAAAAAAAATTATATGAAAAAAGATATATGGCTTTTCCATTGTAATTATTTTGTCATAAATTTTGTATGATTAAATTGGTGGAATTATTTTGGTGCTAATTTCAAAAGCATTAATTTTGTGTTTGTAATTTTTTACATTAAAAAAAAAAAAGGTAGTCCCTGTTACAGCATCTCATAAGATAATAGAATATAGGAATAATTGAGTAATTAGTAGCTCTATTGCCAAATTAAAAAGTGTACAATATATGCTAATACAGATAATCATCATTATTCTACTCTTCTGTTTGGCACGGGTTGAGGCCCTATTTAGATATCGTCCCCCATTGTTGTCAATCTCTTGAATCATTTGTTGATAGCTCTGAAAGCCTGTGTTTTCCTTTAGGCATTGGAGCCATTCTCTTTTGGGTCTTCCTGGTGGTCTCTTATCTCCAATTCTTCCTGTCAGTACTACATTAGGCAGCCTGTGTTGTTTCATCTGGTTCACATGTCCAAACCACTGAGTTATTTTTTGTAGATCTGCTCTATTATTCTGCATTCAAAATTTAGATCTCTCCTTACTATTTCATTAGTTTTATGTTCTCGCCAATTTGTTTTATTGATTTTCCTTAGACATCTCATTTCAAATGTCATTTTTTGCCTGCCTTTCTTATTTATTCTCCAATTCTCTGATCCATAAGTTGCTGTGGGTATGATGACAGTTTCACATAGTTTAATTTTTAGACTATTTTGAGATTTTATTGCTCTTCCATATGTTCAGTCGATGTTCATCTTTCATCGATGTTCAGTCTGTGATTAATTTGGTCAATATTACTTAGGTTTCCAGTTATTAGATAGCCCAGGTATACAAATTTTTTTTTGTGTTCTATTTGTTGATTTTGAATGTTTATGTCTTATATGTTTTTTCCAATTTGCATTACTTTGGTTTTATTTATATTAATTCTATAATTGTTGCTTGCTGTATCGATGTTTGTTAATATTTCTTTTAGTTGTTCTTTGGTTTCTGTTAAAATCACAATATCATCTGCATATTTTATGTGGTTTATATTTTTTCCATTTTTTATTGTGCCTCTTTTTTCCTTCAATTGATTTCATTAGTTCTAGGTAGATATTAAATAGATATGGAAGATAAAGGGCATCCCTGCATGACTCCTTTCTCTATTTCAAATTTCTCTGTTTTAAGGTTGTTGAATTTTACTATTGCTCTTGTATTTTTGTAGAAATTGTTTACAAACATTTCATGATCAAGTGGGATTTTTTGTAGTTGCCTCATTAAATTTTCTCTGTTTACAGAGTCAAATGCCTGCTTGAAATTGATGAAGCACAGATAATATGAGAAAGATTTTTAGCAAAACCTCACTTTAACGGGGTATGGGAGGGAGTATGACCTGTCATATAGCAGCTGAAGCTGACAGAATACACTGCTTGACAAAATTAACAGAATGCATAGAAAAAGTGGTGTAACTCACGCAGCTTGCGATTAAGCGGGACAAAATTTGGTATGGTGGTGTACTATAGATTAACGATGGCATGAGGAGACAGCAAAAAACTTCGGACAGGTATAATGGACATTTCTAGAGGTTGCACAAGAATTGCGACAAAGGTCATTTCAGAAGTCGATGCAAGATGTTCCAAAATATCACGACATTAGCAAGGCATATGATCCCCTCTACACAGGCCCGACAGCGACGAATCATGCTCGATATATGGGTGCCTGCCAGATACCATGGCAACAAATCCCATTCTTCCACAAGTGCACACTTTAGCTCATCAAGTGACCGAAGTTGGCTGACGGCGTTCAATGCTACGCCCAAGGATATTCCACATGTTCCATCGGATATAAGTGTGATGATTGTGCTGGTCATGGCAGTCATTTGATATTACACACATTTCTGGCCTGTTAGAGTGCTCTGAAATCATCACAGTGTACGAAGGCGGAGTTGAAATTTCGTTCAGTTGCCGTCCTACATAAGACACTATACATGTCTACATCTTCAGTTTCAAGATATTCCTCCACTATTTAAACTCTGTGTGTGCAGTGGCATTGTTGTGTATGAAAAACCTGGGCCAACCGCACTCCTAAAAAGTCACACATAGGGTTTAACGATCTATTCTCGCAGTTACGGTAGCCCTGTCAAAAACAAAGGAGTGAAGCCATTGATCATTATTCCGTCCCACACGAGAACACCGCCTCCACTGTAAGTGTTGCTTTCGCTGACAGAGGGGTGGTATTGCGTTTCTCGTTGTCTCGAGATGAGTAATGTCTAGAATCTGTTTGTAAGCTAAAACGGGACTCATCAGAGAACAGAACTGTGCCCCATTTGTCACCACTCCAAGTCACATTCGACGAGCTCTGTGGTGGTTTGGGGTTAATGGGATACAAACCCCAGGGGCTCACATCTGGCGAGTATGGGCATGGCACACCCAGGGTCCTGAGCTGGATATCATCATTCTTCTCTTCGTGGTGATTCCCTTCTCTCTCTCAGGGTTTTTTTTTTTTTTTTTTTGTTAGTGCAGCATAAGCCTCAGGCTTCCTTGCACCATGTAGCTAATAATAATAATAATAAACCACTGGCTTTCGTGCGTAGAGTCCACTTGAACTGAGTCTTGTTAACACAGTCCGGTTGGAAATGCTTCCGCCTGTGGCCACAGCAACCTTAAGAGACTGGTAATGACAGGACATTGTAGGGTTCCATCTTGCTGTTTGGGCCACAACGGTCTATTCTGGTTTATGTAGCCCTCAGGCGACCTTGGCCACTCCCAGCTCTTCTTGTAATGGGTCCTGACACTGCTTACTTAGTGCTGACACGACACTGCGTTACACATTAAACCACCTGCGACTGCCCGGCTTCAAGTCGTCCAACAGCCCGTCATCTCAAATAATCATGTAAAGTTTCTAAACAACGATGATGCCATCCTGAGTACTGGAGATGTCTGTCCCACTGAGCAAGCCATAAAACTGGAATGAAGTAAGGTAGTCGCAACCCGTGTTTTTATAGGCGTGGATAATTTGCATAATGCGTGGCTCTGTAAGGATGGATTTCTATCGGAAACTCGGAATTTGCATGCTAGGATGCCTATTATATTGAATGTTCCCCTTCGGCCACACTGTTCATAATGTAAATATTCATGTAAACTGTAAATATTCATGTAAAACATTTTGTTCTGTTACTTTTGTCGAGCAGTAGCATTAATGTCGCTAAGCAGTAATCTTAAAACGTATATTCCGTATAACTTGTACAACTTACGATATAAACAGATCAAATATTTCTATGAAATATAATAAACAGAATATTTCTATGAAATATAATAAACAGATTATCTGTACTCGTACTTTAACTCATACCTAATTAATTTCTATTTTCTGTTTCCATAAAGAGGTTATCATTGAGTAACCAGAACGCCAGGGGCTCACATCTGGTGAGTATGGGCTTGGCAAACCCAGGGTCCTGAGCTGGATATCATCATTCTTCTCTTTCTTGGTGACGCCTTTCTACTTCTCTCTCAGGATAACTTTGGAATTTTTTTTTTTTTTTTTTTTTTTTATGGTTGGTGTAGCATAAGCCTCAGGCTTCCTTACGCCATATGGCTAATAATAACTCAGTTATATTTTTCAAATTTATTGCTTGGTTGTTAAGAAGCTAGAGTAATACATAATGTCTTCGTAAGGCACCAAGATTTTTAGATACTGCTTCTGTTTACTTGTCTTCTATTGCATTACACTGGAAGACTGTCCTTCCTTTCTAAGAGAAATGTATACCTGTGATGTAAACCTGTTTTTGTTTGGCTAAATGAGCCAAATCGTGCCGAATAAGGCATGATTTCTCACTTGAAATTGCGCAAGCTTTGCATGGATCAATATACAGCATCATGTAGAATTTATTGCTATATATCAGGTTCCATACAATTCTCACTTTAACGTGTATCAACATTTCCCATCACTTCCTGCTTATACGCTACTAGTTGTATCGCTGTTTTAAAACAAAACTGCCAAATACGCGATCGAAACAGCATATCATTACTTAGGGAAATGGGGTGATAATGCTCGCATATAACTAGCACTTTTCGCAATGGGTCATTCGGCTCCTATGTTTTCTGTAATGACAGAAATAAAGTTCTGGTTACTTAATGATCCTAATATATTACATTTAGAGCTTCCTCAGCACACACAGGCAGGTTTCCTCTTTCCTTCCAGCGCTATTTTTCTACTAAACAACTACTGGCCTTAAAAATCACAAATTGCTATCACAGACTACTTTCTTACATCTTGGCAAGGTTCTCCGAAAATCTCGTAAAAAGTTCGACTCGCCTGAAAAGAGAGTGATTATGTTAATCAGTACCTCACCGTACCTCTCTCATCGATTCACTTCACTCCTAACCAGCAGTTTAATTCCTGCTGCAGACTTTTTTTGTACAAACATTTCCATTAACACTGTTTGTCTGATTTAGAAACTACAGTAATGTTTTTTTCTAATTTGGATTTTTTTTTTCCCCCAAAACCATGAAAAAAGTTAGAACACGTGCATCAACTAGACACCTTCTATATAAAGTTCAAGTGTAAACTTCAGGAAAGGATATTTGCTTTCCTGAAGTTTACACTTGAACTTTATATTACCGAGTAACTATGATCATGAAACTTCAGTATATAATGTCTGTAAATCGCATGTATTTTATCAGCTCGACAAGATTCCAAACTTTTGGCAGAAAAACCACACAGCCCCCTCCCGAATTTGACTAGCTCGGTCACGATGAACGAGCCCGTAAAAGTTTGTCTCGTCTGAGAAATAATGCCCGATAGGCATTATTTCTCAACTCCTGTCGAAAGTGAGAGAAAACAACGCTGGCTAGTGAAGGGTGGAACTTACAGATATTGAAATCCTCTTTTAATAGTTTTCTTATGCCATTCACTATACGAGAACACGATAGGTTCAAAGAGGAGTGTTTAGATTACTATTTTTAGAAGAGAGGAAAAAAATAAAATAAAATCTTTGGAAAGGTCAGAATACTCTCCTAAATTTTTATCCCAAAAATTCTTTTTGGATAAAAAATGATCAAAAAGAATGATTCCGGTCCTTTTTTCCTCTTGGAAATGAATGTCATGCTATTTTGTTTACCGTGCTCTATATTCGAAGAAATGCTGCATGCCAAATATAATTTATGATGTAATGAAGATATTTATTTCCATTGAAACAAACCACAAAACAAAGTTCAAGAAAATTTATTTAGTTGCTGATGGCCTTCATCATCACGAAATTTATCCACTTATTGTAAAAGAACAAAAAAGCGAGACGTTCCACCAGCACGAAGAAAGACTAAACTAATAATACCAACTTACAATCATAAACAAATTATAAAATAAGTAATGGAATAAATATGCAAATATCCTGTAATAACCATCTAAATTCCAAAAAAGAAATGAAAATTGATCAGTCTTTATAATAAAATCTTAAATAACAATACAGAATAATGAAATTATCGATAATGGTATATATATCTTGAAAGAGGACATTAATACAATAACTGAAAATAAATTATGCTAAGAATAGAGGCGCACAAGATATTCAATACAGTGACGATCACCAGAAGAAAGCAAAAACTGTATACCATTCTCTTTACCCTAGTTTAATTTCTAGTTTTTCTCCCTGGATTTTGCTCTTCTATTTCTGTTCTATCGCCTCTGTTTTACTTTCAGTCTGTCAACTGTTCACATTTTGCCTTCCCCACTCAAAGTGACAAATAAGCTGAAAGACAGATACAGTACGTGTCTGTGACGGAGTTAATTTCCACCCCGATGGCGAAACATTCTTCACTCGCGAAGAGGAAATGAATTTTCTAAACGCTGCCAAGGGAGATATCAGTAGATACGTTTGTTCGAGCATCACATCAACGTACTCGATGATACGGATGACAATGCCATATTTCACGTGGAACACAGTGGCCGGATGAAATCTGGTTGTTACTCTGAGTAAAGGTGATCTAAAATAAGGTATGTGATTCCCGCACGCCATGCCAAAATTTAAATGGCGATACTGCAGAAGGAAAACGTAAAATATCACACAGCAAAGATTCTGCAAAATAAAAACATTTCGGATATTTTGTATTATTTCTTATGATGTGAATTTATCAATACGATATTTTATGAAATCCTGCTATTTCTTGATATTTTCAATATTTATTTATTTTTAATTACTGATTCCCAAGAATTTGGCAGTTCATTTAGCCTAGCGGTTTTGTCTGGAATTAAATTTCAATGTCGTTATGTTGCTGTAATTGTGCGATGATATTTTAATACAGTATTTAAAAGTTCGGAGTATGTTGTAAAAATAGCTGCTGCTGCTGTATTCAGGTTAGACCGATTGTAATATAAGTATTCTCACGCTACCATTTTAAGTACAGTAACTATCATTAATATTCATTAATGTTCATTAATGATAGTTACTGTATTAAATAATGCATACGTCATTACATTAGTCAATGTAATATGTCTTCAAAACATACGCCATTATTGTTTATTCACAAGCGTTATGGTTATAAATAAAACTAAATGTTTTATTTACAACCAATTTTCCAATTCCCTAGCGTAAATTGAATGTACAGATTATTATCGGTCTATTTTTGCTTATCTTTATGTCAGGCCTACTAGGTAACAAAAAAAAAAAAAAAAAAAAAGTATAAAGGAGTAATTAATATTTTTAGCAGGAACTTTAATTACTAATTTCTCTTTTGCAATATAAAACTGTTTATACATTGAATCAAGGTAATTTGTTTTACTTCTCATATTTGTTCAGTAAATTTCCCATTATATTTTGAGTTAAGATTTTTAATTTTACCTAGGAATAATTATTATCACGTTTTTAAAAACTGTTTCAGTACAGTAGAACCTAAAAAATCTGGAATACTCCAAATCAGACACTTTTTTGGATTTTTCTCCTTGTGTAGGCGATCCAAGAGGGTCACCTACACTAGGAGATAGGCCAGTAGGAATTTAAAACAACAAAAAAGGCACTGCCGAATTTATGCATCGTTACATGAGCCTACCACAGAGTAGTAAAATATCGTACTACTCTGTGGATTCTACGTTTTAAATGATATTAGGTGCGATAAGATGGGACACATTGTAAATAGGTGCAGGGAATGTACCCAAGGGAATCTTTGAAATGAAATTGGAGTGCCATCAGCGCAGGAATTCTGCAAGAAATGTTATGAAGTCTATAGTTGGGAAATAGTCACTCTAGTTGTGATGAATGTTTGGCAGAAAATATGGCCGGATTGCGTTCGCGGTGTTCAGAAACTCGCCGGTGTCCCCAAAATTCAGTTACAGATTGCGAAATTGGAAAATGAGATTGGTTCTGACGAAGTGGATGTTAGTAACGTGGTGGAAACGCTGGAATCGCGCCATGCTAAGCTGGATCTGATGGAGTGGAGTTGGAGCAGCAAAGAGTAAGCATGCGAAGAGGGAATGCAGCCATCACCGCAAGCAAGAAGCTCACGACTTACCGATGACTGAAGCTTTCAGACCATTCGAGAAAGGGATGACATTTCTCGTTGAAGATGATCCAAATATGGATAGTCAAGTTCTCTCTCATAAACAATGGGTTTTCACGCTGCAAAAGAAATCAGCCGATTATGGATTGTAGGAAATTTACAGAAACGATATACTGATGCCTCAACGCTTTAATTGCCTGGAACATATTCAACTATTACCTTATTTCCAGTTTTATTCATTTATTTGTTGTAATTTATTTTCGCGTGTTATTTCGCATAGCGTCTGTTCAACCAATGTTACGTCTTAGCGGCTATGAACCACTATACCACAAATAAAAGCATGGAAGTAAATAGTTGCAAAATAATAGGAGTTTACCTCAATATAGTACGTAGAATACTTCCGAAAAAAATCGTTTTGCAATTTTTTCGTTAAAATTCTTTTAATTGCGTTGAATTGATTTTTAATTGGGTTAAACTGAGTTTTAATTATTTGCTACTCTAATGCAAGTTTTTCGATTTTTTCCTTTTAATTTCTGGAGAGTATCATTCGGAAGTATTCTGCGTACTATATTGAGGTAAACTCCTCTTATTATTTTACAAATATTGATATTAACGTAGAACGTATTGAGCATTACAGCTCTGGTTCATACTATGGAAGTAAATAGTCTACAATAAGAGAATTTAGTGTAAAAGAAGCTACGAATGTGACTTAAAGAAGGGCTTCTTTATTTTAAAGAGTAAAGCACAGTTTATCGTACTCTGATGTCTTGTGATATATAAAAGGCAAAGTGTCATGGATAAAGCGCATGTCATTGTTAACTACACCTCCGGGTGAATAATGGGGTTCTACCTAATCCTTTAATTACTTAAGGGGTTACGCAGAACAGAGTTGTGACCTTAAGCTTAAAATGACCAGTGTCAGGACAACGTGCAGCAGTTTTATATTTTCTAAATCTATTGAGGATCACGTTTGTGCCTTTATATCCCTAATTACGGTGCTTAATTTTCCTGCTTGGAAGTGTAGGCGATTTCCTGTTGGGCGAAAGGGCTACCAAGGGTCGCGTATTAGCAATCCTCTTGTTTTAGTACCACCCTCTTTTGTGCAGCAGAAGGCTGAAGCCATGTCTGGAACCAAATTTGTGATCTCCTCCCCATTTTAAAAACCCCTTAGAGTTTAGAAGATGGAGAATACAAGAACGTTACCATGGACACGGACCACGGTCAACTCAAACGCGTGTATTACTGGTCTAGGTGGGGAACAGAATTATAAGAACTATGAATGAAACAAAATTACCAGAATAAATAAAAATTATACCGATTCCAACGCTTTTGCAACCTCTGGAAGCATTCCTGATAGGCTTATTTTGGGTATGGAAACTCCACATTTATTCTATATTTGTATTTCTTAAAAAATATTCATGAAAAAAATATTCGCTGATTATTTAGATAAGTTTCAAATAGATAATCCAGAGAGGTGTAATTCAGTCACAGAATGAAGGGAGAAGAGTGTTTGAACTAACGATTTAAAATATCAAAAGTGCCATTAGATATGAGCTAATATTGTAACGGGGCACATTTCTTTCTTTCTTCTTTTGTCTTCGCCTTCATAAAATGTTATTTTTACAGTACGGTCGAAAAGAAAAGTCATCCCTGTTTACTTTAGGGTCCACCATATCCATGGAGTACTTTAGTGACCGGAGTAAAGCTAGATTAATTTTTCTTTTGCAGCATTTGGAGTGTAACAAGTCAATATTGGTAGGTTCGTTGATGAACCAAGGTTCTTCTTAAACGATCTAGCAATGTCGACTGTGTGTTCAGCAAGCACGCAAATGTTCTCGAATATTTTTAGATTAAATTTTCCGAAAGGTAATGATATGGCGAATTTTGTGCCAGTAACTGGGTGTAGACCTTTTTTTCCTCTTCTTTCTTAAAATGCGAAGGGCGTTTGAAAAGTTCAAACGCCCTTCGCATTTTAAGCCAAGTTCAATGTATATAGTTTCAATAAGTTATTTTTTAATTATTATAGCAAAGAAACTAACGCCATAGGCAAGCCCTTGTGGCCTGAGTTCGAATCCTCTCGATGACGAGAGGAATTTTTATGGGCCTTTTTTCACAACGTGGCTGAGTTAGTTGGTCTCAGATGAGGGTAACTGATTTTTCTCCCGAGTTTTAGAAAATCGACCTCAGAACGCACGCAATTTACACGAAACATGGCCTTAGACGCTGACACTCTTAAAACTCTACAACCTTCCTATTCCATCATTGAGAAGTGGGCAGGAGAGAGAGAGAGAGCCTGGAACGTGAAATAAGCTGTGGAAAACCTGTAACGTTCATCACTCCAGAAGTTGTTGATAGTGTGCATGACCTGGTGATAAGTGATCACAGTTCGGTGCATTGCCAGCATCTTGGACATTTCATCTGAACGTGTGTCACATAACACAGGTTCTTGCTATGAAAAAGGCGGCAGCACGGTGGGTTGCAAAGTTGTTGAAAGCAGGTCAAAGATGCACAAGAGTTGTAAAGTCAAGAGAACATTTGAATCGTTTTCAAGCAGATCCAGCAAATTTCCTTGCACGGTCTGACCATGAAAAATGTGGTTCCATCACTTAGCCAGAGGCAAAGGATCAATCTAAACAGTGGGAACATAGCTGCTCTCCTCCGAAGAAAGCCAAGCCGATTCCTTCTGCTGTAAGTTGATGCCATCGGTTTTTCAGGATGCTGATGGAGTGTTGCTAGTGGATTACCTTCAGAAAGGCGAGGCAGTCAGAGTGGCATATTACGCAGACATTATAAGGAGTTTGTATTAATACATCAAAGCCAAACGCGGAGAAAAACCTCTTCAAAGGAGTCTTGTTCCACCGAGACAACGCTCCTGCTCACATTGCATGTCTACATTGCATGAGTGCGACTTTGAAACCTTGGACCATCTTCCATACTCACGAGATCTAGGATCAGACTTTCATCGATTTTTTAATTTGAAAGAAATACCTGGCTGGCATCCGTTTTCCCACCGATAGTGATATTATTCTTTTAGTGGATGCATTCCTGGAAGCCCAAGAGAAAACTTTCTTCGCTGCTGGAATCAGCGCAATGCAGCATCGGTGGCAATAGTGTAATGACTCCAAGGGAACTATGTTGTAAAGTAACATGTTACCAGATTACTCAAATAAACCCTTCATATTCAGGCCACGAACTTTTCAAACGTCGCCCATAGCATGGGATCATCTTGTATAAATTGCAAACGATTTATTAAAATTTTCCAGCTGTCATTGTTTTATGAGGTAGAGTATAATCAATAAGTTCAGGTACTGAACTGTTAATTGGGAAATGAAGCTTATTGGCTTTTCGGATGGATTTACTTCAACGTAGTCTCCTTGACACTGTATACACCGATTGCAACGTTTCTTCTTGCAACTTTTGGAAGCATTCCTGATAGGCTTCTTTGGGCTGATTTGGGACTATAGTGAGGGGATGATTCACAAGAAATTTTTGATTAGAAAGCACCGAGTGCATGCATGGGTGTCGTCACGATGTAAGCTCCAATTCTTTGAAGTTCAATTTTCCGGCTATTTCACCCAGTCGCTGTAGAACTGTTTGGTAGTATTCCGTAGTGGACATTATTTGTAGTAAACTGTGTGAAAATGCCGGACAAATTCATAATTGAATAGTGCTCTGAAAGTTTAAAAAAAAAAAAAAAAAAAAAAAAAAACAATTTTTACATTTGATCGAGATTGTCATGCTTTTTTTGGAAAAGGTGGACACATTGCAGAAGCCTTCCATTGAGAGGAACGGACCTTCAAGTTTCACGATTCGTCATGTTGGAATAAATAAAGTCTTCAGCCAGCAGCATCTGGACGACAAAGATCTTGACATGCGAGGGCTCTCCGTGATCAACAGTGAAATTGCGAGGCGTAAATTTGGCTGAAACGTTGCATTCCTCAATCTAGTGTTTTATTAGCATGTCCCATAAGAAATAACAATTTCATTAGCAGCTTCGCGGATAGTTAAACTTAGATCACGAACGATTGAATCATTGTTTTTTGAAGTTAAAGTGCGGCCAGAGCGAGGATTATCTTCGATGGACAAGCAGCCCTCTGACCACTTTGCAAACCGCTGATATGCTAATATAGTCACAAACTTTTAAACTTATATAACTTAATAAAACTTAACCGATCAACCGAGTGAAAGCCATAACTCGAATTTTTGACCATAACATCGCAATGGGACTACCATCATACATGTGGCATACCCCCCCAACAAAAGTCATACCATATCCGTGCTAATATGTTAAAGGTTACACGATCAATAGAAACTAATTCGTCTAAATTTTCTGGTGTTGGTAACTGATAAACCTGGTCTTTAAAAATTCCAGTGATGACAGTTTCGGCCAAAAGTTGGCCTCCCGTTTGGCACAAAGATTAAAATAAAAGGGTCAGAGTGCATTTTACGATATTCAAGATCGGTAACAGTACTGTACGAATAAAACTCAGGAATTTTTCTTGAAGTTTCACTAGGCAACGCTAGGTACTTGAGCACTGTATAATTTATATTTCTTACCTCTGATCCGTTATTCTTATCTTTTCAACTTGCGCAGTGGGAGTCTAATTTTTAAAGGGAATGGCAATTTTAAGAAGTAAATTGTCTATAAATAATAAAACACTTCTGAAGAGAATGGTTTTAAATATTTAAGCCACATTTCAGCTATATGAAGATGATGAAAAATTATTGAATGCAAGCTACAGAATGAAGCTTGTCAACCTCTTTCTCGAGGTCCAGTTTAATAGATGGATGCGAAGCATAGATTACTCAAGGATAAAAGACTGATATTCCCCAAAATTTGAGGAAAACTATGGCATGATGGAAGAAATAAAAGAAATACTTATCATGGATTACACTCATGGCTATAGAAAAAAAAATTAATGAAAGATGCCAAGAGGATGACCAACGACATGTCTATACAGCTATTAAAAATGTTCCAAAAGGAAAAATATATTCTACAAGGAGACCGTTCCCTTAAACTAGTACCCCTCACAGGTGGTCCTATCAGTTGCGCAATTCAGCGGACGACGAATTTTCATGTAATTTTACATTTGCTCTTTCAGAAAGATTTGTTGAGTCATCCCAAACTTCACTAAAATCGAAGAAAATCTAGATATTGTATTTATTTTATTTTTCCCAACATATTCGTAAGTTATTCCTATACTGTAGGTGAAGCACTGAGCGTTGTTACAGAGTGCCAATTGAAAGAATTAATGGGCAATATACGCGGATATGCAGAAAGGAAAATTTTGGTTTAAGCACAACGCATAGGAAAGTTTTTTTGAAGTGCTCGTTTTTGTTATCAGTCTTACTAAATATATAAATGATATTAAAATTTATATATTACGTCAGTCAGAGAAGATCCGTGAAATAATGTATTTCAATAATTTTTATTAAAATCCAGGCGAAAACAAGTACAGTACATTAAAAATGTTGAGTTAGTTATTATTACTTTGCGAGAACGAAGTGAAAAGAATTACTTTTATATTTTATGAGTTAATTACAATAAGCTGCAAAAACTGGCACATTTTACAAAAGAGAAAAAAATCATTTTAAAATTAGGAAATATTAAAAAAAAAAAAAAAAAAAAAAAAACACACTTCGGCACTCGTATCAGCGGTCGCATTTGTCTAAGAATCCGTGCATAAAAAGGTTGACATTTCTTTCTTTAAGAGGTACTTGCAGGATTATTTTGTGTTTTAATGCTTTGCCGGCCAGGGATTTAAACTGCATGAATAATGCAATGGTCTTAATTTTCAGAGCAGAAGAAACTTGCCTTTGCAACGAATTGCCTTGATATTGCGCTACTTTCAAACAGACGAACTTGCCAAAAGGTTAACTGGCCATTTCTTTAAAAGACCAGACCAATATGACAGCCCATTTGAGGACCAGCTGTAGATAAACATCTATAGACATGTCATCTGACTTTTCAGTTGTAGTATTTTCTACTCGCCAGAAAGTCGTTCTGATGTCTCAGTCAACGTAGCCTATAGATATACCGAGGAATGGAGGAGAAAGAGACAGAGAGAGATAAAAAAAAAAAAAAAAAGTCCCGAGATGGCCATTAATCCAATTGGTGAAACAAGCGAGTTAATTACAGCAAGCAAAAAACTCTTTAGCTTTAACTGTAATTATCTCTCAATGCAATAAGTATTAGTAGAAATGGTTTCACTTGCATTTTACCTCCGTTTGTTCTGAACGATTATCGTGCATTTTAAGAACAGAATTTTGATGGGGATTTCAGTTTGAGTTTCCTCGTCTTTTGAAGGCAGGTTTGTATTTATTTATAAAATTCGCAAGTTACTGGAAAAGCCTCATTCATCGTTACTGCAGATATACCACGTTTTTACCAGAAATGATTGTACAGTTGCAGTTAAAGAACAAAGCTGTGTTTATCAAGGGGAATTAACAGCGTGCTGGCCATAATGACTGCTTCAGTGCGTTGTGGAAGACTTTCTACTACGTTCTGTCAGATAAAAGGGCTTTTATGAACATGTCATGCAGTATGTGTACGCACAAGTTTTCTAGGAGGTACATAAGGGAGAAGGAGGAGATGCTGATGGAGACGAACGCAACTGCCAGAGCGACATATGTGACAGTTCTGCTTTAGCTTCTAGTTCTGAGAATGGTACTGCTTATGGAGGTTAGGTTGATGACAGTGGATCTTCCAGAAATGGCATGAGTTTGTGGAGAATGACCTGGTTGGTCATGTTTCAGCAGTGTTTTTTAGTTTGAAGAGGCTAGCTGAGCGAGAGACTGGCCCGAGTTGTTTAATGAGGGTGGCTGGTTGACATATCTCTCTGAGGAACCTGTTAGTGGGTCGATGATGAGTGTGCTGAGGCATTTTATCAACTGACAATCATCAACTCCCTTGCAGTGGGCGACAGTCCATTTATAGCAGTTATGAGTTGCTCTCTGGTGATGTAAATAGTAGCTAGCACATCAAGTTGGGATGTCGACGGATGAGTTACCTTGTGTCAAAATGCTACTCTAAAGAAAACCTCATTTCTCCACTTCAGTACGGTTTCAAAGCTGGTTGCAGCACTGAAGATGCTCTTCTTAAACTAATATCTACTGCTTCAAGCACTCAAGCCAAGTATGCGCTAGCCATCACAGTTGACTTTTCTGGAGCATTTTATCGGCTGTAGTGGCCAAGTATTCTCAGAAGACTCCGACAAGCCAAAACACCACTCAAACCTTTATAGCTGTGTCAAGGAGTACCTGAGACGACACCGCACTGTCCATGTTAGTACCAAGTACAAATCTGTCATTAGCCAGGTCTCCCGAGGCTGTCCCCAGGGCTCGGTCCTGGGGCCTTTCTTTTGGTCCATCGTCCTGGACGAGTTCCTTGGGATGGACTTGGGGATGACTCAACCCCCTTGCGTTTGCTGACGATTTGGTTTCGGTGGTGCATGGTGACACAAGAGCTGATCTAGAGGAGCGCGCAAATTGCGCACTAAGCTCTAGGATTGGGCAGCCATTCACCGACTAAAGATCTCGGGAGAGAAAACAAAATCTATATTGCTCAAGGGAACGGTCCAACCGGTTATCAAAATTGACAACACATCCATAAGATTATACCCAGAAATCAAGTATTTAAGAATCGTCTTAGATATGAAGCTAAATTTCCATCCTCACTTGAAATATATGTCACAGAAAATAAAAAAAAAAAAAAAAAAAAATAATACTCGGCCATGATCATCCGTATAAGCCGTGCAGACTGGGGCCTTAAGCGCCGGGCTCTGACCCTCATCTATAATGCCATATTTTTCCCAATAGCTTGCTATGGAGCCTCAGTATCGTGTACTAGGACCTCCCTCGACCGAAATCGCCGTAAACTAGACTTCATACAGCGTTCTATGCTCCTTGCCGTAACAAGGGCGTGCCGTACAGTAAGCACCCCAGCTCTACAGGTGCTAGCTGGATGTATACCCCTACACCTAGACGTAATAAGAAGAGGATTGTATCAAAGGTTGAAGAAGAGTCCCACCGAAACAGCAGGCATCACTCTTAACCTTGATAACAACACCAAACAGGAAAGGAAGAGAATCTCTGAAATTATGTACAGGACCTGGCAAAAGACATGGGACACCACCAACAACGCATTAATAACCAAAAAGTTAATTCCCTCTGTGAACCTCATCAGTCCAAAGCCTCCTTCCCTGGTACTCATCAGGCCTCCATACTACATCTATTGACAGGCCACGGACCCTTTAAAGCGAAGCTAACATCCCTAGGCATTGAAGATGATCCACTGTGTCACTGCGGGGCTAAAGAAACGTGGGATCACATAATGTATGATTGCCATGAATATGACGAGTTTCGGCTAAGGTTTGCCGCTAAAATCCAAGAAAATCCTCGGCATTGTGAGCACCTGATTATAATGGACGAGCAGCGCTACGCCGCCTTTACTCAGTTTGCGCAGTCTGTCTTCACTGCTAGACAGGTTAGGCACCCAAACACCACCCATTGAAGATCAAAGAAAAAAACTTCCTGGATATGACAGTCCTCTCAGGAGGGGAAAAAAAAACAACCTTCTTTCCTTCCAGGAGTGACAGAACCCACCAGCACAGCTCAGCTGCTGCCATTAAGCCTCCCTAGCCACGCTCGCTTGCGTGGTCCTTTGCCGCTACTCTCCGGCGGGAGGGGGAAGATTACCCCTGGTGCCCTTCCCCCTCGCCACCCCTCTTTTTCACTCTGGTGGGGCATGAGCCTGTTCCACTGACTTGGAGTCATCTTCTCTATGGACCCCGTATCTCTATCTTTTCCCCCGTCTTCACTCTCCCTTCCCTTCCATAACTTGCAACTAGCGTTCGAATCAACTCTAAATTGCTTGAGCCCTATACCCAAAAAACTTAACATCAAATCGCCCAACTAGCACTCCCTTTGTTTTGGCTGACCCCTATCTATAGCTGTTTTTTTTAGGTCCTTGCCACTGAAATCTCAGGAAATTAGGTGACAGGACCGGCCAGAGTAAATAACTCTAATAGTGGTGTACCTGGTCTGTCTCCACGGGGTGGAGTGGGACAACGTTGGGTGACATTAGGGGCCCAGCGGCTAAATGACCAGATGAACAACGGTACACGACACTACACAAATACAAAATCCATATACTTTTAAACCTCTGGCATCGACAGTGTTCTGTTTCACACCCACAATTGTATAGCACGCGGAGATGGGGGTGTCGGGGGTCGCAGGATTCGAAAACCGAGCAATATGGTCCAACCACCATTTAGGAATTTCTGTACATTCTGTATCAAATTTACTACTGAACATTATTGTACTAATATTTGTAATTTCTTTTTGTTGAAAGGTATTTGAGAATGCGTACTGGGTAAATTTTTTTTTTTTTTTTACTTTTACTGGGTAAATATGAGTTACTATATTTTAACGTTTGGTATTCTTTTTTTTTAAAAAAAAGTCCACATGCAAGGCCGTGCTTGAAATTTTACCCATTGGTACGCCGGGTTAAGTCTAACCTGTTACGTTTGTTTTGGCAGTTTGCTGCATTTCCTCCACTTATTATAGACAGTATTTTATGGCCACAATACGCTTCCCCCTCGGTAAACGTTTGCCCAAAATTCCTCTACTTACGGTCCGAAGGAATAGGTGTGCAGTCTGCAATTATTGGACGTCAGTCAGCAAACCCTTTGTGACCAAATAGATAGAAACACCAAAAAATTCACACTAACAGTACGAATAAAGCGATCAGTCATTTACTAGGTGTACGAATGGGTGAAAAATTAGTGTAGTTAGAGAATAACAACATAGTTGCCATGTTTAAAAGAAGTGTGGAATCAGCAGTACCCTGACGATGAGAAAGCTTCCTTTTTCACTAAAATTTTGGTTTGCAATCATTGTGAATTTGTTTAAAAATATGCAAAAGTATTTTTTCCTAAACTTTGCCTTCAAACACTTGAGTGACTTATTGTCCGGAAAAATACGGTATTTCTAATTAGAGCATGAAAAATCCGGCAGCTTCGCCACCATTAGTGACTGAAAAATTTATCCTTGCATTAGTAAATTTTCAGGTCAATCTAGCAACTATGAGATGAATTGCGAGTTAGTTTTAGCATCACCCTGGCTCTGTATCTTGTCGAGCATTGGCACGGTTTTCGACAAAGGTACAGTATGACGGACTCCAAACCTAGCGTCAGCATATCCATTAGGGGAAGAAAATAAATATTCTTGACTCTGCAGTATCGCTGCCCGAATTTGCATAATATCAGCTGTTTTGTATATAAATTTAAAAAAACTGACTTCTGATATCATAAACATATGCATTTAACCTCAGTTTTATACATTTAATGTCGTAAGGCTATCCTTCACTATTACTTTGCTTTAAATACAGTAGTATATTAAACACAATGGATGGTGTATCACTTCAAAATTATTCATCATAAGGTGGCAAAAATGTCTGTTTGGTTTAGTTATTTCAAAATTAGCACTGAGGTAGTAGAGGCATGTGATGCAAGAAAGCAAGCTTATGTAGCATCTGTCCCCCCCCCCACTTATTTCACACATCCATTCCTCTAAAAGAATGTCCAATTCCTCCTTGAATTTAAGCCATCAACTTTCACAACGACATGGCGTTAGGTTACCTAACGCCATGTCGCGCCTATAAATTGGGCATATTCTTGTCTGTGCTATTCTCTCTGAAGGTAAAAACCAACAAGCGTGTTTTATTCGGCTTAAATTTTTAAACATATAAAAATATGTATGTTATAGTACAGTTTATAGGTACACCTCCGGAGGAAGTGGCTTCTTTTGCTTGAATCCGTTCCGAATTACTGGCGTAAACTAACAATCTTTTTTCATTAGCTAGACATGAAAGTCTTAAAAAACCCACACTTCTTTTTCTTGAATCCATCCCGAATTTTGCTATGCCCACAACGCGATGGAAAGGTGTACTCACTGGAGTTCAGCCCGTCTCATAACACCTCCACAAACCATCGAAAGTTTGATCAGCTGGTGATGTGAAGATCATCAGAAAGGTTTTGTTCATCCCCTTTCGCTTTATTCAGATTTGACCACTTCTGAGTTATGTAGTAGTATGGTTTTAGGAGCATCAGTGACTAAGGCCATATTGCTAAGCGTGTATTGTCTGGACGAAAAACCCTAGTTCCTGGGAGAAAAAACTATGCTACCCTCGCCTGAGAGACTAACTCAGCCACGTTGTGAAAAAGGCCCATAAAAATTCCTCAGATCGGCGAGACTGGAACTCAGATCTTTTCCACTCGGTGTAGGGAGGACAGCGACCCTATCAACTGTGCTACCCACGAGGGCCCTCTGAGTTATGTGTAACGACTTCACTGGAAAAGCCAGCGGTTAGCCTGAAACAATTATCTGTCAATTTAAGATTACGCCTTCGACTTCCTCTAGACGCTTTCTTTTCAAATGCGAAAATGAGTTTTGTGTGACTAATCCAACGTTCTCAAGAGGACTCGGAAAGCTACCGTTCTAGGTTTAGGAAATCTAATAATATCTACATTTTGCGTGTTAGCAAGAGTGAAGTAGTTACACAGTATGATATCAGCCATTATCGCGTCTTGAAAGGTTGCCAATATCGTTTTTTAATATTTAAAAATCCTTAACGTTACTTAATGTGAATACACATAAAAAAATTCCTGTCCCCTAATTATGTTTTGCAATTTTGACTTTAATCTGAGGCAGTGTATTAAGTTAATGGAATATAGACATTTTAACCTTTATTTCTAACACTTAACTTTCAGAGTAATTTGGGCGAGTTGTTTCCACCCTTTGGACGAAAATACCTTGAGTGTATTTCTAATTCCCCGAAAGACATTGAAATTCGGCCTTCATATATTACTCCCACCAGCTTTAACAAGAAAGAAGTTGAGTCTTGTTAGAAAAAAAAAAAAAAAAAGTTTGCTTCTTATTCTGGAATAAGACTTTATTTTAATATAGGAATATACATTGAGTTAAGACCAATAGGGAACAAATATATATACTAATAATTTGAATAACAAGCTATGTAGAAAATTTAACTAATATTGGATTATGAAACTATGAAGGGGTACAATCATTACAGTTTAACAAAGACTAACAAATCCTGTTTGAAATCTGTCAGTTAAACTTAACATTTCGGTTGATGCCATAGTAAAAACGATACTCAGTGAAATCTTTAATAAGGTGTACTCTTCGGCACTTCTATTGCCAAGAACACCAGAAAATAAACCAAAATAAGAATAAACTATTTCAACTCCAAGAGCAACCAATCGATATAACATTCATCAAGAGTCTGGCTCTAGTGATGCTATTTTCTTAAGTTAGGAGGAACAGTATTCGTTGTAGGAGACTTCATATAAAATGTTGGACGTAGTACTGATAATTTTAAACAGTTAACGTTTCTGATATTTCTAGTCCTTCAGACCATCTAAAACATGCAAATGTGTGATAGCAGGAATAATACAACAATAAGAGTTCGTTGACTTGTCAGTAAAGTGAAGAATATCCTGACTTTAATAAGGGCACTTAAATTGATTTAATCTTTATTCAAAGATTAAATCAATTTAAGTGGAAAAACAGGGATTGCTCCAGCTAAACTAATCAGGCTTCAACATTCAATTTTAACGCCATCATCCTTGGAATTGAAATTGTTTAAACCTTGAAGTAATACTAGACACGTGAATTTAAAAAAATAAACAATTAATATTCAGTAGTAATTATAATTAAGTAGTTTAAAATCAAATGGAAAATGAGACATTGAGGATGAATTTGGTTTGTTCCAAATGCATTTGGAATTTCCCGGTAACGTACCTTTGAACTTCGCTTACGTCGGATTCTGGGAAGCACTGGTGATCCTGATTTCATGAAACCGAGTAATACCCCATCACCGAATTAAGAGCTTAGATATCAAATACAACTCACTCAGTACAAAACATTGATGTTTGAAGGGCATAGACCTTGTCCGTTGGCACAGGGTAGACAGTTTTCGTGTGGCACCGTCTTAGTCTGTATTGGGTTTGAACAAATCCAAGTTTCTCCACGAGTCGTTTGGCCGATGTGTTGGCACTGGGCATCTTCAAGACAAATCCCATTTCCAGATCGTCGATTCTCATAGAAGCCATGATGTCGTTTAAGAGAAGCGTAGCAACTACTTCGTTGTCGGCGTAAAGAGGGGCGACTAGCCAGTATCCTTGAAGACTCTTCTTCACACATCCATACCCGACCACTCTTTCTCCTATGAACGAAACTCTGGAAATACAGCCGCGTTCCTTCACGGTCGACGTGACGATCCGTGATCTGTCGTAACCATGGAGGTTACAGTCGTATTCAACCACCTGGGTGATGATTTCGTCACAAAACATTGGTTTCGTGTTGAACGAATGGGCCATTTGAAATATGTCGTCGGTTAGTAACTTGGGATATTCACAAATGTACAGGTCGACAGTCCAGTCGGCAATCACCGAAAATCCTGCTTTGTCTTTGTACAGATGAAATAAAGACTCCACTGCACTCAGTGTCTTGTTTCTTTCTCCCAGATGAGAAATAGCCGCATTCCACAATGCCTTCCCGATTCCGCTCCCTCTGTAGTCGCAGCGAACTACGTACATTCCTATGTAGCCATGGTTTTCCGACAGAGCCATACCACTACACGATCCAACAATTTCACCGCTGTCGCTCACAGCTACGAAAATCCCTTGGGGATCAAATTTCAACCACGTTTCCAATTCCGCATCGAGCCCCATATGTCTATGTTCCATTCTAGGAAGCTCCAGTAATGCTGGAATATCATCTTTGATCAAATTACGAATAACAACTTGGCGTAGCATTTCCCTTGGATTTAGACAAGCTGGGGGGTGGAACGGAGTGAAGTTACAGATATCGGAATAGGCAATGCAAATCGCAGCGGAAAACAGTTATTTCCCTTACCAGAAGAAATACTTTTCTTTTACACTCATCTGGAAATCTTTGCTTCAACGACTTACATTTTAAGAAACTTCTGGACACCAAATGCTAACTCTTCTTAAAAGAAAAACAACTTTACCCTTCAGCTATCGCATTAAATATAAACAAGTGGGACTTGCTGTAGGTTAACAGCTACCCAGACTATTACTGGAGGTATATGCAATACTCTCGTGACAAGGTTATTTTAAAGGGATAGTCTATTTTATAAGGGGAAAAACAATTGGCGGCTGGAGATCATTGGCTAGTCTTCTCACTGTACTTCATAGATCAGTGATGGATTTCAAAAGACGATGTAATATTCAATTAATTTAGGTAGATTAGAAAGATGGTTAATCCGGTACCATTCTTCTGTTTAATTTCGTGAGATTTTGGAGTAAATGAATAAGAATGAGTTTTTTTAGTAACCATTGAAAATATAACGTAAATGCTCTGTATTTCCTTTTTGGTTGTTTGCCACAAGAATATCATATGCATTAAAAATACATTCCCAGCTGGTGTCGTGCAATTTTACGCTGCATCTACACTTGCAATCTGAAGAGGAAATGCATAAATAGCTGCTCTGGGAAACGCGTTCTTTGGCCAACAAGAAATTTTTGGTATTGTCGAAGTTATTTCTGTATCTTGAAGATTAAATGAAATATTCAAGTTACTGACGATGTTTATGCTAAATAGGAGAGTTGTAACGTCATTAGGGGTTATATATGAAACGCACTAAACAGAATCACTTTGCCGAAAATTGAACTTTGCCCGGTGGTTATTAATATGAATGTTTGGTACTAATGGTATTTATATTGACAACCAAAAAAAGTATTCTATTTTTTTTTTATTTCGTTTGTATTTTCCATGAAAAGTACGAACGTTGAAATTCGGTTGTTGCTTATTTTACTGAATAGAAAGGATATCAGACAAGTTGGACCAAATGTGGGCGGTGGAAAATTACGAATGTGGTCTTCCAATCCAAAGTTTGTCGAGTGAAATATTTTAATACCACTCCCCTTCGCACAAAATAAATAGAATGTACAAAGTGCGTGTCTTTATCATGTCCGCCCACAAGTAACAACCAAATTCTCAAGGGAGACTTCATGAAAATTTATATTTGGGTGTTTTAGAAAGATTTGTTAAGACAGTCCAAATTTCATCAAATCAGACCAATAGATATTCGGTTTTTTTTTTTTTTTTTTTTTTTTTTAATTTCGAGTTACCCAGTTAGATAAGTTATAGGATTTATTAAAGTACCGATATGATTGGACTCAAGTTCGAATATTAAGCTTTGCTATTCGAACTTGAGTTTCGAGTTACCTTATTTATAAATAAATATAAGTATATTTTGGATATCTGGACATTATTTGATAAAGACACCAAATCAGCGCCTGCTTTGTTCGTTAACAGTGGTCTTTTAGTCCCAGTTTCCATTTGATAACCTCCCACAACCCGGTTCTTCTGTACCGACACATGTCAACTAATAGTCTGATCATTTTCGAAATTTCAAACTAAAATCTTAGGGTCCTTTGTACCAGATTTCATATAAGTTAATCCATTTCTCTTGTGCAGTGTCCCCCTCCCCTTTCTTAAATGAACTGCTACATAAATCCCACCTCACGGCTACCCATCACGTGAACGTTACATGAAGTTTTGGTAAACACTTGAGTACGGTCCTTAAGGTGGGGAAGGGGTTGCAGCACGTGCAATGCACCGGGGCTCCCATTGAAATGGGTTCCAAATCCAAAGGGGGTGCCTCTCAGTTGGTAAGGAGGACTTGGTAGTCCTAATAATCAACGTTACATGAAGTTTTGGTAAACACTTGAGTACGGTCCTTAAGGTGGGGAAGGGGTTGCAGCACGTGCAATGCACCGGGGCTCCCATTGAAATGGGTTCCAAATCCAAAGGGGGTGCCTCTCAGTTGGTAAGGAGGACTTGGTAGTCCTAATAATAATTCTTGCGTCTATACTTTAAGACCACCCCTGTCCTTAGTTAGGATTATTTTATAATCGAAATCGTCTGAGATGTAACGTAATACATACAGTATCAACTTGTCTTTTTGGATTAGTGGGGTAACTGTTTCAGACTCGTTATTGTCTTTTCGGACTAGTAAGGTAACTGTTTTGTAAATCTGTGCAGTATGTCATGTTTCTTGGATATGTTGTTTAAAAGGCATGTTGGGTAGTTTGTATTCATAGTTTAATTTGTTTGTGGCTTGAGAAAATCTTTGTTGATGTTTAGAATTCTCCTCTGAGAAACTTTTCCTTTTGTGGGAACTTGCGTACAGTAATCTATTTCGATATTACAAAGCTGAATAATGTATTTTAAATGAGGTGACGTTAAATGACTCAAATGGCGTTAAAAGTTTAGACTGCATAGTTAGATTGTACTGTTATTTGTACGTGTCTACGAAACGTAATCATGTAGTTATACCTGTAGATGATAAAACTGATGCCAGTATGGTGACCGAATAGGAAATGCAGACATTAGCAATTTCAGACATGCAAAGAGTCGGTTTTTAAAACAAACTCCTCATTTTTATTTTAAAAAATCGATTATTCTAACAAAGTACAGTAGTTCCGAAATAGCCAGCCTCCCTATGACTTCGAATAAGCGACACCTTCATCTACTTTGTAATTAGTAAGTGGGTTGGATTTGGTTAAAATGTTCAGAATAAAGGGGTTCGCAACTGTGGTCATTGTATTAGTGAATTACATTTTGTTACTTTGTCTAATGTACAGTACATTCTGTGGTTCGTAGGATGAAAAACGCTAGTACCAGTGTTGTAAAAAAAAAAAAAACTTGTCGTCACCAAAATCGATTTCATTATTTATTCCGTCATACGTGTCTACATACATTATTTATTCCGTCAAATTGAATATCTATCAATTTTCATAATCGAAAATTGGCTAATTATGAAGGAGGGTTGACGCCATTTAAAATATAACAATCTTTTTTAAAAATTTTTATATATATTTTTTTATAGGCTTAGAGGTTGTAGAGTTTAGGCGTATCAGCGACTAAGACTGTATTGCTTCGTGTATACTGTCTGTAAATGGCGTCTGTTCTGTGGTCGATTTTCTGTTTGCTGGACGAAAAACTTTAGTTTCCTGGAGAAAAAGCATGCTATCCTCGCCTGAGACCAACTAACTCAGCCACATTGTGAAAAAGACCTATAAAACGTCCTCACGTCATCTTCGGGACTCGAACTCAGATCTTTCCAACCCGGTGTGGGGGAGGACGGCGATTCTACCAACTGTTACTCACGAGGGCGAATAATTGATAGACACTGCACTATTATATCAAGTGGTAGATTAAGGAATTTATTATCGAAACGATACAATTTTAAAGGAATTGAACCAACTCAATGCCAAACACAAGCTGTTTATGGCTACGTTTCGGGAACTCATTGTTTCCCGTCTTAAAGCCTATTGGATTCAAACGATATCCCCTCTATAGGCCTAAAGACGGGAAACAATGAGTTCCCGAAACGTAGTCATAAATAGTTTGTGTTTGGCATTTAGATGGTTCAATTCCTTTAAGAGTGTATCATTTTGATAATAAATTACTTGTTGTGGTATAATTTTAGGAGCATCAACGACTAAGGCCATACTGCTCTGTGTATATTGTCTGTAAATTGCGCGTGCTGGAACAAAAATCCTAGTTTTCGGGACGAAAAAATCAAGGCTACCCTCGCCCGAGATCGGCTAACTCAGCCACGTTGTGAAAAAGGCCCATAAAAATTCCTCCCATCATCGAACGCAGGTCTTTTCCAACGGCTTGGGGAGGACTGCAATCCTAGCAACAGTGCTATTCACGAGGGCAAGAAATTACTTAATATACCACGTTATATAATAATGTAGTATCTCACTTCATTAACATTCATTGATTTTGATAATTTCTGATCTCTATGTGAAACACCAAATCGTCATACTGGCCGAATTGCACCAACCACCAATTGTCATACACCAAATTGTGGCATTCAGAATTGACATGGATCCCAGGTCCAGAATAACCACAGTAGTAGATTTAACTCTTTTTGTGGTAATTATCGTTTCTTTTTCATAAACAGTGCTCATAAAACTTATTTCTTAACCCTAGAATACATTCCAGAATTTTTCGCGCAAACGTATGAAACACGTTGTATATTATATAAATATATATTAAATATTTATAATTAATAAATAAATAAATATATATATATCATTAATATTAATGTGCAGCTGTCTAAATCTTGTAAAGTACTTCACGATGACTACCTACAGCAAGGGAAGATCCAAAAATCAATAAAAGTTGCTCGGTTCTGTATGGCCGGTTCCATTTGCATTTTGAAAAAAAAATAATAAAAAATAAATAAAAATAAAATTAGACCTTGCTAGCCCTGTTTTAGAAGTTACCTTTTTGATAAAACGCATCTTTGAAGTCAGAGATGATTACAGTGAGTGAAGTGTGCTAATTGAAACCGCTGCGGATGACTGAAGAGGAGAGCAACCATCCTGCGCATGCACAGGATGCGTTCGCTCCTCTTCACAACACACGCACACACAGAAGTCTGTTGCCGATCGATCTTCTTTGAGCGATTAAAGGATGTGTCAGATTACCAAGAAATACGCTATGAACAAAATTACGTTCTTCCAAGGTCACCCACGTTTTTCTTTAAGGTGAAAACAGGGCCCTTCTTTTTCTTTCGGCGTCTCCGTTTTCTTCTTGCGTTACTCATTCGGCAGTTGCTCGAATTCCCAAGAGTATCCGCAAGCCCTGTGTCCAAATCGATGTTCAAAGTTATCCCTAGAACCGACTTTTCTTGTATGCAAGACACGATGTTTGTAGAAAGCCTATTAGCAGTTATAAAGTGAGCTACGTTATCTTACTTCAAGGATGTGGGCTCTGGGAAATGGCGAATCTTTTTAAGTTATCGGCATTACCTTTAAAGAAAATTCGTAGTTTTTGTAAAATGCCCGGATATTGATGTGCTCAAATGGGACGAACTCGGAACGTTGATAAACAGACGATGGGCTAAAAAACAAACAAAATAGAAAATTAAATTATCCAATTTTGGTATTTATACCTCTTTTCTATTGACTGTTTTTCAGGATGGAATCTCTTCCCATGCTATTCTCTGAACACCCAGATTTGGTCTGAAAAATCTAGTAAAGATGTAACATGAAGTAATGGAACATGATTGCATTCTGCATCATATTTTTCCCATTATTTTCAATTCACCTTTCAACTGCCCATTCGTTTAATGTTACCGAGGAGCCATTCACTACAAGGCGAAACAATTACCACGCATTTCCCTCAGCAGTTGGTTATTTTGCCTTCCAGTTCTTGAGAAGCCAACATTTGCTTAACATGTCTACCAGTAAATATGCCACTTTTCAGTTTTGCAAATTTAACAAATTTGGAAACATACACTCAGTGATCACAGAATTGTGACCACCCCATCCATAATGGACGGTGCCGTGTAGTTCTCAAGCAGGTGGTGGCGGCTGTTTAATATGGGACATGTTTTGCTGACAAGAACTAGTACCCCTGGTGTGTATGGACAAACGTTTCACTGGTGAGGTTTACCGGCAGCTCTTAGAAGACCATGTGCACTGTTGCATTTTTCCCCCGGAAATAAATGGGATCTTCCAAGACGTAATGCCCCTTGTCATCGGGCCCACACTGTGTATGAGTGGTTCGAGGAACACAATAAAGATATCACCTGCCTTGATTGGCTTCCAAATTCGCCAGACCTTAGTCCAATTGAACACCTGTGGGATGTTTTGAAAGAGGAAGTGACGCATGTGGACATGCAACTAAGATGGTTAAACAGGCTCATTACGCAGTTTTTACTATCTCAAGGGCTATTTTATACGCCAACTTGGATTTCACGCCGTGGAGACACATACTCATCACCACTAGCGTAGCTATCCTTTTTCGGGCCCGGAGGTAAAGAACATGTTCGGGCCCATACTTAATGAAAATTGCAAAAACAGGAGACAGTCAAAGACGCATGGCCCTTAAAGGGCCCCGGAGGTAATTGCCTTGCCTGCCTACATGGTAGCTACGCCACTGCTCATCACAAAGAACATTCATCACGCTGTTAGTAATTTCTTTTGGAGTGATGAACATTTCAGGTCTTCCACAGTGTGGGTTGTCTTCCAGGCCCTCTCTCTCTCCCTCGTTTAAATTCTGCTGCCCACTTCTTAACTATGGAACAGGAAAGAGCATCTTCCCCAGTGATGTAACCATATCCTATGAATTGTCTTTGTCCTTAGTTCACCTTTCTCCCAAATATTGGATGACTGTACGGTGAGCGGTATTGTCCATCTTTCCCCAATTTGGTGAATTGCTATTTGAAGTGTTATAAATTAAGTACAGAAATTTTTAACACTGTATCTCTACTCTTTCATGCTCAGGCCACTAACTTTCCAAACATTCCTCGTATAGAAAAAAAAACAAGAAACACTTATTATTTCGAATACTGCGAGCTCTTATATGTCGTAGTATTGGTACGCACTATGTAATATATAAATGCATAAACATAAACCTATTATTTGTCGGCAAAGTATTGATACGAGAGAAAAAACAATACCTTTGGATTCAGCACCAAAACACGTACAAAAACAGTTAAATGTAAACAAAAACTTATTTGTTAAATAGTGTTATCGGATAAGGATTCGATATTGACTGAATCCAGAAAGTTTAGTGATAAAGTTTGTATTTTCTGATGTTCCAACTGAAGAACTGTTTTGCATTTATTTAATCAATTTATGGTGACAGGAAGTGTCCACAAGATACCTCCAAGATGTTTGTTATCAGACCATATTGATCGCCTTTCCGAATTCGCACTTCAGAAAGAAAGAGGGGGAAAAAGAGAGAAAGAAAGAACAGATTGCTTTGTTGAGAACTCTCTGTAAGATGTGTAAAGTCTTTCATAGCAGCTTAACTTCGGCTGGGAGTAAAAATCTATCAATAAGACTTAGGCGTATTCCTTTAAGAAATAGCTTGTCAACCCCCTGAGTGAAACTGTACTAGGCGGTAGGGGTTGATGCCAATCCAAATATTTTGCTTCGCATATTTATACACTGCGTGGTAAGAATAAAATTAACGCCCAGTCAGAGATGTTGTATAAAATAATTTCTGGCAAACCAGGCGTAGACGCAGCTTTCAGTGATGGGTAGACTGTCATGCTTCAAGGGCGCCACCTAGTGATTTTGTTCAACACATCAGTAAAATTCGCAATCTGATGAAAAACAACGCCTTTACGATTGGTCAAAAAATTTGATTTCAAAGCAGCTCTCAAACTTTGGAGTTGGCATAGACATTGTCCGCCTTTTATTGGAACACTTCAAAATAAACTACGCTTTGAAGATTCCAGAAGATGCATAGTAATAACCGACATTGCCGCGTGCACTGCAACATACGGTAGAAACTTTTACAGGGTTTTTTCATACCGTAGTCGAGTAAGTCGGCCTCGGGTAAAAGATGTTTTTTTTTTTTTTTTCTATGCTTTCAGTAGAGTTAAGACCGATATCTGTACAGTCCAGTGAAACCTTTGCGTGTTTATGTTTTCAAACTGTCACTACATGCTGTTCAGCATTATATGGTGCATTGTCATTTTGAAACAGAAAATTGTTCCCCATACCATTGCCATAGTGTAGTAAGAGCGGAATTGTCCAGAATGTCAATGTACCGCTTGGCATTCATTGTTCCAGGAGCGACGACTAATGGTCCAAATCCAAACCACGAGGGGAAAAAACTCATGCATCAACGGCTTTCTACCACAACAGCATAGTTGGATGACATACTGTGGTAAACAGTGTAGTGCAGGTGTTCGACAAACCCACACGGTTGACCGATCTGATTATTCAAACACGGTCATCAGATCGGACAACCATTTACTTGCTCCATCATGCTTTTCCGATGTTACAGAGATCCATTGCGGTAGGTTTTGCAACATGGAAGTTGATGCTATGCATTATTTGCTTCGATGTTTGATGTATGTGCTGCAGCTCTTTCATAAAATCCGATGCCAAGCAACTCCCTACATATCGTTCTTGTACTAATATCAGTTTCTGTGGCCTTCCTGAGCCACAGAAACGCATTTAGGAGCATTAGTGACTTAGGCTATATTGCTCTGTATATACTGTCTGTGAATTGCGTATGTTCTGTGGTCCATTTTATGTTTTACTGGACGAAAAACCCGAATTTCCGGGAGAAAAAACCATTCTACCCTCCCCTGAAACCGACTAACTCACCCACGTTGTGAAAAAGGCCATAAAAAAATTATTCTCGTCATCAACGGGAATTCTACCAACTGTGCTGTACACGAAGGCTCAACCGCAGAACACAGCTTACAGACACAATACAATGACGCCTCATGCCCTTAGTTGCTCTGGCGCTTAACACAATACATACACATATGGTATCATGATAATCGTAATTCGGTAAGCTCAATTCCCCGATCCATTTCGTTGATCTGAATTCTAGCGTGAATGTGGTTCATGCTGTAAGCAGATCAACAAATATATCTATTATATCAACGAATGTGTTTTTTGTATTCGTCTGACACGTGAATGGTGGACATGGTTTATTTCCTCCAGTCTCAGTGGTTGTTGTTGGGTTTTAGGAGCATCGGCAACTAAGGCCATATTGCTCCGTGTATATTGTTTGTAAATTGAGGCTGATTTTCAATTTTCCGGACGAGCAATCCAGAAAACAGAAAGTGTGGGAGGACGGCAATCCTACCAACTGTGCTACCCACGAGGGCCCCGAATCTCAGTAGTGTCCGGACACATTTTGCGATGTAGTGTATATATACTGTATGTAATATGTTCGTTGTTCTGACATCTTGCTTTGAACATCTGAACTAAAGTATGTGCAGTACTGTACTTAAAGAATGACCCATATTCTCTTTCTTAAAAATATTATGTTTGTAGCGAAATGTTTTAA
Organism: Mastigoproctus giganteus; assembly: GCF_048544385.1. Taxonomy (NCBI): domain Eukaryota; kingdom Metazoa; phylum Arthropoda; class Arachnida; order Uropygi; family Thelyphonidae; genus Mastigoproctus; species Mastigoproctus giganteus. The sequence goes on from NC_143575.1 coordinate 258,770,042, forward strand.
AAGAAATCATGAATTTTCAAAAAAATATATTTGAAATATTAGGGTCAGTATTTTACTAGGAGAACCATAAACTGTCTCACTTTTTTATATTCTTTCTTTCTTTCGGTAAATGTTCGCCATTTGAGATGGTGTTCCTTCCTACTCTATTTGACGATCAGTGCAAATTTCCTCTTTCATCTGACAACTCTATCTATACGCTTGAGTGTTTCCTTTCAGTTTACTTTTTTTCCCCTTGGCTCACTCTTTTCTCTCTGACCTCATTTCAGCTTTCTCTTCGGATGCAATCGCCTGCCTTTGTGTTAATTTGGCGTCTTTTCGATAAACATCTTCATTACTGTTCTTGCTGTATTTGTGTTTCAGGTTATGCGATGTATCGTTCAATTGCGCCAATTGAGAATATCCCCTGGAGGAAATGTTTATCAAATTTCTCAAATTACCGAAGAACAGCCAGATAAACTCTTTATCTCAATTCGGTGTTTTGCCTCATATGTGCTCTTGTTACTAATCTAATAAGTCCCATCTGGGGGGGGCACACTTCGTGGACACAACCGTGGTGACATTTGCGCCACAGAAGAAAGAAGTCGAAAACAATGCACAGCTTATCAATCGACATGGTTCTTGTCGATTGATAAGCTGGATGAAGCAGAGACGAATAGAGAACAAAACCGATGCGACAGAGAGCCCTACAGGAAATGCTATTGATCTCTGAAACAGCATCCGGGAAGGCTTTCTGGGATCCTCTGTAATCCTCATTGTCGCATTAACTCAGAAATTTATCTATGGACCATATTAGGGAATACAGAACTCCCTCTTACGAAAAGCTGAAAAAGAATAAAAAAAAAGAGATCCTCAGTCCATAATATACTGGTGTCCAAAAGTTAGGTTACAATTTCATTTTTTTTAATTTTTTTCTTCAATAATTGCATAAACTTGAATAATAATTATGAATATGCCTACAGAAATGTGGGCCACGCTTATAAAATTTCTCCCCTGGATTCTTGTAGATTCCCTCAAGTCTCGAGTTAATCCACAAGGCTTTTAGCACATAATCTCTCCTAAAGTGTCTGACAGAATTGCAGACACATGCACATACTGACCTAACTCGCGGCATTTTTTCAGCCTAGTCCTATATTTATCCAACAGATGGTCAGGTCTTGTGCGTTTAATATCATTAGTCCCTTGAGAAAGTTCAGTCAAAATCCAAACAGGTGCAACAGATAAGCCCGATCACAAATTCAACATCCACAAGATTCTTCCGATAAAGACCTCTGATGAAATTAGTTGGACCTTCGAGTAAAATGTCCTCATGGCCTTTACGAACAGATGGAACAGAATTCAAGGGAATATTTCTCTGTGCATCACAAAATGGACAGTGAAAGAATAAGTGAGACCAGGATCCTTCAGGAGCACATTGACACGAGGGACTAGTCTCAAGACCAAGTTGGAACAGTTTAGCTGTTAAATACCCGTGGCCGGTTAGAATATATGACGCCATAGTTGGGAAGAACCATTTACTGACGACGGGCTGCAGACTATTATTCAGAAACTTCCACTATTTCTCATTGAAAGAAGTCAAAATTACCTATTCAGACGCGTTCGCCAAAATGCGTAGAGCACCAAGTCGTAACATTATGTCCGTCTGCGTCCGCATGTAAAAACTCAACTTCCAGCAGATGGATTTGGATGAAATTTTATATTTGTGCCTCACAGAGAGATTTCTCAAGCCATTACAAATTCCACATCTCATCTCATCTCTACATGTCTCGGCGAGAGTTGGATGTTTTTTCTCCCGGGAATTTACGTGTTTCATCCCTCCAGCGCGCAGTTTGTCAATAAGATGTACCAATATCTCACTCCCTTAACTACATATATCCTTATTCTAATTATCTTCCTCATTTAGCATGACGAATGTGGAAAAGTCTTTCGTTCAGGAAGTGGCAGAATCTTTCCACTCACTTCCGGTGGTTACTAAGCACTCGTAAACGGAAGCGATCGAAATCCTCCCACTTCTGGTTGCTTATTGAATATGCGGAGAATTTCTATTGCTTGTTTAATTTGTCCGGAACGAGCAACATCAGTATCGCAATTAGTGTACTATCTCTTGCCGCGCGATGACTGCCAACAACGCAGTCACGTGATTCAAGTTCGCTCTCTGGTTGCCACACTTGTAACGGAGCACGCGAACTAATTACTATAGCATTTCCCTAACAACTATTGTTCGGTAGTAGCTTGTTAACTTACCCAAGTTTAACACGTATAAATGGATTAGTTGGGACTAAATTAAAGCGATTGAATTTGGGGTGGCGTTTTTCATGGCGTTCAAGGCAGAGGGAGTTGGTAGCGTGAGATCGCTGAATGGCCTGAATACTAATGGCGATTTAGGTGGGATTCTTTTAGAATATCCCCCTAGGAGTCTACTGCCAGGCGTCAAAATATCTTCTCTTTAAATTGCGTACGTGCTCTGATTGGTTTGTCTGTTTTGCAGGATGAAAACCCCGAAGTATGGTAGAGGTAATGAAACATGCAAGTTTCATTATCATTATTGTTATTAGCTTTATGGTGCAAGGAAGCCTGAGGCTTATGCTGCACCAACCAAAAAAAAAAAAAAAAAATTCCCGAGAGAGAGAGAGAGAGAGAGAGAGGAGTAGAAAGAAATCACCAAGAGAGAGAGAGAAGAATGATGATATTCAATTCAGGACCCTGGGGTTTCGCTCGGAACGGAAAGACTCATCTCTTGAAAAACCCTTAGTAAGTACTTCCTCATCGAACATTCAAACCACGTTGAAGTGTTGCTAATTTCCCTATAAACGAAAGACCACGTTCATCTCGAAAAGAAGACTGCTATAGGTGTGAAGCAAGCTCTAGATTGCATAAATGTGACAGAAATGACTAGTTTCTCGAACTGAGTTACGAATCGAATGCTATTTTGAAGATTAATATACAGTGAGTGCCATTTTATGAGACCTGAAGGATGAAAATACTCGGAATTAGGTTGGTAAACCTCCCTAATTCCGTGTAGGTTCTCTTTTAGCTCTCAGAACAACCATGATTCGTCCTGGCATGAACTCAATGAGGTGGTTAAAGCGGCCACAGCAACTTTGGTCCTTGTTGACCCAATTTATTTTCACATTTGTTGCGGATCTGTACTCCGAAGAGCTTGCTTCACCTTATAAACCCCAAGATGCTCAACTGCATTGAGACCTGGTGTTTGAACAGGCCACCACTCTCATGTTCTAGGAACCAGTTCTGGCTTTTTGACGTGTGTATTTTCGGAACCAATTCTAAGTATCCTGTGACCGTCCTGCGAGACAGTATAGTGGTTTTACAACTCATAATTCGTTTGGAGGGTCTGGAAATGAGGTATGTGGTATGTTGAGGGTCTAACAGCTCCTGGGATTTCTCTCGTCTCCGCGAATGTTCTATGTATCGGTGACAGCACCCTGTCAGAGCCAGAGATTTAGAAGTGTGTGGGTCAAAAGTAAAGTGTAAAGTGTATTTAGTGTCTAACGGCACCAGGGGTTTCCCCCATCTCCGCGTTGCTTTCATTGTGGGTGTACCAGTTCACTGGGAAGGCCAGAGATTTAAAAGTGTGTGGGAATTGTTCATGTGTTGTGTTCTGTACCGTTGTTCATCTGGCCATTTAGCCGCTGGACCCGTACTAAGGCCCAACGTTGCCCACACTTAGCCCCGTGGAGGCAGACCAGGTACACCAGTATTTTTAGATAAGTACTCTGGCAGGTCCTGCCACCTAATTTCCTGAGATTTCAGTGGCTAGGACCTAAAAAAAAAAAAAAGGGGGGGGGGGATAAACGCTTGAATTTAATTAGGCCGAAAGAGGTTGCAAGTGTGTCGAGTTTGGCATTTAAAATTTTTACGTTGTGTGGGGCATTCGCTTTTCGCTGGCGATATAGGTAGAGTAGGGGAGAGATGGAAGGCTGGGGGGAAAAGACAGAAGTATGGGGTCAATAGGGAAGGCGACCCCAGGTATATCAGTGGGGCATGCCCTTGCCCCACCAGAGGGAAATGAGGGGGTGGGTGGGGTGGGGAGGGGGCAGAAAGTCCTTCCCCTCACCCCACCAGGGATAGGGAGAGAAAGTGGGCTGGGCAAGGGAGCCCTGCCCAGTTCGCCATAGCGGCAATTTGCAGTGCCCTCCAGCAAGTGCAGTCTGATGATGATTCGTTGGTGGGGCTTGGTCCTTTTCTAGGTGTGTGGGTTCTTCCTGGGTGCGACGACATCCTGGCTGGAGCCATTCCCACTGGTTCCTAGTTCGATGCTGTTTCATTTATTGTCCTTAGTATTTTGCTATCCTTTCCTCTGTGTTGATGTTTTATCAGTTTGCCTTTATTTGTTATTTGTGGTCATCTATTCGTTGTGGATGGCTGTTTCTGTTCGTCGTCTATTGAAGACGTCAAGTGCAAATCAGCTGAGGGCTTTGTATTCATCTTCTGAATCCAGGAGATGGTACTCTTGATTTTTCGGCAAGTATTGAATCTCAGTTATAAGTCTACTTCTGTGTTCTTCATAGCATTCACAGTCGTGCATAATATGCTGCCAGGTTTCAGGTTCTCCACAGGTGCATGTGGACTCTTCTATTATTCCAAGTGCGTTCAGTTTTGCTTTAAATGGGCCCTTGCCCGTCAGGAGGAAGGTTGTATTTAGCCCAGGATAGAACCACGAGGGGGCTTTTGGGTACATTTTTGCGACTATCGGTATGAAGTATCTTGTAACTTGACCCTTTGGCGACATCTCCCATCTGTGCTGCCATATCTTCAACATGTGAGCCACTATTTGTTGTTTCTCTACCGTCCGGCTGTTGGTTGGGTCCAAGGTAAAGTCATAGATGGAGGCAGGTATATCCTTGGACAGTAAATACATGAGTCCACATCTAGTCACCTCGAGGTCCAGCGGAAGAGCTCCTGCCAGGACCTGCAGAGCGTGGGTGCTCACCGTTTAAGGCGCTAACATGGGATTTGACGCTGAAGGCCTGTTTCTGAAGTGCCTAAAAGGTCGGGCGAAATTTTTTTTTTTTTTTTTTTTTTTTGTGTATTTTAAATTTGGACGTGTAGGTCTATGCGCTGTGCAAGAGAAAGTGCTGGGAGGGGAGAGTGAAGACTAGGGGGTGAAATAGGAAGAAGAGGGTCGATAGGGTAGGTGACCCCCTATTATTCAGTGAGGCGTGCCATGCCTCACCAGAGGGAAGGAACGGTGTAGCAGGGGAGAGAGGAGACAGCGAGCCGTCACCTCCCCCCTGCCTGGTGTGGGAGAAAATGGGTTGCACCGCACGAGAGAGTGCAGAGCCTTGAGCCAATATGGCTCTGTCAGTCTGCGCGGGTAGCACAGTGGTATCGTCACCGTCCTCCCCACACCGGGTGGAAAAGGCCTGGGTTCGAATCCCGTCGATGACGCGAGGAACTTTAATGGGCTTTTTTCACTCCGTGGCTGAGTTAGTTGGTCTCAGGCGTAGATAGCAAAGTTTTTTCTCCCCAGTAACTGGGGTTTTTTTCGTCCAGCAAAACAGGCAAGTCAACCATAGAACATACGCAATTTACAGACACAAATACGGGTTAATGTGTTTAATTACGGGCAACCCTAAAATAATAATTTAATAATTTTAATAATGGCTCTGTCAAGGCGGCAACTTGAAGTTTCTATGCAGTGTGAGATCTTCGTCGGTCTTCTCTGTCATTGGTGGGTTTTTAGTATTAGTGACCAGTGTTCATAGCTGAGAGGACAAGTTTGTCCTCTCAGCTATGAACACTGGTCAGGGCCGTTGTCAGTCCGTTATCAATGGCTGTGGTTCTCTTCATCATGGGAGGATGCATTTGTCTCCATTGGGTTATTCTCGAGTTCACTAGGTATTAGATATTATTAGTAGTGAGCAGGTTCCTGAGGGAGGTTCTCCCTGAGTCCTCTACACGCGTGTTCTGTGTCTCATTTTTTTTTATCTGTTTCTTCTGTTGATGGCTATCAGTGTTTTACGGCTAGCAAATAGTTTTTGTGCATATTCCTTAAGCGCCCTATATTCCTCTAGTGAGTCCAGTAGATGTGATTCCATGTTTTTGGGGAGGTACTGTATCGCGGTGATCAGTCTGCACCTGAGGTCCTCATAATGGGTGCAATCGTACATAATGTGCTCCCAGCACTCAAGCTCTCCCCAGGCGCAGCTCGGATCCTCCTCAATACCCAGCGCTATCAACTTGGCTTTAGAGGCCCTGTTTCCAGTCAGTAAATAGGTGGTGTATAAGCCGGGTTGAAACCAAGTTGGGGGGCCTTGGGTACATCCTGTCGATGTTCGGAAAGAATTTCTTGGTGATATTTCTCATGTTGGAGTTGGCCCAGAGCTTCTGCCAAATTTGCATAAGGTGTTTTTGCAGTCTTATCTTTTCATTTTTGCGTGGTGCATTAACGTCCACAGTATAGCCATGGTATGTACAGGGGATTCCTTTCTCTATGTGGTAGCTTATTCCCCTGCGCATCATCTCTAAGTCAAGGGGGAGAGACCCGGCCAAGACCTGCAGCGCATAGGTACTGGTTGTACACGCACTTGTAACTGTTAGTAGGATGGTTCTTTGTGTTGCATCAAGGAGACGTCGGTTTACTACAGTTGCTGTTTTTGGGAAACCATATCGCTGAGGCGTAAGTGATGATCGGTAGAAAGGTTTTTTTATAAAACAATTACAGGGTCCGTTGGTTTAACCCTCATTCCCTCCTGGGGATCCTAGCTACCAATCCTGAGTATCTTTTAGTTTTAGCTGTGATGTATGTTAGATGGTGTTTAAAGGAAAGGTTATCATCCAGTATAACCCCTAAATATTTTAACTGGGTCACTAGTTTTATTGTGGTAGGTCCCACCTTTACTTATGGCGGATTACGTAGCTTGCTTTTTAGCAGGATGGAGGACGCCTTTGTTGGTGATATCGTCAGGCAGTGGGTTCTGGTCCAGTTTTGCAATATCAATATTGACTGGTTGGCCTTTTCCTCTAACAGGGCCCTGCTATCCGCAACAATGATGAGGACCAAATCATCGGCAAAGGCCTGGGAGCGCACATCGCCGAGGTCCAAACCCAAGAACCCGTCCAGAACCATGTTTAACAGGAGCAGCCTCAGAACAGCACCCTGAGGGTAGCTCCAGGGTTCTGTTCTGGGGTCAGTGGGTCTCAGGAGAGGGTAGCATGGCTTTTCTCCCGGAAACTCGGATTTTTCTTCCAGTAAATAGAAAATCAACCTCAGAACACGCAATTTACAGACAGTATACACGGAGCAACATGGCCTTAGTTGCCGATGGTCCTAAAAAAATCCAATAACACGAGGGCGAAGAGAGAACCAGGAGCATATAAAGCTTTGGAGAGTATGAGAAGGTTGTATCTCGTGAAATTTACCTTCGGGCAGCGTGTCGTAGACCACTCCAATTAATTTCATACCACGGTGGTTGAGGCAGAGGGTTTGGTGAAATTCAAATCAGAATTTAATAGCCACCTCTTAGCAACGGAGAACGTATGAATGATAGGAAATTTTTCCGTTTTTTAGGCAGATACAGAAAAAAGTTCGTTTCGTTGTATTATCTATCCCTTAGAATACTAATAGTTAATGCTTGATTAATCTTGTGCCGAACCATAATCAACTTTTTGATGTGAAACATCCTTGGGGGGCACCTAACGGAGTAAATCTGATTGATCAAGAAAAATGCGTCACGGAGGTGATTATGTCATCCGTGACTTCCGTTAGAGGCGTGTTAACGCTTCCACCACTAGTCTGTGCCGAGAACTCACTAGCGTGACTCATTATTCGTGACCGGTATGATATCTCGAGTTCTAGTGAACCGCATTACAAAATTACAAACTCATTTGTTTGAATTTCGTCGAACTGCATTAGAAAAACAATAAAATAAATAACAAAAAAAAAAAAAAAAAAAAACGCTTGTATACCTTGTACGCACGAAAGATGTTTAATTTTATGAGAAAACATCCTTGGCTTGGAAGAGGTTAGCGAAACGTCATTGCAATCATATTTCCTGCAATTACTACTGTAGGAAGTATTTGTCATATGACTGCAACAATACAAATATTAGCCAACAATTTCTTTTTTTTTGTCTCGCATCTTCGTTACATTCCGTTGTTACACTGACATGTAATAAACATTCATAAGTTCTTTTCACATTTTAAAGCTGATATTAAAAATGAAAACAATGAAAAAGTAAAATCACCATCTGTCTCAGTTTTACGGCTGATTATTGGAGACAACGACCGCTAACTAATTAACAAATTAAATGAGGTGCACGTGAGCAATTAAATTTAATTGTTGAAGCGTGCTTTGAAACGGATGAAGAATCAAAAGGCACTGGCTAAAAACCGAAGCGACTGGGAACTACAAGGAACATTAATTGTCGGGGATTTTAAAACTAGTCAGTTGACAGGTTGTCAAGTTCCATTTGACACGTCATCACGAGTACAAAAGAGCGTAGTCAAACGCGAAGAGGCAACGCTGTTTTAACATTTGGCCACTTAGCCATTGAACGTTAATTGGAATCACTTTTATTTAGAATAGTCCACTGGATAAGAAGATGGTGCCATGTAAACGTAAATCGGCAAGATTACTGACCGGATTTCAATGTCGGAATTTGTCAGGCAACGAAATACACTGCTCGACAAAATTAACAGAACACTAGAAAACGTGGTGTAATTCCTACAGCTTACGATGACTCGGTATAAAAGTTGGTATGGTGGTGTACCATAGAATAACGGTGAAATGAGGAGAGAAACTTTGGACAGGTATAAGGGACATTTATAGGGGTTATATAGGAATTACCAAAGAGGTCTCATTACAGAAGTCGATACAAAAGGCTCGAAAATATGGTCACATGACATCAGTATGGCATATGATCTCCAACGGCTAAACAGGCCTGACATTATTGGACCAAGCTCGATATAACGGTCTCTATAAGATTTTGTGGCAACAAATCCCATTCTTCCACCAACACAGACCTTAGCTCACTAAGTGATCGAGGAGTTGGCTGTCGGCGTGCAGTCTGACGCCCAAGGGCCTCCAATTCGATCGGGTGTAAATCTGCTGATTGTGCTAACCACGGCAGTCGTTTGATATCTTCGGCTTCAATCAGCCGTAGATAGCAAGGTTTTACCCCGGAATTCGGGGTTTTTGTCCAACAAAGCAGGAAAATCGACCAAAGAACACATGCAATTTACAGACACAATAAACAGGTGTAGATGAAATAACTTTTCGAATAACCCTAATATAATCGTTTTTATCTTCGGTTTCAAGATGTTCCTCTACCACTTGAGCTCTATATGCAGTGGCGTTGTCGTGCATGAAAAGAGAATCTGGGCCAACCGCTCACCTAAAAAGTCGTACATTGGGTTCCAGCATCTGTTCTCAGATCTCTGCACAGATATACTCCCTATCAAAAACATTAAAATGGGTGCGGACGTTGATCATTATTCTGACCATATAAGTACACTGCCTCCACCGTAAGTGTCCCGTCCTCTGATGTTGGAGGGATGGTAAAACATTCCTCGTTGTCTGCAGATGAAATAACGTCTAAAATCTGTTTGTAGGCTAACACGAGACTCATAAGAGACCAGAACTGTATCCCATTTGTCAGGGCTCTTTGGCGAAAAACTGTTCTGTTAAATACTCGCTGCCCATCACAGTGGACTTTGCTGGTGCTTTTGATCGCCTGTGGTCCAAGCATCCTCAGGAAGTTTACAGATGTATTTCCTTGTACCTTAAACAGCAGAAGATCATGCTTATCACCAAGTATCAGAAATCCTCGAGGGTGATCACCCGCGATTGTCCTCAGGACTCGGTCCTTGGACCATTCTTAAATTTAAATTTAAATTTTCTGTTTATACTCCGGCACGACAACCAAGTCAGTAGAGTTTACAATGAATCGTCAATACAAATATTTATCGTATTTAGTAGTCACAGGTTTGAACCCCGGTCCACTCAAGGAACGCGTGCTATGCACTCTCGCTCCTGACCACTGGGCTACGTCAGGTCTATTGTCTTGGACGAGTTCCTAGAAATGGACCTTGAGTGTGCTGTGTCTCTGGCCTTTGCAGACGACCTGGTCTTGGTTGGCCATTCTTGTTCTGTAGCCCAGTTGGAATAAACTAGTACCTCTTTCAGGGTTCCATACACTGCTCATCCTTTCGGGGTAGGATTAACTACAAACCTGCTGACACTTTCGGTTGTAGGATGACATTAGTATGGCTAGGTGCTACTGATGAATTCGGGTGTGAAATGCCATATGGCGTCCCCTCTTTTTGCAGGGTAAATCTAGCCGGGCAACCTGTTTTCTTTCCATGGTCCTTGGGGAGTGGTTCCCCAGTCCAGGGGTCTCCAACCTCCCTGCCTCCCTTATCTGGAGGGGAGGTAGGGTGGGAACGAAGTCTTTGGGTAGTCTCTGCCAGGGTCGCTTAAGCTTCCTGACAGAGACTAGCTAGAGGCAGTGGACTACCTGGCTACTTCCCAGCAGTGGTGGCAGGAAATTTAGAGTCCCACTAGGGCCCCTGCGGCCAAAAGCCAGAAGAATAACCGATCATAACACTACTCAAACACAAAACAGCACACTTCTGACATTTCCAGAGGTCTGTTTACTTCATGTGAGTACAAATGGCACAGTTGTGGGAAACCACCGGTGGCGCCCCCTCCCCAAACACTGTGACACTATTCTTAATTATTTTCTAGTCTTTTATCCTGATATAGAACGAAGTGATGCAGAGTTATTTGGGAAATTTTATTACGTGAATAAATAAAGTTTTCGAAATCCTCGAGCATTTTCCATTTTTAGCTTTTGATAGAAGAAATTTTTACCTTTTTTGCGCGCTCGTCTGTTGCAAACTGTTAATGACGTCAGAGAACTGTCACCTTGGGTGGCGAGATTTGAAAGGCAATTCGAATGTGCCCTTAAGCAACAAACTATTATTTTCAGCCTTCCGTTTGTAAGTACAGAAATTTAATTAGAAAGTACGTGGAAATTAAGTTAAGTCTCATTACTTCAGATCATTATACGTTACGTTATGTGATCACGTGGACGGTGGCAAATTCTTGGCTTTAGCTGGTAGGAAATCCATTATCGACATTCACAAAGTACTTTCCCTCTTTCTCGTTAGTTGAATGGTTAAAATTATTTTCTGATATGCTCATGGCGAGCTTTTATTCAGTAAAAGCTAGCAGGAATCGTTCAAAGAGAGAGAGAGAGAGAGAGAGAGGGTCTTAGCGAATAGAGATTCAAGAAACCGCTCCATGTATTGATTGCTTCATATTCTGTGTGGATAATGGCTATTGGATGTTACTCTCCAACAAAATGGCTATTTATTTATTCGGGAAATGCTTGCAATTTCTTTTAATTCTTTCCTTTTATACTATAATTGCATCTACAGACAATTTTAAATGCATATCCGTATTTAAAGACTTGCGTTGTTTTTTTTGTTTTTTTTTAATTTTGAATAAAATGTAAATAAACCAGAACAGTATTATTTTTTTTTGGTTTTAAAATTATTATTTTTTTTTATTTCTTATATTGTAAAATTATGCTTTATTTTTTTAAAAAGGCGCGCGGGTGCATAAGTACACATGCTTTGAGTGACCAAGGTTCAAGCCCGTGACTGCTAAATACGATGCTGTTTCTCGTATTCTCTGAACTCCTCTGACCGTGTGGTCCAACGAAATATAAAGAGAAAATTTATTTATTTATTCATTGCTTCTGTGAATTTAACCCATTTTTACCCGATAACCAGTAATATTATGTTCCACTCAAGGTCGAATCTAGGCCACGCACACCAAGAAGGGTGGCGTGGAGATTTGGGGGTAGGTGAGGGGAATTAGTGTATGTTTATTGTACTCAATTTAAATTTGCATATAAATGTATTAAAACTCAAAATCAGGAAATCAGGAGCGACCAGCCGTTTTGAGTTATGGTTCAAGACAGATAAAATTCTGAAGATTAGGACCGCTAGATTACTTCCTTACCATTAATTATGCATTTTTCGAAATAGAATTTTATTTATGTTATACAGGGTGTTTCAGTTAAACGTTTCAGAACTTCTAAGAGGGGTAGGGTACATCCTGACAACTCGAAATCATATAGCAATGTGGGGTCGGAAATGCTTTCCTGAAGCGGTGTTGTACACAGAAGCACCATAAAGAAAAGAGACCGTAAGTGAGAAATCGTTTTAATAATACATGAAAAGAAGCAAAAGGTACATGGATTAAAGTAAGTGTTCGAAGTTTCTTCCACGGGCTACAATGCACGCCTCACATCTCCGACGCATGGACATCCGAACATTCTGGAATACTCCAGGCGAATTTCGAATTTCTTGAACAAGAACGCCAAGTTAGTAGGATGCATTATTACACGAACGCAGAGTTAGCCGATATGCATTTGGCGTACGGGGCTGCAAATTGTAGTGGGCCAGCCGCACAGCGTTTGTACGCGGAACGATATCCGACGAGGCGTATTCCCAGTCATAATTTCTTTGCAAGACTGCACCAGAGGTTAGCTGAGAGAGGTTCATTTGAAAGAGCTGACAGGGACAGGGTAAGAACAGCACGGACTCCAGCCGTCGAACAGAATGTGCTGCAGCATGTACAGGGGAATCCAAGAACGAGTACACGAAGTCTAGCAAACGCAGTCGGGGTTTCCCATTGCAGCGTCTGGAGGATTCTCGAGAACAAGACATGCATCCGTTTCACGTGCAGCGTGTCCAGACACAGCAACCGGAGGATTATGCACCTCGTATTGCTTTCGCACAGTGGTACCTTGGAAAATGTGCTACAAATCCCCTTTTTTCTGCTGAAGTGTTGTTTTCCGATGAGGCATCCTTCACAAGGAAGGAATTTTCAACACGCATAACGACCATATCTGGGCAGTCGAGAACCCGCATGCAATACGACGTCGTGCAGCACAGATTCGATTTTCGGTCAATGTATGGGCCGGTATTATGGGCGATCACCTCATCGGACCTTACCTGTTACCGTGTCGTCTAACCGGACCTATCTACTTGATCTTTCTGCAGCAAGTATTGCCACAACTTTTGAGAGATGAACAGATTTCTGCATCGACGCAACAGACAATGTGGTTCCAACACGATGGAGCCCCTGCCCATTATAGCGGAGATGTTCGCAACTACCTGGATGTCACATTTGGTCAACAGTGGATCGGACGTGGTGGTCCCGTGTGTTGGCCTGCTCGGTTACCCGACCTATCATGTCTTGATTTTTATTTCTGGGGTCATATGAAATCGCTAGTTTATGACACCCCTGTTGACAATGCTGAGGAGCTGGTTGCAAGAATCGCAGTAGCTGCCGAAGAAATTCGAAATTCGCCTGGAGTATTCCAGAATGTTCGGATGTCCATGCGTCGGAGATGTGAGGCGTGCATTGTAGCCCGTGGAAGAAACTTCGAACACTTACTTTAATCCATGTACCTTTTGCTTCTTTTCATGTATTATTAAAACGATTTCTCACTTACGGTCTCTTTTCTTTATGGTGCTTCTGTGTACAACACCGCTTCAGGAAAGCATTTCCGACCCCACATTGCTATATGATTTCGAGTTGTCAGGATGTACCCTACCCCTCTTAGAAGTTCTGAAACGTTTAACTGAAACACCCTGTATAAGTGCTATTCAATAAAGAATGATTATAATTTTTCACGAACAAGCGTACTGCTTGCTAGTTCTAGAAGAACTGCGAAATTTAAGACCAAACCAAGCTGCATCATATAGCAACTGCGCAGTTGACTCATGCGCATGGTGGCAGTCGGTCAAGTTTATGCCTGTTCAGTTTCGTCTACGAAACAATGGACGTGACAGGGAGGAACAGTATCCTGCTCTCAGATTTTGTTTCCATTTCAAGAAAACATTATCTGAAACAGGAAATTTTAAAAGAGGCTTATGGTTAATCTACTCTTCCATATAGCACAGTTCTCAGATGGTTTGGAATGTTTAACGATGGACGTGATTCAATCACAAAAATCGGCAGTCCTGGAGCTGCAACCACTGCTTTCACCACAGAAACCATAAACACTGCTTCTGTAATCGTGAGAGAATATCGTAGTATAACAGTAAGGCAACGAGCAGAGATTTGAGAATATCAGTAGGAAGCACGCACGATACTCTCCATGACAATTTGCATATGACATGTGTTTGTGCTCGCTGGGTTTCAAGACTAGTCACACCTGAGCAACAGCAAGTTCGCGTGGAGAGGTTTGCAGGATCTGCAATGGATGGTTACTGAAGATGGTGAGTTTCTGCACAAGGTGATAGTGGCGGATGGGACATGGCTTCATCATTTCGACCCAGAGAGTAAGCAACAGAGCTCTGTTTGGAAATCTACATCACGAACACCGAAAAAGAGCAAACGTTGTGACTTCTACAGGAAAGGTTATGGTCATCTCTTTTTTTGACATTCAAGGAATGATTTACCAGCATGTTGTGCCACGTCATACGACTGTTACGGAACCTAACTACAGAACTGTATTGCACTTTGGGGATCACATTCGTTGCAGACGACCACGACTCCATGCAGATGGGTGGATGCTGCATCACGACAGTGCGATACCTAATATTATCCTCGTTCACTTTTCAGCCCTGACTTTGCACCCTATGATTTTTTTTTATTTTCAAAGTTAAAGAACGAGCTGCAAGGAAAATTTTTCCAGGCGTCAAGACATGTAAAGACATCGGAGGTGATCCTGAAACGCATATCAGAAAATGGTTTCCACCATGTTTTTGAAGAATGGCAGAAATTAAGTGCATATCATCAAATGGTACTACTTTGAAAAGGACCATCAAAAATGGATGATTGATAAAGGTATATTGAAAAAAATTATGATTATTCTTTATTGAACAGCCACCGAAAATCGACCTCAGGCCCTGTCATGTACAGGCCCTGTTGAGGCTTGTACATTACCATCAAAACTCATATCAATTCCCCTAGCAACACCGAACGAAATTTGATATTACCGTTTGCAGTAACTAAAAGCGATAACAGCATCTGCATTTTATCCATCTTGGAAAAAGCTCCGTTTCATCTACAGGGATTACGATGCTCCTCCAAACAAAATTAGAGATCCAAACGAGATTATCACGTGGGCACTCCTTCTCTTTCTTAAGATCGGTTCGGTTCAACAACACATCTAAGGTCATCCATCACCCGAAAGAAAGCAATTATTTATCTTGCAGGCGCATTCCGTGTGTTTGTATTTTTCCACACTATCTGGAAGAGAGAGCACTTAAATAAAAATGTTCAAAACTCCCGACAGACCATCGTGAATGAGGTAAGTTATGAGCATAAGATATTAAGAGCTAGATCAAAAGTCCGTTTCCATGACAACTATGAAAATGAGATTTTTTTATTACTCATTAGAGAGAAAGGTTTTTGTATTGAAATGCATTTCTGTGTGGTGATATTTAGTTTTTATCATTTTTCTGACATGAAGAAGCTTACTAGAAGCGTTTTAATTTAAACTGATGCTATCTGTGGGCAGTGTTGTTGTTTTTGTTGGATTTTAAGCTCATCAAAGACTTAGACCATATTTCTTCATTGTGCATTATGCACGTAATGCACACGGTGGCATAGTGCTTAGGGTCAGGCGCAGCCTGTGATTTCCACATCTGCGCCATATGTACGCTGTAAAGAAATGTAGAACAGTACTAATGTAAATTCCAGAAAACTGTCCTGTGTTGTACGTGTAGTATTGTATTAGGTTCTATTGTTCTGTTCTTTCATTCGGCCGTCGGCCCCATGGTGGGACCCCATATCGCTCCCACACACCGTTAGGAGGTAGCCAGGTTGCCCATTATTCTCTGGAGGAGATGTAGGTGAAGGCATCCCCTAAATTGACAGTGGAGCGTTTGCTCCATCAGGCGAAAAGGGAGAAGGTTCCATCAAAAGAAGAAGAAGGTTCCATCGAAAGGTAGAAATTTCCATCGAAAGGGAGAAGGTTCCATCGAAACGGGCTCCATGAGGCTTCAGGGTAGGAGAAAAAAACCCATACAGCGAGAGTGCTGAGTGTGGCCTTCAGTTGGCGGTAGAGTGGTATAGACCACTGGAACCTACCCAGTCACCCGGGGCAGTAATGTATAGTGTTGATTGTCCAGCGGCACCAGGATCCCCCCCCCCACAACTACGTATTTGTATACTCTGTGTCGCAGAAAACTCTGTAAACGCCAGTAGTGATAGTGTGAGTTTGTTGTTGGTCTACATAGTGTGGTGTTCGGTTGTGTTGGTCTCTTGTTCCTCCGGAATTTAGCCTCGGGGATTCTAGTGGGACACCCACAATTCCCGTTAACCCCCACGAAGAGACAGCCGGCCGGGTATGGCATTGCATTGTTACTGTTATCGGTATTGCATCAGTCTTCCATGTAAAGCTTTATTTCTATTTCTATTCGCTGATTACAATAAAGATATTAATAATGGTAGGGAGTAGGTATAGACTCTGACAGGGGTCAACTCTGGTCTGCACCTGAGCTTGCCGAGGAGACACCCTCCACCTAAAAAATGGTCGAAATATTTTTATTGGAAGTGGGGCGCTGGGTAATAGTTTAAGAGTTTGGGAAAGAAATTGTAGTTGTAATAAGGTTTTAGGAGTATCAGCGACTAAAGCCATATTGCTCTCGGTGTATATTGTCTGTAAATTGCATGTGTTCTAAGGTTGATTTTGTGTTTGCTGGACAAAAAAAAATTCTACCATCTCCTAGACCGACTAACTCGGCCACATTGTGATAAACATTCCTGACGTCATCGACGGGGCTCGAACTCAGGTCTTTTGTATCCGGTGTGGGGAGGACGGCAGTTCTACCCACGAGGGCTTGGGAAAGAAAGGAGGTGAAGATAAAAGATTATCCACCTAGAAATTAAAGGGACAGAGGAGTACCCCTGTGGAGGGACACATGTAATGCACTTACATACTTACATGAAGTATGTAAGTGTGTGATCACGGACGGATTTGTATGTTGTCCTCCCCACATCAGGTGGAAAAGACCTAAGTTCTAGTTCCTTCTATGACGGGAGGAATTTTTATGGGCCTTTTTCACAACGCGGCCAAGTTAGTCGGTCTCAGGCAAGGGTAGCTTGGTTTTTCGTCTAGCAAAAGAGAAAATTGATCTCAGAACACGGATCAACCCACTTACGAAAATCGTGCATGTAAACAAAGCTCCATAAGGCAAACAGTATAACTTTTTCACAAATTAACAATCTTCGAATATTTGTTTGCTTTTCTTCTGAATGGATTAGTTGTGGATGGTTAAGCTTCGTTACTAGGAGTCTATCCTACTGTACTTTCGTTAAAAGTCATACAGACAGCAATCGTAAAACAAAGAATTCGCAGACCTGTAAAATGCTAGTCGCAAGTCGAGTTTCTTAGTGGCCAGTGGCGACCAGGCGACCGGATTTGTCGAACCTTGGTGTACATACAAGTTTGTTGATACATATCTGGTGTCTTATCACCTTTTAAGAAAACCCATTTTTTTTATTTGAACTTTTTAAAGTTCAACACAGTTCTTTTCATAATCTCACATCGGATTTACGCATCGTAGAACCCGTTTTGTTTCCTAAAAGGCAAAGAAAGTATTTAAATATTTAATTAACCAATGTCTGGACCTAACTTATGTCATGAAATATCTAATTATTCTCTGCAGGAGTCCCTAATATCAACTTGACTTTCCCTTAATAACAGCAGATATTATGTTTTAAAATCCTATATGGCAGCCTTTTTCAGAACTGGACTATCACTTTTGTCCCACAAAAACTAGAGATCAATTATGCAAAATTTAATATTGTAAGTATTCTGTTTTCCCTTGTGAACTTAGCTTTTCTCTGTAAAGCTGTTCCTTAGAGACTGGATAACGTCTTCAGTAAGTAGAGAAAGTGGTTACTGTCTTGATGACAGGCGAAGACCGAATTTTCACTAATGTTTGCTGGTGGAGGCCAACGGCATACCTAAGTGTAGTACATATTTAATGTGGGATTGGATGAATGTGTTTTTCTTCGGATTCCTTTATGTAGAAAATAGACTTACTTTGAAATGAAAGAACCTGGTTACATCATAGGGGAGTTTATTTTTCATAAATATAAAGATTTCTATGGACAATACAAACACTGGCCAACAAATACAAACCTTTATTGCGTATTTTTTATTCGATAATTTATTTTAGTATCGAATCAAGCCTCCTTTTTTTTCGAATAAGAGCAATATGCGGCGAAGTATGGATTCTATAAGATGTTTTTGTGTGTTTTGATCTAAGCAGCCGTTCTTCCATCAAAATATCGCGCAGATGAGATAAAGTTGAAGGAAGGGGACTTCATTGCCCAATCTCTCTCTCCAGCACATCCCCACACATTCTGAATAGGATTGAGATCAGATGAATGTTGGGGGCCGGGGAAGATGGTGGAAATCCTTGTCATGTTTTGCGAACCATTTTTACACAATTCTGGAACGATGCGCTGTTGCATTGTTATCCATAAAGTGGCCATCACCTTCGGGATAAAAATGAAACATTGCAGGTGCAGTAGATCTGATACAAAATTCAGGCACACCCTGGATGACATCCAACCACCACAAAGTCCGTGCCGACAAAATATTCCTCATACCATGATATCACCTCCAGATGCGTGGATTGTCTTCTTAACAAGGCAAGCAGGGTCCATTGCTTCTTGAGTTTCTGGCCACACTCTCTGCATACCATCAGTGCAGAACAAAGTGTATCGTGATTCGTCTGACCACATGACTTTCTTCCATTGTTCCACTACCTAATCATGACGCTTTCGGCACCACGGCAAGCGGATTTTTCTGTTTTTCCCTGAAACAAGTGGCTTCCAAATAGGCAGGCGACTGCCAATACCCAATTTATTCAATTCCCTGCGCATCGTACAGGTTGAAATAGGGCAGTTCTGGTTTGGTTGAATTCAGATGTTATTTATTGCACATTGTATATCCTATTTTCCCGTAGAGCCCTCCTTACAGTACGATGGCCTCGCCCATGAAGTATTGCTTTTCTGCCACATTTTAGCCTATGAGATGTGGAAGAACCGCTTGCTTCCCAATCATTAAAAGTCTTGAGATGGATGCTTTGGAGCATACACCCAAGATAAGAACTTTTGCTTTGGTGCACAATTTTCTTTTCATCTGTTTGCATTTATTTTATTTTCTTTGAATTTATTTTGTCTGTGACTGTCTTAATACAAAGATTCGTATTTTTTTGGCCATTGTGTGTAATAATTTTATGGAAAAGTTGCTGAATGATCCATCCTGTTGAAGTACCTGGTTTTAAAATCCGTTCACACCCATCCAGCGACCAACAGCGAAACTAAATGGTATTCATATACCCTTCAAAATAATCACGTGACTGCGTGATTATTTTGAAGGGTATATGAATACTCTGTAATATCGACCCAGTTAGACGACATATTCACTTTTATTCACCTTACAGATTTTATATTATGCGAAAGAAAGTTTCATCCCTAATATTTTATATTACCTGCGTTTTGATGGTAGAACGTACATTACCACTGTAAGCAGTATCAAGAAAAGAAAATTGAAAAATAAATAAATAATGAAATAATTATAAATAGTAAAAACGTGATTATCTGCTTTTGTCATTGAAAACAAGTTTCACAATTAGGGTACGCAGTCCTCTTTTAATTAGATTTTCTGCCGAAGTCGTAGCAAAAACGTTTGCAATTTTGCCCCTCCTCGCTTTTTATTTCCTTTAATATAAAGGAAAAAACCTTATGTAAATTTTGTGCTTTAAAAACAGTTTCATTCAGAATTTCGATCCCTTTTAAAATTTCCTTGAGTTATGGACGCAACAAATTTAGAATACTTTATCTTTAACCCAAACTATTATTTCATATTCATGGATTAGAATTACTATTAGATGGTGCAAGGAAGCCTCAGGCTTTTGCTATACCAGCCAAAAAATTAAAAAAAAGATAATAATAAAAAATACAATAAATTACCTACACTCATGAGTCAAAACATTATGACTAAACTACCTATAGCGTTTTGAAACGCCTTTTGCCTTGCTAACCGTTTTCAACCAGCGTTGCATCGTACATTGTACCCCCAGACGCCGAAATCTGGTATTGTGACGCGTTTTTGGCATTAGGCAATTGGCTCCTTTTTTTGTAAATGTACCTGCTGAAAAAATAACCTGGCTACGCCACTGTTCATCACTATCATTATTAAATATAGGAAAAAACAATGGGTCCAGCACTGAACCATGGGGGACTTCTTTAATAACATTAGTCCTTGAAGAGCAGCGGCCATTAACAATCACTCTCTGTATTCTCGAACTCACCCATCCCTTTATGCACAGCAGTAATTTGCCATTAATGTTACACTACTCCAATTTGTACACCAGTGTTTTATGTGCAAGGTCAAAAGCTTTCCTAAAATACAAATATATAACAATTATTATTTCAGTCTAGCTCCTTTGTAACTGTATCGTAGTATTCAATCAGATTGGCCAAACAAGCTCTTTCCTTAACAAATCCATGCTCTGACTGCAGTATAACTGCATTCCTGTGTAGATGGTCTTGCATTTCTTCTTTAACTAGTGACTCCATTATTTTCCTTGGAATAGAAGTTAAGCTAACAAGCCTAATTACTCATGTCAGTTTTTGATACTTCTTTGTGAATTGGGGATACTTTCGATTTATCCGTAATTCCAACTTGTTTCAGGTTATATAGTGACTTTTTATGGGAATGAGTCAGGTGCTCTGCTAAAACCAAAATAAACATTGTGGAAATTATTTCTGACATTCAATTCATTAATGACTCTGTCAAAACAGCTAACCAGGTTAGTGAAACATGATTTTCCCTTAAGAAATCCATGTTGTTTATCGTTTAGAATCCTCTACCACTGACAGCAGATTGACCTTCCAGAATGATTTTCGCTGCCACTGACTTGTCTGCAGTTACCCACTTGGCTTTTGGAGCCGTCTATGTTTGCTGGGGATACGTTGGCACCTCTTCAATCCAAAGGAATTTCTTTTGATTTCAGTGATGTAGTGAATCAATAAAATTAATTATGCGGGTATTACAAGACTCGGAGAAATCCTACCTCAATATTAGTGGGTTCTCAATCCACAACTCCTGGAACCGTAATTGCTTTTAAGCTGTTGCGCCATCGCATGTAGTGGAGGACATCAGTGGTCTCTTAAGCCAAGAAATTCGAACTCGGATCTTTCCGGGTTCAAACTCTAGGATAACGTATTGTTGATGCTTTGCAAATGAGAATAAACTAGGTGTAGGGTCATCAGAGAATGTTTTGATCCCGTAAATATACCGTAATAGACTCACTTACCTCGTGACCTGATTTCTTTGACACTCATTCAAAGCGGTCCAAAAGAAAACAAAACAAATCCAAAATTATTCTGTCGTACATCTAATAGAATGAGAGCGAACTGCCGCTGGTTCCAATTTATCTTTGTCTCCTAATGTTGGAACCCCGATTACTGCAATAAACGTGTTGAAATTCTCTCATAAATTACTTATAAAATAATATTTGACAAGAGTATTATTTATTTCGAAGTGGTCATAAAGACAGTTATTGGTCTGCTTCAAACGCCTTCTCAGCACTTTTATTTTTCTGGAAAGAAGCTCTGTTCAAATTATTTCGGCAGCAGTCGGAGTCCGGAGATGAGTTTCCTTTTCGCCATTACTCACGATTTTCACAACGGGAAACACCTTTCCTGTGAACGCTATTGGAGATAAAGCGTAACCAATCCGAATAATGAAGTCGACCAATTACTCTAACAAGGCATCTGCTGACTGCAAACTACTCCAACCTTTGTCGTCTTCATGTTTGTACTCATGCGCTAAGTATCCTCTGCATTTTGACAACAGTCATATGTAACTGTATAGAAGTTTTTCTCAGTGTTATTCGCTGGTAGTGAGTTTGTCGTTTTCCATTTACTACTAAAAGAGAAATAAAATAAAATGAAAATATTATCCAGCGAAGAAGTTGTCGTTGTGGTTCTTGGAGCATCAGCGACTAAGGCCATATTTCTCCGTGTATACTGGCTGTAAATTGCGTGTTCTGTGGTCGATTTTCTGTTTGCTGGACGAAAATCCCGAGTTTCCGGGATAAAAAACCCATGCTACCCTCCCCTGAGACCGACTAACTCATCCAGATGTTGAAAGTTTACTGCTACCGAATAATACCAGTAGATGATCAAATTATAGTGTTACTAAGGCCATGTGGGTATTCCTTGTTGCCGACAGACTTTGATTCAATCATCAGATAGAAGATTATTATCAGTTTTTGCATAATATGCATTTTATGTTGGTTTTTGTGGTTTTCATTCGAATGAACTTCAATTTTTAAACATAATAGAACTCGGTTTTCTCAGATAAAATATTGATGGTAGCACATTTGGTATAATAGTTTTTGATGCAGTAAATAATAATCTCCGTCTTCCCCACAGCGGGTGGAAAAGACTTGAGTTCGAATTCGGGTCAGTGACGCGAGGAATTTTTATGGGCTTCTTTTTCATAATGTGGTGGAGTTAGTAGGTCGCAGAAGCGGATAGCGTGGTTTTTCCTCCCTTAAACTCGGATTTTTCGTCCAGTAAACAGCAGATCTACCACAGAACACACGATTTACAGATATAATATATACGTCTCAATGTGGTCTCAGTTGCTGATACACCGGAAACAGTACTACAGCAATTAACATTCCTTGTATACTAAGCCAGTGTGGATAAAAAGGTGATTGTCCCTTGTATAAGGCAATAGATATGTCATACCTTGAGTACTGCATATAGGTCTGGATGTCTCATTTACAGAAGGATGTGGATCTGTTTGAAGTGCAGAGAAGAGCTTAGTGAGAGGATCAGAAGGGTGTTCTTAGCAGGAAAGGCTCCAAGTCTGCAAATTGCAGCATCTGGAGACTAGGCATCTGCGAGTAGATATGATTGAAGTGTTTAAGGCCTTGAATGAATTGAGTAAGTTCAATGCTGATGGAATCCTTCCTCTTGCTTAAGACACATGATGAGGCATAAATTGAAAATGAGGAAGAATGGTTGCTGGATAAATGTGCGGAAATTTGCCTTCAGGCACCGGTTAGTTGATTGTTGGGACAAACTTACATCTGTTGTTGTAGAGGTGGGCAGTTTGGATAAATTCCAGGAAGAACTGGAAAAACTATTACAGTGTATGAACAAGTGATATGGGAAGCGTTTTTTCCTTCTTTTTTTTGGCTGATGCCTAATAGGCCTGCTTTCTTGCATCATTTACCACTACTAATACTAACCTACAAACGACAGCAAACTGCAGTCTGTAAATTTGTTTGTTAGGGCTTTCAGTCACAAAAAGCCAATTTTGAACCGAATTTCGGAGGTGCAACGAAAAGTGGCTTATTTACAGCGACACCAAACGATTCCATCATCGGTTATTATCCTATAAAGGTGTTCTGCACACACGTTTAAGAGATAGTATC
Organism: Mastigoproctus giganteus; assembly: GCF_048544385.1. Lineage (NCBI taxonomy): Eukaryota > Metazoa > Arthropoda > Arachnida > Uropygi > Thelyphonidae > Mastigoproctus > Mastigoproctus giganteus. The sequence goes on from NC_143575.1 coordinate 258,793,505, forward strand.
AAAACCTTCACTTCACTAACTTGAGATTTTGCTGCTTTTTTGTAGAATACAGCTGGTATCTTCGATTAAGCGCGTCTACCCTCTGGCCAACAACCACAGGGGATGTACACCATTTTCGTTTATTTTTTTAAGTATGTTTTAATTTTATCCAAAAATCTGCAAGTGCTTTTTTGGTCACCTAACAGACATTAATTCTCAACAAACTAGAAAAATAGCGGAAAAAATTTTACACCAACGTTAGTGGTGGCGTGGGGAATTTCTATCCCAAAACTAAACATACGCAAAGAAAACTCGCTGTATACAACATTCGGTAAATCAGAAATAAGTGGTTATGACATTCACTGGAGGAGGGGATAGGGAAAGGAACCGGGAAAAACAAGAACATAAGTTTTTTAAAACAAAGAATTCCAGAAAACGTCCCTTGGCACTTTTTCTCCAAGCTACCACTTCCGGGTTAAATTCCTATTGACAGTGTTTTGTTTCTCTGGTTACCGATTCTTAGTCCTCGTTATCGCCTCCTGAATTGCTAAATTCGTTGCTACTTCAGCCTGAAACGATAAACGCAACCAATACTATTGATTTCAGTATATATCACCAAAAAATATGAAAATCATATGCATTTTAAAATACAAAGTTACTTATCATATGCCATCGTGTGTAGCACAGTCGCCATCCTTCCCACACCGAGTGAAAAAAAGCCTCAGTTCGAGTCCCGTCGATGACGAGAGGAATTTTTAAGAGCCTTTTTCACAACGTGGCCGAGTTAGTCGGTCTCAGGCGTGGTAGCATGATTATTCTTCCCAAAAAATCCTATTTTTCATCCAGCAAACAGAAAATCTATCTTAAAACACACGGAATTTACAGAAATTTTACTACAACTTATCATATAGCTTCTAGGATGCCTACAGTTAAATAGCATTCGACAGAGGGAGCCGCGGTCGTGACACCTCATCCATCTAGAGGGTTTACGAATTATAAATATAATTTTATATGCGGGATGGAATAACCTCATTCGCTCAGTATTACGTTGTGAAAAATAAGGCGTCAGTTCTCGCTGCGAATTCATTTTGCTAGAGGTGAATGCAGGTTGGCTATTGCCAGTGTATCGATTTGCGATAGAAAGAGCAAACAAGGGTGGTAATGTTATCATAATCTTCGGAGCGTTCTTTTACAACTCTAATACTTGTCGCTTAGTGTGTCCCTTAAGTGTTTAATCTAAACTTTTGAAGTTGCCAGTTCAACGACTTTTAGAGAAGTCCAAAAGATAACTGGATTTCCATTGCACTAATGGGATTTGGGCCCGACTAAAATAGATGGAAAGGGACTGCGCCGAGTAGAGCCGGCGAAGATGGCTTACTTATTAGTCACATGATTAAGTGATTCTTGGAAATACTGCAGAGGGAACAGATTTCCCAATTCATTATGGTTACATGAATATCAGTTAATGGCTTGATTATGCAGATATTTTTGGTTCCGAGTTTATGTTAAACTCCTTTGTGAAATCCGTGGCTCCTTTTTGGCAATTATGGCTGTGTTTTATCTTTGGTGTATCGTTTTCTAATTCTTATGTTGCGATGAACATTAATTAATTAATTAATTAATATCGCTAAATTCTTTTTTATCTGTTCGGTTGGATAAATTTATTTGATGAAAGAAAAATATCTTTTCCTTTCTGGTTATTGGCAATCTTATTAGCTCACGCTTGTGTTGTGGTGTTTGACTCTTAACTTACGAATAAGTAAGTAGTTTTGTTTCTTTATTTTAATCTGATAATAATTAGGCTGGCGTGAAAAGAAGGAAAGTAAGAAATCCATTTTTGTAAACTGATTGACCGGAAACGTTCGGCTTGCACCTCGTAACTTTTGTAAAATAATATACAAGGTTTATGACAAAATTTGGTATGGTGGTGGACAATAGAATAACGATGAAATGAAGATACAGCGAGAAACTTCGGACAGGTATAAGGGATATTTATAGGGGTCGTATAAGAATTACCAAAAAGGTCACGTTACAGAGGTCGATGGAAGATGTTAGAAAATAAAGTCATATGACATCAGTACGGCGTACGATCCCCTCAAACGGCTAAACAGGCCTGACAGCAGTTACCCCATACTCGATGTAAAGGTGTCTATAAGATTCTGTGGAAACAAATTCCATTCTTCCACCAGCACAGACCTTAGCTCATCAATTGACGAAGGAGTTGGCTGTCGGCGTGCAATGCGACGCCCAAAGGCGTCCCATGTATGTTATAATCTGATTTAAGTCTGCTGATCCTGCTGTCTACTGCAGTCGTTGGATATCTTCAGTTTAAAGATATTACTTCACCACTTGAGCTCTATGTGCAGTGGCATTGTCGAGCATGAAAAGAAAATATGGGCCAATCGCACCCCTGAAAAGTCGCTCATAGGGTTCGAGAATCTGTTTTCGATACGTTACGTTATCCCTATCAAAAATATGGAACATCTCCAGATGAAACAATGTCTAGAATCTGTTTGTAGGCTGAACCGGGACTCGAGAACAGAACTGTACCCAATTTTGTCCCGCTTCATCGCAAGCTGCACGAGTTACTCCACGTCTTCTACGTGTTCTCTTAATTTTGTCGAGCAGTGTATAATTTCTTCCTCCGTCTTGCAGATCTCATTCTCGATATAAAGGCCTATCAATTGAAGCGGGATAATATTGTCCCGCTTCAGTGTAGTACATGAGTGTTAAAATTTAAAAAATTCAGATAAAATTAAGAATTTTAGATTATTATACCAATGATCAGTAATCATTTTATCCCTGCGTATCGTAATTTGGAATCGAAGAAACCATTGATAGTGTAAATAAAGTCACAATGGTTGGATATTCCTCCACTGAAACTTCATTATCCTCCCGGAAGCTCCCTTATGACAGAAATGGATAGCAAAATGAGATTTTCTGTAATCAATGTGAATTTATCATTTGCGCACATGTCCTGTTTTATTTCCTTCCTGTCTCTGTCCGACACTCCATTCACTGCCTCGTATGTTTTTAGTTGTCACAGAGGCTTTGACTTTCATTGTACCTCAACGATTTTTGTTTTATCGTCAATAAAATAAAAAAAAAGAAAGAAAAAACTTGCAGGAAACGGGCAAAAGGCTTAAGATGCTCTGTGTCTTCGAGATCTGAGAGTTTCCGTTGGTGCAACATCTGGGACATGGATGGTGGGTTACAACGCAGGTCATGTGGAGACGAAGAGCAAGAGAGAGTAAGGCAAAGGTACACCTGTCAACTTGGCATTTCGCAGAAAAATCCCGCCATAGAAATTAAAGGAAAACGTGTGTACAAATTTAAAAAGAAGAGCATTCATCCTCCAATTAGAGTAAGGCAACAAAAAATGTCCAGTGCATCAGTTATATATGGATCTACACTGCTCGACAAAATTAAGAGAACAAAATGTTTTTATGAATATGTTATTGTGAACAGTGCTGCTGAAGGCGACTATTTGATGTAATGGGAATCCTGGCATGAAAATTCCGAGTATCCAATAGAAATCGATCTACCATCTTACAACGCCCACATTATGCAAATTTTTCATCGCTATAAAAACATGGGTTGCGACCACATCACCTCATTCCCGTTCTTTGACTTGCTCAGTGGCATAGCCACATCTCCAATACTCAGGATGGCAAGTCATCATCGTTTAGCTGATTCCTTCGGATGGATGGCTGGCCGTTGGACGACTTGAATAAATATATTATTGTATTATGAAACCCTCAAGCACGAGACGTATTAGAATCTATAGCACTTAGTACTATTCTTGGGTTGAAGGTTGGGAAGGCGAAAGAAGATACTTTTTGCCATTAGACTTGAATTTCTATAGATTGCAATTTTCAGGAAATACGTCCGAAGGAAGGTTGTCCCAGAAAACGAAAGTTGAAGGAATAAATGAGGAAGAAGAAAAATCGGTTCTGTTAGTTGACGTTGGACAGTAAAAAGATGCTGATTGATTACGGTACGTGTTCAGAGAGGTTTGGAACAAAGAGCGGGAATTAAAGAAGCCAATTCAGAAGAACAGTGCCCATGGAAGTATCTGTAGAAAAGGCGGCATGCAGCAGAAACAGAACGTCTATGAGACAAAGAGTGGAAAAACTTTGTTAGAGATGAGTCATTAATTAACCTAACTGTCTTCTTTTGTCCACGGAGTGAAAAAAAAAAAAACGTTATATTATGGTCACCCTGAAAGTTATTTCATATACTCACGTATATTGTGTCTGTAAATTGCGCGTGTTCTCAGGTCGATTTGCCTGTTTTGCTAAACAAAAAACCCCAGTTTCGGGGAAAAACCTTGCTATCTACGCCTGAGACCAACTAACTCAGCCACGGAGTGAAAAAAGCCCGTAAAGTTCTTCGCGTTATCGACGGGATTCGAACCCGGGCCTTTTCGTATGCATACTCCTCACTTTCACTTTCGTATGCATACTCCTCACTTCACCTCAAAACATTTCATTGAATTGACACAGTTGAATTCAGAGGCCAATCAAGATGGATGATACTTTCACAGTGTTCCTTGAACCACTAGTACCGATGCGAGTTCAAAGGTATGGTACATATCGTTTTGTAAGATATCTTTTCTTCTGGGAAAAATGAACATTTTTCCCATACAGAAAGAGTCTCCTAAGAGCTGCTGGTAGACCAGTGAGACGTTGGTTCATACACACCAGGGATACTAGTTCTTGCCAAAAAAAAATAAAACTCCATATATTTAGCAACCACCTGCCTGGATAGAGGGCACTATTCATGATGGGTCCATGGACTTACGCTGCTCTCAGCACACACGAAAGCGTCCGTCGGCGTGTTGCACCAGGTATATCGGAGCCAAACACATCTGGGAACTGTGCGGCTGGAGAATCCCTCAACCCGAAACCTATAGCCCACTCTAATAGACTAGCCCTTAGTGACCGTTTTCTCCCCAGGCAGATGCTCATCACAGTCCAAGCAATCGACGGCGACCTCTACAAATTTGAAAAGGATGGGAAATACCGGAGACAGATCCTTGATGGTCTAACCTAAACCAGGCAAACTGCACAGTAATGTGGGAAGCACAGTAATGCGCGCACAGTGGTATCGTCACCGTCCTCCCCACACCGGATGGAAAAGGCTCGGGTTCGAATCCCGTCGATGACGCGAGGAACTTTAATGGGCTTTTTTCACTCCGTGGCTGAGTTAGTCGGTCTCAGGCGTGGATAGCAAGCTTTCTCCCCCAGAAACTGGGGTTTTTTCGTCCAGCAAAACAGGCAAATCGACCAGAGAACACACGCAATTTACAGACACAAATACAGGTTTATGTAATCAATCACGGGCAACCCTGATATAATAATTTGATTTTTTTTTTTTTTTGAGGGAAGCGTAATAAAATTAAAGAGCATAATGTCTGTGTAATATTGTAAATAATGTCAAAAGTATGTCTGTACGAATATATTGTAAATAATTCATGAAACTTATTCTGTTGTTGGCCCTGGAGGATGAACCCCAATCTCGATGTAGGCCCCGTTCCCCAAGGCCATTGTCACCAGCCTTTGTAAAGCCCTTGGCATTGCTGCTGTGAAGAGTATATTGTATATATCACTTTTGTATACAGTAAAGATTATACGTATACAGTGCATCACAGTGTGTGGTGTATTGTCATCTAGGATATTGTTCTTGCATTCCCCATATTGTGTTACCATGTCAACTGTCGCACAGTGACCTGCGCCATTGAGCCCGTACAACTCTCAACATTTTTCCTAGTGTCAGTAATGTCTCAAGCCCGAGTAATAAATACGTACGATGCAGTTTCTGTTGTGATCAGGGCCAGCATATTACAGGAGAATTAGCGTTGGCGTTGTCTCCAGAAGGAGCTGTTCATAGGAGGTATTAAAAGCACCGAAGATATGCAAATGTGCTAAAATTTATTGGACAACTAGCACTTGAAAGTTTATTTACATTTTTACACGAGAGAATATAAACAATATCTTGCCGGTGAATGCCTTTCATAAATCAACAAAAGATGTTGGTGACGTCTCTATTCCAGGAACGTCGCCAACATCTTTTCTGTGGCCCCCAAACACCTGAAGCTGCTCGTGAAAGAAAGCCTCACCACTGAATAGAAACTTTGTAGAAGAAATTTCAACGTCCTCGTATGGCTTGAAAGATGAAATGTCTTCGTATTCAGTGATGAAGCTGCCTTTTTTTATCTGTGGCAATGTCCCACTGTTCGAATCTGGGACGAAAAAAAATCCTGGAACTGTTACTGAATATATAAGAGACAGCCCGATGATTAATGCACTTTTTCTTAGTTCTCTTTCGAATAAAAAAAAGGGTAGGGCCGTTTTCCTTTGTGGAGGGAACTGTCAAAGGTTAGAGGATACTTCAGTGTTATAACAATGGCTGAAAGGACAATGGATTGAGCAGAAAAACTCCAGAGCATGACTTCAAGTCTGCTGACCTGGCCGCATCCCATAAAAGACGTTGTTGCTGTGTACAAGGAGAGGTAAATGATATCAAGAGCAGCAAACTAGCAAAGTATGGTAGAAACTTGACTTTCGAATGGACGCAGTATAGAATGATCAGGACCCCCAAACTGAACATCCTCATGCTTTTTTAGGAGATATTAACTTTTAGAACTTTGTACCATGATTTATATTACTTTATATTATACTTGTAGAGGTGTATAATTTTACGACAGTCAATTTTCAAATTATTATTAATTTGTAGTAGTTCCACATTGTGATTGCGCAAGTGTTTCAGCCGTTGGATGGCGCTGTTGTTGATCACCGGTGATTGTTGACTGAAATGTATGTAAGTCCACAGGCTAATTATTTTCAGCTGTTATTTCGCTTATTTTATCCTGGCATTTTGTGAAATAATAATTGAAAAGAACTTCTAAGCATTCCTCATCGAGATTTCTAACCATTAGGATGTTGTGTTACTCATTTTCCTTTGAATCGCTCTTTTCCTTTCTTTTCGCTCGTGTAGTTTGAGCGAGTTACTGTATCATAAAGGAGGGAAAAAAATTCTTTGGACGTTTAAACTAGTTAGCCTCACAGTTTACTTGTCGATCGATTTTCTCCAGGTACGCCCACCTGCCGGGACTAAATGACGGTAATTGTTCGATTTCTTTCTCACCCCCCCCCCCATCATTTAAAGCAGCGTTCCTGAATGTGCTTGCTGGTCCGAGTGTTAAGGCTAAGATAACCTCTACTAAAGAAAGAGACTGCGCTTACATGGAATCTTTTTGGTATTTATGCAAATGAGTAGCGATTGAGTTGTACTCTTAGCGACAGTGTGTGAAGAAAACGTATCCCGTGTATAATTATTAGGCAGAAAAAATGGCGCCACCATTCTGTTCACTGGAATACATTTATGGAGATTGAAAGGACTAAATTATTCACAATTAGGTCTTGGTTTGTTGCCATAATGTAATAATAATAATAATAATAATAGTAACCTGACACAAGCAACCTTTCCATGTACTTGGTACCAGTCCAGTTAAGGGATGAAAAAAAAAATAATAAAATAAATAAAATAATAATAACAATAATAATGGGGGTACGATAAGCCCAATGGTTACGATGCCGGACCACCAATATCATGGACCCAGGTTCAAATCCCACCGCAGAAAAAAAATAATAAAAAATCGCGAAAGTAGCTTATTGGAACTACTACTCCCAGGTCGAAGCGATGGCTGAGGCAGAGTGGCCATCTGCTGTCGCCCTCATAACTACTACCCACCACTGGTGAGGATGAGAAGTATAAATATTGAACATACTGCATCGAGTGTGGCGCAGGCTAAAGTCACTCGCGTTCAGGCCTTAGGCAAAGGGATCAGTTCTAAAAGTCGGAGGCGGTCTCCCGCGGATTTTTTTTTTTTTTTTTTTTTTTTGATTTGGTAGTTGTTGGCGCATCGGCTTCTGTGGCCATATATTGCACCTCCCAAGGTTTTTGCAGTACTTTGATTCAAGCCCGAGGCGGGAATCGAACCCGCGACCTTTGGGTTGCCGGGCAGGTACTTTACCCACTCGGCTAGCCCAGTCGTCTCCCGCGGACGACAGTGGAACGAGTGGCGCTGTTTCCCGTATAGCTACCAAAACTAAACGGCAAGACTATCCAGACCAACCAACTGGAAGTACTTCCTGGACAACTGCTCAGGAGGGAAGAAGAAGAAGCCAACGCATGAAGTAATCATGGGAGCATACTGCGAAGTAACAAAGTTAGAGACAGACATGACAATGTACAGGACGGAATTACACAAGTGGGTGGAAAGATTCCCGACTGTTCAGGTTACCGAACAGCGAATAGCAGACTAGGGAAACACTTACATGGAACTTCAGAAAGCCGCGATCCTGAACACCAGTAGGACAGCCTCGACGAACAGTAACAATAATAATGATAGTAATTGGACACAACTAACCACCCCATGGTACTAGTACCCCTCTTGGGGCGGAAAATTCACAATTAGGTTAAGGGTTGAGCGCTGATATGTTGTAATAGATGTTCACTGGAGCAATTTGGCACCAGATCTCCTTCAACATCTCTCCACATTCAAGCTGCTGGAACAGGATAGCCTGCGCGCCCAGCTCAGAGGAGGATAGTTATAATTACCATCCTCCTCAAACCAAGTGATAAAGACCCAGGTTCGAATCCGTCAGTGCGGTGAGGAATTTTTATGGGCGTTTTCACTGCTTGGCTGAGTTAGCCCGTCTCAGGTGCGGACAGCAAGATTTTTCTCCCAGAAACTTGGGGGTGGAGGGTCCAGCAAAACAGGCAAATCGACCAGAGAACATACGTATATTACATCACATGGGTAACATACGTATATTACACCACATGGGCAGATGAGTTAGCTCTAGGTAGCCCTAATATGACAGTTTTTTTTTAGACAACAGTTTGCTTTTCATATTCCTAGGTTTCAAACTTCAGTACCTACACCAAAAGATCTTTCTTATCCGAGCAACTTCTCTTGCCAATGGACTCAAGCTGGATTTGACTAAAAACTTCGAAGAATTCTTACATGCTGCTCACAAGCTCCTGCAAGTCAGTCCTCGTGGGTAGCCCAGTTGGTAGGATCGCTATCCTCCCCACACCGAGTGGAAAAGACCTCAGTTCGAGTCCCGGCGATGACGGAAAGAATCTTTATGGGCCTTTTTCACAACGTGGATGAGTTAGGCGGTCTGAGGCGAGGGTAGCATGGTTTTTTCTCCCTGAAACCTGGGTATTTTCATACAAATTTCCCGGAAACTTGGGTATTTTCCTACAAATTTCCCCGAAACTTGGGTATTTTCATACAGCAAACAGAAAATCGACTTCAGAACACACAATTTACAGATAATATACAAAAAGAGATAAACGCTGATGCTTCTAAAAAATCCAACAAAAAACTTCTCACTTTTATGAAATAAACATCAGACGTTCTGAAATACAAGTATAATGCATTGCGTAAATTATCTAACTTGTTTTTAACCCATGTCGGAATGTTAGAAGAAATCTCTAGTTTGGGATTAGTACACCCAAGTTTCCAGACATTTTATAATCTTCTTTTTCCTGGCTCTAATCGAAAACAACTCAACCGAATTCCAGTACGAATATGTCAGACTCGAGTCCTAAAAAATCACACCGTTTCCAGACGAATGCAAAATTGGTCCAAAAATATGAAGTGTTGGACATTAATAGAAATATCGAGGCGATGAAAATATTAAAGTTGTTCGCTATTACTTAATAATGGCATTCCTGCTTTGTTGTCAGAATTCATTTTAGTCTGGATGGAATTCAACCACACAGAAAACTGTATCTTATTTTTCTTTTTTTTGTAGCCTTACAATAACTCGCATGTCTGTATCAGTGATGATCTTCCGTCCTGGTCGTTCTTCAAAATGACAGTTGATATTGTAAACGCATTCTGGTGCGCCCTATTGCATACACGCACCAGACAGGGCGAGAAATGGACGTACATAGAAATTGTTGGGATATAAATCTGAGAGTTTTTGGTTTAAATATGTGCTGCTGTCGACAAATTTGTTATTTGTCGAAGGAACTACTTCTTCTGGCTGTACTATCACAATTGGTAGAGGCTGTATCATAGTTCCTACAGAACAGATGACGTACACCTTTGCAATTCGCTTATAATCAGCAAAATAGAATACGATGGAAAAACTTCTGAGATTGCATTCTTGTATATTTTCTTAAGATGTATGCCGAATAAAAGTTTGCTTTATCTTGAGCGTCTTCCAGTCGAGATATACTGAAGAGGAACATGCTAGCATCAACTTGTCGAAAGCTGAAAAACATCTCAATCGTAATTAATATAAAAAGGACAATCTGCAGCTCTTTTTGCAGTGACAGTTTGTACTGCCCCTTAATTCTCTTTTCATTGTTTTCTGAAAGTAAATACGCCTAATTATTATTCCCAATTCGCTTTAATTTTAATTGTGTGGGTTTTGATTTTTTTTGGGGGGGCGGGATGTGAATTAATCTCTGTGTGTGTATTAGGGTTCTAGACATCATTAGTGTCATCTAGTGCTAAATCTTTGTCATTTGACATTCTTAAGTGGCCCAGGATGACAAACTCCTGTCATAGAAACAGTAAAAAAATATATTTTATTTGTTTTAATTAGATAGCAGTTGATTAAATAACATAATGATGGTACCCAAATGTAGAAAACTGCGAACATAACAGAAAATGTCTGTTAAATAAAAAAATTAAAGAAATTAGCACTTTGAAACGAACTTTGCCACTTAAAAAACGGATAATAACACTTTACTACCAGAGAGAAAGAGAGAGAGAGAGAGAGAGAGAGAGAGAGAGAGAGAGAGAGAGAGAGAGAGAGACTTACTACTAGAAACTAATATTTAAAAATAAAAAAATAAAAAACATTTATAAACAGAAACTAACATTTAGAAAAAAAAAACAAAACACATTTACTACTAGAAACTGACACTTTGAGGAAAAAAAAATACTTACTACCAGAAACTAACACCACTTACAGAGAAAAAAAAAAAAAAACAGTTACTACCAGAAATTGACCACTTACTACTAGAAACTAACACTTACAGAGGGAAAAAAAAAACAAAAAAAAAAAAAAAAAAACAGTTCTACCAGAAACTAACACTTAGAGGGGAAAAAACCCTTACTACTAGAAACTAACACTTACAGAGAGAAAAAAACAGTTACTACCAGATGTTTATGGCAAAAATATCTAGAACCAGAACCACTTAAAAAAAAAAAATCCTGACTAATAAATTTTCTGTTTATACTCTGGGACGACCAAACAGTCAGAGCAATTCACAAGATAGACAGAATACAAGAAACAGCACTGTATTCAGTAGTCACGGGTTTGAACCCTGGTCACTCAAGGAATGTGTACTTATGCACCCGCGCGCCTGACTACTAGGCTACGACGTCCTCTTTAGGCTTTAGGCTACGGTGTCCTCTGGTAGCTACTACCAGTAGCTAATTCTTAGAGGGAATAAAAAAACCTTTTCTAGCAGAAACTAACATTTAGAAAAAAAAACCCCGCTCACTTCTGAATGGCATCATTGGACCATTGGCGCTCGAAAACAGTTGCCTTTTTCGTTTGGACGGTAGATGGAGGATATGGCGACAAATTGCGGAGAGGAATCACTCCGGTCCTGGTCCAGCAGAAACAGACAGGTGGCGGCAGTGTTTTTTGGTATGGAGGATATTTATGCAATTGCGTTAAAAAGTATGGATGGAACTTTACTTTTTGAACAAAGTGTAAATAATAATAAAAAATAATTTTGAGAATACGTGTAGTTGCATCCAAGACCTTGAATTCTGAATTTATATTGCAGAATCAATCGCCGAAATAGGAATTATGCGAACTTGCAGAGGGCGACATGGGCATGCGCAGTGCTGCCAGTGCATGTATACCTATTTTGCATATTAAAATTTACGAAAGAAAACGTGCTTTCTATTTTCAAGATGGCTAAATGTCCCTATGTTCAGTAATATCTGATGGAAAAACCTTAATGGGAAGGGAATTTTTGGAAATTTTTAAAATTTTATTCTCTTAAGACCTGATTTCGAAACCCGCCAATGATACGAGGAATTTTTTGGGTCTTTTTCACAATGTGACTGAGTTAGTCGATCTCAGGTGAGGGTAACATGGTTTTTTCGCCCAAAAACTGGGGTTTTTCATCCAGCAAACACCAAATCGCTCGACCTCAGTATACATGAAATATGTTCTGGGTTGCCGATGTGCCTAAAACCCAACGACAATCCCATTATTGCTGAGAACCTTCGTGTGATTATTTTTCCTGTCTGCATGATTCTGATTTGTCTTTCTAGCTTTAAGTTTGACGAAAGCAACCGAAATCCCGGCAACTTTTTTTCCATTATAAATGGAGTTATGCTCCCCAATGAAAACTGTTTATACTGGTAGTCTATACACAGTTTAAATTTAGGGAAGTTCCATATGTGCTCTGCTATTTATGAACAAAGGCTTCGCATAAATTTTCACCTGAATGCATATAAATGCTATTCATTTATACATCTCCAGGTACGTTTGACACGAACATCCAATGCAAAGGATTTGTATGATGCTCGTTGTCGCTCAATTTCAAAAGAGGAATTTGCTTTAAGAATTGCGAAAGCCTGCAAGTTTTTATTTGATGAAGGGCAAGACTGTTAAGAAAAACATTTGTGGAAAGACTATACCAATGGTAAAGGTCGAAGTTTCTATGTAAGAAATACTAATATATATTCCAGTTTCCAACAAAGGTATTGCAATGCGATTTGAAATAAAACACACTCCGCCGATCTTTTCAAACCTTAATCTTTTCTCTGGAACTAGTAATGTTTGATCTTACGTCTGATGCGCCCTGAGGAATAGTCCCATAAATCTTTCATAGCGAAGAAGACAAACAGATGTTTACTTAGGCATCCAAGATAAGCTGTACGCATTACTGACTTTTGCATGTAATGCGGACAAAGAGATTTCAGCTACTAATCACTGTTGCCGGCCATCTCGTAAGTCTCTAACAAAGATAATTAGTCCATTTATGTGACATCCACATCTGAAAGAGGTCACTAGGACGAGCATTATGAAAGGAAAGTCCCAGGAGAATTCATTGGACAAGTGAATATATATGAAGACAAATACAAGGTATGAAGCTATAGGGGTGATCAGTGTCAAATCTAAATTTGCTGCACAAAGGAGTTTTATAAATAGCTAAGCAATCTACAGTAGACTCGATTGTCCACCGACCGGTTAACAGGGTTCTTTACTGAATCCATTACAGGCGTTCTTTACATTTTGCAATGGTCCTGTAGATAAATATATCTTTTAATTTCTCAGAAACCACATCCTTATCTTTGGTCTGTCTTCCAAATCATGCCGTCCTGGACAGTTGGTAGAATCTCTTTATAAAAAACGTTTAAAAACTTTTTAAAAAACTTTTAAGCTGGTATACCGTGATGGTAAATAATCAATCCATAGTTGGCCAGAGATCTTTCTTTTCAATCGAACATAATCCCTTAACTGTTTAAGAATTTCCAAATCTTAAGTTCGTAGGTCCTCTCATTATACTCATGTATTTTTGTCTGCAAATGTTATTGTCTAAGAATATTTGGAGACAAAATTTGTTTGTTTGCTGAACGAAAAATGCTAGTTCCTCGCGGAAGATAATACAAACGTTGCTCTAGCCCTCTAGCCACGTTAGATATCTATAGATAGCTACAGATACCTACCATTCCAATGAGAAATAGAGAATCGAACTCCTCGTTTTCAATGGCCCAATGGCAGCAAAGAAGTGTAACATTAGTGTCCATGTGAATAAATCAAATCGTAAATTCATCCTCTGGTGGGGCTGAACTTCATTATTGCCTCAGTTTTCTCGCTCTTCGGTTGAGTAAAAAGAACACAGATTGGAAATTTTCTTGAAGTGTGAACAAGCAGCTAGGGAGGTGCTTAGTGTCCTGTCTATGATACATAGGACTCTTCGCAAGTAAGGAAATGGATATCATTGTACCTTTTATAAGACTTTGTGAGACCGCATTGAGAATATTATGTTCGGGTCTAGAGCCCACACTTGAAGAAAGTCATAGAACTTCTAGGAAGGGTTAAAAAAAAAGGGCACCAAATTAGTGAAAGGTGCTGATAGATGTCCATATGAAGAATGGCGTAGAAGTTGAGGACAGCAAAGCTTAGTAACTAGACACCTCTGACGGGACCGGACTGAGTTGTACACTGCTTTACCATTAATTTTTTTTTTTTTTTTATGAAAAACCCCAAACACAAAAGGTATCAAACCTATAGTACTTAGTACTGTGCATGGGTTGAAGGAGAAGTACGGAGGGAGGGGGATGCCGGAAACTTTGCTCTAGAGACTAAACATGGGTTTCACCACTTCAAGCCTCCAATAAGCAAAGTGGTGGTATTTCACCGGTTGATGAAAGTCATCTACCACCTCTGATGCCACTGCGTGTGGCATTTGTCAAGATTATTATTGACTTGTGGACTGCTGCATGACGCAGCCTCTGTCATGCAGCGACCTGCGCACTGTACTTAAGTTGCGATTGGTTTCGATGTGTCCCAATCGTCTCATTGTGGGCTTGTTGTGTGCTGCAACAACGTCGACTTGCCTTCCGAGAGAACAGAGCTCTCTTCTCCAAGTTCCATCACATTCGAAGGTTTTCCGGGTCGTTTAGTGATAGTCTCAGCACGATTACATTTCCAGATTATATTACCAGTCCTCAACATATTGATCTTTGATGCAGTTGAAATGTCACTTTACGCACCGATTTCTTATGTGGCACCCTATTATCATTCCAGACGCTGGGAGTCTGTTAACTGCGTAGATCACGGCATCTAACATCCACATTCACACTGCTGTCACCTTGAAAGCCTACTAGGATATTTATAGCACCAAGCACCACTTATTGTGTCTGACAAGTAGTGCTTGGATAGGATGCCCAACTATCAATGGAGGGATGTCCGAATATTAATAGTACGGCTGTTGAATTCTAATACTGACGCCATTCAAAATCCTTTAAAATGTAAATTAAGCCCTTTTTTTTTATCCTTATATGATCTGCATTTCGAAGCTTCTAATATGTGTTAGTATTCTTTTTTAAAAGTGAATTAATAATTACTACCATCTACAAACTATTACTACTTCTCTTTTTTTTTTAGTTATTCTTAGTGAAAACCACATTTATTGAGAGAACCCAGAGTTCTAATATCCTCATACCTCCTGTTCTATAGAAATGAAAAAGTGCATAGCGTGCTGGATTACATTGGTATCACAGAATCATTGATGCTCTGCAGTTGTAGTATAGGCAGTAAAGGAGTTTACCCATGTATCGACGCAAACAGTACGTCTTCAGTTAGTGTTATGCTGTGAGATAAAACCACCTACGACAACAGTTCGAACAGCAGAGCATATAAAAATTAGAAGAGAGAAATGCATTCACTCCTTCCCCTCGTGAGTAGCACAGTTGGTAGAATCGCTGTCTTCCCAGCTCCGAGTGGAAAAGACCTGAGTTCGAGTCCCGTCTGTGATGTGAAGAAACTCCGGTTTTTCATCCAGAAAACAGAAAATCGACCTTCTAAACCCAATCAAAACAGCGTTGAAGATAGCAAACATATTCCGCAGTCAAAAAACTTGTCTAGACATGTAAGAACGTGTCTTCGCAGACTGCACTGCGCGTTGTACTTCAGCGTTGTAACTGCATCTTAAAATCGCTTATATAGTATTTTATAATATCTATTTTTTTTTTTTTTTTTCAGGGAACTGCTGCCGAGTTTCTAAGAGCGCCATAAATAAGTTATCAAAATATCCATGCTCTGGACAGCTTCCATTGAACTAGACCACAGTAGTGGAAGAGTATTTCAGAATGTCCCGGATGTCAACCTCTGAGAGCTATTTCTTGTACTCTTTCTACTAAGACGTGCTGTTTGAATGCGCACAAGGTAACAAATAGGCAGAAAGTGTTTTTTATATGTTTTTCTTTCTTTCTTTACTTTCAGGAAAAAAAACAAACTTCGAATTACTTTCTGTGGTTCATCTGAAAATATTTCATTTGGAACATGAGAATCTTTTTAATGGATAGTAGCAGGAATGTAATACGAATTTGCTTTCTAAGAAGAAAATACCCATTTGATTTATAGAATTTCTCCATCGGTTTGTGTTTATTAACTATGTTTTGGCATGCTTCTTTGCGCACTGTTTACAAAATATTTCTTGGTTTTATCAACGTGGTTCTGATTTATTAAATTTTAAACATTTTATGGGCTTATTTGTGTTCAAGTTGGATATTTTTGGCGTTGCATCTTGTTAGTGATTTAGATTTTCAGCATTCTGTTTTCAAGCAAATAGCTTGTCTATATGACAAGTACACTTACTGGCCAAAAAGTTAGAAACAATTTTTAATTCGAGTCAATAGATAATTAAACGTACGGTATGGAAATATAGATTGTCACATGGTTGGAGCACGTTTAGTGGGAGGCACAATTGAGGAAACAAAATCGCTGGTGTGTCGAAAGCAACAATCTGAAAAACATACACAATGAGTGGAACACGAATAGAGAATGCAGCTCTAAAAGAAAGAAATGCGAGACGGTACTTCAAGAACAAGACCGCAGGAATATAAAGCAAATTTGGCGTCGAAATAGAAAGTACAGTGTGCAGAAAACAACTGAAAAATTCAATTTAGACAAAGAAAGATCAATTTCCAACCGAACTATGGGAAGGGAGAGGAAGAATTTGGGATTTGGTAGTCCTTCAACTGGAGTGGTTCCGCGGTGCCACCAATGCCAAAACTAGATTGTGGAACAATGGAAGAATATCATGTGGTTTGATGCGTCTTCGTTCAACCAGATTCTTGTTTCCACTACCCAATTGACCAGAGGTGGTATCATGGTATGGGAGCATATTCTGTATGTACTGATTGGATTCTTTATATTGTTATTTGGTTTTAGGAGCATTAGCAACTAAGGCCATATTGCTCCGGGGATATGCGGTTGTAATTCCCTGACCTTTCCGCATCCTCCGTATTTGGTGGCTCAAGGGCTCGAACCCCGGTCTAATCAAGAAGCGTGTGCTACGCACTGCTGCTCCTGCCCATCTGGCTACGAAGGCGCCGATTGGGTCCTTTAAAAGGCTGTGTTACCTCCAATGAATATCTTCTGTCGTATCAGGTCAACTTCACCCTGAACTGTTTCATTTTTACTTGGATTTCAATGGATTCTTTCAAGGGACAACGAACTGTCCACCGTGCAAAAGTGGTATCTGAGTGGTTCTAGGAATATTCCTGGCCAAAAAGTTAGAAATTATTTGCAATTCGAGTCAATAAATAATTAAATGTACGGTATGGAAATATAAATTGTCACACGGTTGGAGCACATTTAGAGTGCAGAGTGTAGAGTGTGTTTAGTGTCAAACGGCACCAGGGGTTTTCCCCATCTTTGCGTAGTATACACTGTGGGTGCGAAACAGAACACTGTCAGCGCCAGAGTTTTAAAAGTGCATGAATTTTGTACATGTGTAGTGTCGTGTACCGTTGTTCCTCTGGTCATTTAGCTGCTGAGCCCCTAATGGGACCCAACGTTGTCCACACACTCCGCCTCGTGGAGGCAGACCAGGTACACCACTATTATAATTATTTACTCTGGCAGGTCCTGCCACCTAATCTCCTGATATTTCAGTGGCTAGGACCTAATAAAAAAAACCTTATAGATAGGGATACGTTTAGAGTGTAGAGTGTAGAGTGTGTTTAGAGTCAAATGGCACCAGGGGTTCCCCCCATCTCCGCGGGCTATACATTGTGGGTGTGAAACAGAACACTGTCAATGCCAGAGGTTTAAAAGTGTATGGATTTTGTACATGTGTAGTGTCGTGTACCGTTGTTCCTCTGGTCATTTAGCCGCTGGGCCCCTAATGGGACCCAACGTTGTCCACACTCTGCCTCGTGGAGGCAGACCAGGTACACCAGTATTATAGTTATTTTCTCTGGCAGGTCCTGCCACCTAATTTCCTGAGATTTCGGTGGCAAGGACCTTTAAAAAAAAAAAAAAAAAAACGTTATAGTTATGGGTCAGCCAAAATGAAGTACTATTTATGCAAATAAATGTTAAGTTTTTGGATGTAGGGCTCATGCAATTTAACAATGGTTCAGACACTAGTAATTATAATTAAAAGAGAGAGAGAGGGGTGGGGAGACTGAAGGCTGGGGGGAAAAGACAGAAATAAGGGGTCCATAGAGAAGACGACCCCCAAATCAGTGGAGCAGGCCCATGCCCCACCAGAGGGAAGAGAGGGGCGGCGAGGGGGGAGGAGACCAGAAGTCACCTCCCCCCTCCCGCCCGGGGAGTGGAGGCAAAGCGCCACGCAAGGGAGCGTGGCTTAAAAAAAAAAAACAAAAAACTATAGAGTCCCAAAGGAAGGTCTTGTATCAGTCCAAGAATGGTTAGTTTAGTCGTGGTGCCTGTTCTTGATCCCTGTAGGTAGCAATAAGTGTCCTCCTTCGGGTGAACAGTCCCTGGGCGAATTTTGTCAACTCCTTATACTCCTCTTGCGAGTCCAACAGGTTTGATTCCCTGTTGCGAGGGAAGTAAGTCAGCTTTGCCATCAGGAGGCAGCGGAGATCCTCATAATTTTCACAGTTGTACATTATGTGAGACCATGTCTCCACTTTCCCACAGACACGGGGATCGTTTACTAATTTAAAACTGTTTAGTTTGGCATTGAGGGGCCCCATGACCTGTTAAAAGATACGTAGTGTACAGTCCAGGGTGAAACCATGATGGTGCTTTTGGGTATAATCTTCCGACATCAGGCAGAAATTTCCTCGTTATTTCCCCTTTTGTGGATTCTGACCATCTATCCTGCCAGACCTGCTGTAGGTGGGTGGCGAGTTTTGTTTTCTCTCTTTTTAGGTTTGCTGTAGGATCAATGGAGTGGCCCAGGAAGGTGCAGGGAAGCCCTTTTGCGAGATGCTGCACCATGGCACAACGCACCACCTCGAGATCAAGGGGGAGTGCTCCCGCCAGAACCTGCAGAGCATGTGTACTCACAGTGCAGCAGGCCCGTGTAATAGAGAGGAGTATTGTCCGTTGAATGGAATCGAGTGTCCTTCTGTTAACTGCAGTAGTTGCTTTTTGGAACCAGATGGGTGACGCGTAAGTTATGGCTGGTATAAATGTTTTGTAATACAGTCCCAAGGTGTGCCTCTTGAGTCCCCAATCCCTTTTAGCTATTCTTGAGACGAGGGCAGAATATCTCCTTATTTTCTCTCGGATATGTTTCAAGTGTGGGTTAAAAGATTGGTTCTTGTCCAGTATGATTCCTAGATATTTCATCTCACTGAGTAGTTTGATAGTTGTATTTTCTACTTTAATTTGCGGTGGTCTACAGAGATTTAATGTTCCTTTCAGTAGCATTGAGTAGGTTTTCCCCGGTGAGATCTTAAGAAAATTGACCTTCATCCAGTCTTGTAGAATTTGAATTGCTCGATTTGCCTGGGTTTCCAATTGAAGTCGATTGTCTGCGGTAACAGTCAGTATCAGGTCATCTGCAAATGCCTGTGAGTGGACTTCCCCCAAGTTTAGTGGGAGGATTCCAAAAATTTCCAATTCTTCAGATCCGAATCCAGTGAGACGGTCTAGAATATGTTGGAAAGGGCAGTTCTGTTCGCACTTCTCTACAGACCATACAGCAGGTGGCAAATATCTTGACGGAGCAATGGTAAAATCTAGATATAAACTCCCTTAGGCACTAGTGGAATCTACGCCATAATGTGAACGGGTTGTAATTCAGAAAAAAAAAAAAAATGGTATCACTGATATTTCATAAACGTTCTAAATTTTTTGGCCAGTGATTGTACTTATTAGGTAAGTATTTATTGAGGTGGCACTGTCGTTCTCATCAGAAAACAGCAGTGTACCTGATGTCCACAACGGATTTCGACCATTCTTAGCTGAACGCTTTTCTTTTTTTCATCTGAAATCCATGTGATACATCTCATCTATTCCAATGAGCTGAATCCAATCAGATTGCCTAATACCGACAGATTTAGAGATTGCAGGTTAGCATATTGAAATTTTCATGGAAATTTTAGCAAGTATTATAATACACGATTTAAAATATACTCAGCTTATTTATTTTTTTTAATATATGCTTTTTCTTTTGTAATGATCAGAAGCAGTTTTGATCAGTGTCCTGAAATAGTCTACCAACATACTGGGCTTCCATCTTACTTTGTGATATTTCACCATGATATCTTGATGCAAACGAATGTTCATCGTGTTAATGGGTAACTTGTCCAAGATTATCTGGGAAAAGCTAAATGTGAATGGAGGAAGTGTAATTTTGTAGACATATTGCATCCAAGATTTCGATTGGTTTTTAATAAATTCTCAGTCAAGATTATGTTCTCCGCCCTGTTTTGCTCAAAAAAGGTTCACAGACTTTCTGAAGGATTTTCAAGCTTCCAATTCTTCATATATTCTGCACAATTCGTTTAACATATAAGAAGAGTCCACTTCTTGTTCTGATCATCCACGTGTGCAAACTGCAATCTTATATCAGCTGTTCCCGACTTGCGCCTTCGCCAGCTTCACAGACCAGTTCATTCTAACTGCTGGTTGACACTGGACTGGAAACGAGTATGCTGGTCGGATGAGTCCAAACAGCTGGTGGAATACGCCAACGGAGCCATCGTGTGTGGCACGAACAACACGAGTCCATGAACCCATCGAGCATAGTGCCCACTAACCAGGCAGGTGGCGGTGGTTGCTTAATATGGGACAATTTTTCCTGGCAAGAAATAGAACCCCTGTTGCGTATGGATCAACATTTCTCTGGTAAGATCTACCGGCAGCTCTTTGGAGACTATGTGCACCGCGCCATGTTGCATATTTTCTCGGACAGAAACGGGATCTTTCAAGACGATAATGTGCCATATTATTGGGTCCGCATTGTGTAAAATGGTTCAAGGAACACAGTGAAGATATCACTCATCTTGATTGACCTCAATTCAGTTGAACACATGAGGGATGTTTTGGAATGGGAAATGTGGCGTATGGACACAACCGTTATCTCTTCCGATACTGTGGAAAACCTTTCAGGCAGCATGGCTGCAGATATCTACGGACGTCTTCAGACATCTAGTGAATCAATGCCTAGGCATATAACGGCTGTTATTCATCCTAAGAGTGACCCAGCAGGGTATTAGTTAGGTGACCATAATTCAGTGATCACTGAGTGTATATATTACTAACTTCAAGATGGTTATCCAAAAAGATTCCTTAGCAGTAATTTAAATAGGATGTTAAGTTGGAATTCACCCTGGTTGGAATTCTCACCTGGTCGGTTTTCAGATACTCAGCGCGAGGCGGGAGCAGTGGCTGCAGTAGCTTGTTCAAAAACATGGCGATATCCAAATGATCCCAGCATACAGCGATTCAGTTTACATACTATTGAACATTTTTTCATTGAACACTGTTTGAAATGTTCTACGATCTTCGAACAATGTATGAAGTTCACAAAGAGACAACGGCCTGCAACTTCTGGATCAAACACACAACACTATTACTGGAACAACTGTTTTAGTAATAGTCCTTAAAAAGTAAAATGGAACTCTGAATGGCGAGTGCTTGCTTTTAATGAGATGCGTCTTTGTATTTATTACAAAAATCGAATTTCAACGATCATTTTAAATTCCTCATTCCATAAGGATTTAAGGACATTATTATCAGTTCGTCTCAGTCGATTTCTTTTCAAATTATTTGATTGGGAATAATCCAGTTACATTTCTTCTTGCTCCACACCGCATCACCTGCCTTTTTTGTGTCTAGAATCATATTAAGTGTTTTGGAACGGTACTCGCTGTCCCTTGGTAATCTCCTTTCTTTCTTTGCGTTATCGTACAAGGAGAACATCCCTTGAAGATTGGAGTTCCATCAATCTTTTTCGAAAAGAAGTTCACAACCATTAGTTATGCATGCGTGTCGCTGTAAAGGAGGGGTTGGAAGGCGACACTTGCCTAGAGTGGCTTTAATTCTCTCAAATACATCCCTCTTTCTCTCTCTCGCTCGCTCCATTGACATTTTGATTTCTTAGCGAAGTATTGCGGTGTTTTTGAAAGATGAAGGGGCGAGAACTATTTTACCTTTGATTTAAATAAATGAAGCATTCATTGGAGAAAGCTCAATATCGTTTGTCCACATAACTCTCTGTTTTTGGGAAGAAAATCCTTTCTACATTTTCTCACTGGAAAATGTAATATCAAATATGTATGAGGGAGGGGTGAAATAGTAAAGCCTGTACACCCTACGATCAGGTTAAATTTTGAATTAATAATAACTCTCGGGACTTCAATTCATAAATCGGTTTTTAATGTAATCTCTCAACGATCAGTGAAATGAATAAGCTTGATAAAGTATTCATCTCTATATGTAATACAGGTCATTTATTCAATGATGTCTTCCCCAAAATTTATTCACACTTTGACTTTCTATATATGATGCCAGGAAGAAATTCCTTTCTTCGTGGGACCACATTTGGTACCAAAATTGACCCAAATCGATCCTTGCTCTATGGATTCGGAACATATGGAAATTTTTATTTGCACGAGTGTATATATGAGGGGAGGTTGAAAAGTTTCTGGCTTCTCGTAGAAGGAATGATGGAAAGTTGTTAAAACCCATTTATTTTTCAACATTGGTAGAACCATTCCCCTTAAGTCAACACACTTTTTGGCACGATCCACTAGCTTTCGTAATCCTCTCAAATAAAATTCAGATTTTATGGATTGTTCAATCCATTTTTTGACCGTGGCATGTGAAGAACAAGATTCCCCTAATGTTTGTTATTTGTCGTCATGAATTTCTTTCCCGGACATTCCCTTTAAATGAAGGTATTCAATAACTGTCTTCTGTAAAGAAGAATACAGTTGCAGACCTGAAATTTTCTGTGAACACATAAGAAGAGTCACAGCACAAACTGGTAATATTGCCTTTCATAAAATCCTGTGCGATCCATATTGGGCTAAAAACTTTTCACCATTCCCCCCCCCACACACACACCATACGTACCTGTAAACTCTTAAGGTTTATCCACAAAATTTATGAAACTGACTAACTCAGCCACGTTGTGAAAAAGGCCAATAAAAATTCCCCATGGCATCGATGTGACACCAACTCAGGTCTTTTTCACTCTGTGTAGGGAGGACCGGTTCCACTAACTATACTAGCCACGAGGGCGTGCCGGATGAAGTGGAGGTCTGTATGATTATATAGACAAATGCCACCCAACACCAGCAATCCATCCTCTACCGAACTGATTGTGCTCCTCTACAGGGTTATTTCAGGTTTCTCTTTCACAGCACACTAGGACCCGGCGATCTGGCTGCAGGCTGTACCTGGACTCATCTATGAAGAGCACACGACATTATTCATCATCAGTCGAATCACGATGTTTGAGTGCCCACATTTTTCTGGCCCTACCATTTTGGGCACTCAGTGGAATACACACACACACACACACACACACCATAGCACCATAGGTTTCTCACGGAAAGTCCATGTCTGTGAAGATCATTTTGGATGGTTTGGTTTTGAACTCTACATTGGTGTTCAAAGAAAGTGCGTCACCCCTTAAAATTGAAATTGTCGTCCGAATAACGTAGTATATGGCAATATTCCTTACAGATTGCATCAGATAAGATTTACACGCGTAGGTGATGAAGTAATATTGCATCAGCTGTTACTTTCAGCTATATAAGCATGCTCTGCAAGAGTTGCAGTCATTCCTTGCTTGTGTCAGATTGGCGAGTTACGTGCAGTTGACGCCACGAAGAAAGAGTGCTATTGTTGCTTTACGTGAGGAAGAATGTTCTTCCCTTCATACTGCTTATAGAGTGTCTTGTAATCAGTCGACAGTGAGTAGATTTCTTTCCAAACTCAAGAATACTGGTTCTGCTGATAAGAAAAAAGGAACCGGACGCAAATAAGTCTCTACGTCAAAACAGACTGCGTTTTGAAGCGCTTATGCCTTAAAAACCGCAAGGCTTCTTCGTGTGAGCTGAAAAGAGAATGGGAAGAACATACTGGAGTGGTAACAAGTGCAGTAACAGTCAGAAGAAGCCTCTTCAAAATGGACTTGTAGCCCATCGTCCTAAGAAGCCCCTCCTCACACAAAAAATGAAAAACGCCCGATTAATTTGCTGTAAGCAGCATGTCAAATTTACCCCGAGCAGTGGAAGTCAGTTATTTTCTCGGATGAGAAGAAATTCAACCTGCATGGCTCTGATGGGAAACAAACGATTCGCCGTAGACGTGGTGAAGAATACCATCCAGACTGTATGGTGTCTACAGTGAAATTCCCTACCAGCCAAATGATATGCGGGTGCATATCGTATCACCTGCATTTTATAAAGGGTTCCATAAATGCCAATGGATACCTGGCTATATTGGAAGACAAATTGCTGCCAATCATCAGAGACCATTTCTACCTGCCAAGTAACTGCATCTTTCAGGACGACTCTGCTCCTTGTCATCGGGCGAAAAGTGTAAGTAGGAACTTCTGTAGTTACTTTAGCTTCATTTCTGCATTAGAGGTTCGACAGTAATGTGTTTACATTTGTTACAGGTGAAAAAATGGTTGGAAGAACGGACTACAACTGTTAGCTGGCCAGGAAACAGCACGGACCTGAATCCTATAGAGAACTGTTGGCATCGTGTGGAATCTGCAGTTGCCAGAAAGAAACCAAAGGCCCATCGTGAACTTCAGGAAGCCATAATTCGTGTTTGGAACCACGAACTATTAGTTGATTATCTTCAGAAATTGATCTTGTCAATGCCTCGACGGTGTGCTGCTGTCATCAGGGCCAGAGACGGTTCAGCTAAATATTAGTTTGCACCTGGTGGTGAACTTTTCATTTTGTTTTCCGTTTAAAATGATAAACTGAAGCAAACTGAGGGCTTCTGATAACATTAGTCTGCGCGGGAAGCACAGTGGTATCGTCACCGTCCTCCCCACACCGGGTGGAAAAGGCCTGGGTTCGAATCCCGTCGATGACGCGAGGAACTTTAATGGGCTTTTTTCACTCCGCGGCTGAGTTAGTTGGTCTCAGGCGTAGATAGCAAGGTTTTTCTCCCCAGTAACTGGGGTTTTTTCGTCCGGCAAAACAGGCAAATCAACCATAGAACATACGCAATTTACAGACACAAAATACCGGTTAATGTATTTAATTACGGGCAACCCTAAAATAATAATTAGATTTTTTTTTTTTTTTCTGATAACATTTCAACCATAATTGTCGTGTTTACCAAAATTGTTGTATAAAGGTTGCAAATGCTCATTTTGGAATATTTTGAGAGCACTTGTCAAATATTATTTAGCTTTGCTTTAACTATTAATAAATATATTTTGTTTATATTTCTATTTGTGATGCTAGTCATTAATATAACATACCATCGCGAAAAAGGGTTAGAAATGTGAAATTCCTAGGTGATGCACTTTCTTTGAACACCAGCGTATGTCTCCATCGTGCTGCAACATCCGAGTAACTCGGCAACGTTTAAGTGGCGCAATCAACACTTGAACGGTTCCTCGGCCTTATTGTGGGTCCACGACCATAACCTGGACGTCTACGAGCGGCTGGGGTTCTTGAAACTGATTCACCAATCGGTTGGTGATTGTGTATGCCAAGCCATGTCGCAGCTTGATGTTGAGACTGTCCTTCCTCCAATATCCCGATAACAATCCAGTAGACTAGGGGAAATCTAAAAGTCATCACTAGATGGTATTCTTTTAGAATACCATCTAGAGATGACTTTTAGATCACAGTAAGTTGTAAACTTACTGCGGTTTATCCTGTTTATCCAGTTCTGTGATACTCTTTTCATATAATTTCATGAGCTGGTTAAACAGATAGTTTCCTAAAAATATACTTCTGCTTACTCTGATTGAAATTGCATATCTTTGCATAATGTCTGAAGCAATTATCCGGTTAACTTGCCTATTTTAGGATAATTTTACGTCAAAGCGAATAATTTCCCACAGGATTTAGTATCACTTGGGAAATTTTAATCTAGCTGCAGAGAAATTTGTCTTTCAATATTTTTTTATAAAAATAAGTTTTATACATTGTTGCATTGATAGCATTATTATTCATTCATTACTGATGCATGTAACTCATCCACATCACTAATTGTCGGAGAGAAGAATTACTTTACTTCTTACAGCTTATTCAACCCTAGGGCTGTCCAAAAAGTAGGAGTGAGAAATCAGTTTTATTTAGAAATATTTCACGGAGATTCCCTCAGAGAAATCTGCATCCTTCTCTTCAACTAGATTTAAATAGTACTGGCTTGTTAAAGAATAAACGACACCCATTTACATCTCTATATTGAGCGTTTTTTATTGGTTTTTTTATCCCTTAAAAGAGATCAATCAACCATAGAATGTGAGCATTTCTTAACCATTACGTTTTTAGTTCCTTTACTCTGGAGCATATCATGAAAAGTTGCTTATTTCAGTAATTTGAAAAACAGAAAACTCGCACCTTAAATTTACCTCTCATGGAGACAGGATTTGAACCGAAAGACGCTTTCCTGCTGAAGAAACAATGGCTGTAGTTGCTCTTTTGCTATGAAGGAATATTTCGAAGAGTTGATTGTAGCGTATTGAATAATAAACCTCTCATAGTAATATAATTAAATATGTAAATATCTTAAAGTATACACTGAAAGGACATTGAATAGAATTACTGAATTGACATTGAGTTGGAGCACCACAGGAAGTCAATAACTTGAAAAAGCACTGTGAACTGTCATGTGAGAATACTCAATCCAGTTAACACTGTCTCACGAAACGTATTGGCTGATAAATAGTTTTCAAAGAAACAAAAAAAAAAAAAATGCTGAACGATCCCAGTGGAATGTCACACGATTTGTTCCTTTGTTAGAAGAAAATGAAAGATATTGCTGGAAGACACCTGTCATAGTGTTGGAAGAATTTTTGGAGTGTCAGCGTATTATTTCAAAAGAATTATGACCACTATTCCCTCGACTTTGCCATATCTGGATTATTTCTTTAAACTGTACAGCATTAATTCGCAGTCGCTGGAGGAACATAAATGGAACATTTAAGTTCGCATCCAAAACATAAACTTAGTAGTAACCCTTGGGCATAATGTGATAAAGAAGGAGATGCCTGTTTACGTGCACAAGATGGAAGTTTCAACACTTACCGTTATTAATATATATATAAAAGCATTATTAATATACTGCCTAATCATTAAAATTGCTCCACTTACCGAGAATAGACGGATTAATCTGAAATTTTGCATGCTAAAAGCACTACAAAAAGAAGGAAAGGGTTAGGTACAGCCCACTGACTTTGAAAAATGTTATTGGGTTGTCAGAAGTTGAGTGATCATCGCGGCAAATTCCCTAACAGTTGGACGCTTCTAGCAAGGCCCCGTGGGTAGGACAGTTGGTAGAATCGCCTTTCTCCCCGACACTGGGTGGAAAAGACCTGAGTTTAAGTCTCGTTGATGACACGAGGATTTTTTATAGGACTTTTCACAACGTGGCCGAGTTATGCGGTCTCAGGCGAGGGTAGCATGGTTTTTTTCTTCCAGCAAACATAAAATCGACCACAGAACACACGCAATTTACAGATATTACATGCCGCATGCGGAGAAATATGGTCTTAGTTGTCTGATTTTTTTTTTTTTTTTATGAAAACCCCAAACACGAAAGGTATCAAAACCTATAGTACTTAGTACCATGCATGGGTTGAAGGAGAAGTATGGGAGGGAGGGGGATGCCGGAAACTTTGCTCTAGAGACTAAACATGGGTTTCACCACTTCAAGCCTCCAATAAGCAAAGTGGTGGTATCTCACCGGTTGATGGTCCTAAAACCCTATTACAACAACAACAACAGCTTCTAGCGATGGGTATAGGAACGTACTCGCAGAAATCACAATGGGTCTGGTAGCATCAAAGAGTGCCAGAACTGAAGGATCAACGGATTCGTTTTCCTAAGTAAATACTGAGGAATTGATACAAACGTAATCATTTCCTGTCGGTTGATGTCGCTCCACTTATTTTGAGTTCAAAGCACGGACTCAAGGAAATGATGAGCAAGGTAATTCATTTCAAATTTTCATTAATTTAAAACTTGCATGTAGTTTTGTTTTCAAACTACAAGCAAGTAGTTGTTTTCGAACTACTCCTAAATAAATTAAAATGATTTGAATTATTTCATGCTGTTTTTTTAGTTCCGATGAACAAAATATCCTGCCTATTAATGAAAGATGCTCTCCTGAACTTTTTTTATGGCTGGCATAAAATACAAATAATTTAAAAATCCCAATAAAAGCGAATGGATTTTTTTCAACACCTTTGAATATTTAAAGCGAATTTTTACTGCAACTTGGACACTATGCATACATGACCCTTCTCTTATCCTAACAAAGTTCCACGAATATCTGCAAGTTTATAACTTTTAATTCATGTCAAGAATACCTCAATTTTCGTTTAATTTTTTCTTGTGGCCTGCATCCTAAGTTTTTTTCGTTTAAAAAACAAAGTTCCATTTCATACATTAAGAAAATTATCCAACAGCAACTTTATTAAAATAGGTAGCGTGCTTGGAAGTCAAAAAGGTAATAAAAGAGATCAGAATGAAAGAAGGGTAATGAAAAATTATCTAATTAAAACGGAAGATTAAAGTGGATACCAGTTTTGAGATTGAGAAAATGAACTTCTTTTTTGGGTTTTTTTTTTGCTTCCCTTAACAAAATGTGTCAATTGTCAAAAGAATGGAGAACGGAGAAGAATATTAACCAACATCGGAGGCAGAGTAAAGTTAAATATCTTCATTATACCCGGGAACAAAAGCAAGTTGAAGCAATGCTGATGATCATTAGAAAAAGCAAAGAAGAGTTTTTACCACTTAACCACCAAGACATTGCTACTTGAGTTCAATTTTTACCATTTGAATTCGAAATTAAAAACCTAGTAAAATCTGCACGTGTTGGTGAATAAATGCGTACAATTTCTCTCACAACTGTCAGTTTGTCTGACAATAGCTCAACCAAATTGAACTGCAGAGGACTCTGTTAAGTCGTAGTCCCGGTTTAATAAAAAGCGACTCATTTGTCCAGGCCTCAGTGACTTTGTAGACAGCATCTCCTTATCTACTATCTCGATTATCCTCTCTGACACACTTCTGTGTTCATGTAGCGATACGCTTTCACTCTACCTTTATTACTTTCTCGATATTTCATACTCTGATTCACTCGCTTGGAGCTGGTAGTTGGAAAGCAGGTCGGCTTTATGTTTTCGAAAAGGAGGGAGCGAGGGAGTGCCTTTAATGGGTTGTTACTAAAATAGGGAATGCAGAGCTTCCATGAGATATCAAATGCGGATTACATTTATTAAAAGATTGTAAAATGATTACCCATTGTACGGGGTTATCTATTTATTGAAACTCATTAGTAAACTGTGTACCGAAGTAACTATGGCGCACGATGTCATCAGTTGTGGAATGCAATAGTTTTAGATAGTTGGTAGAAGGTAGTTTCATCGTGACAGTAGTGGTACTTGAGGTGTGTGTTAACAGATTTAACTGGTGCACAGAGATTTGGAGCTTTTTTGAAACTCATTGGGCACCGTTTATCAAAGCAGTTTGAAGAGACACGCTATGTAAAGAAATAAAAATGACCCCCGCGGCCCAGTGTTCGTTCTCCAGAAAACGCTTAAAACCCTCCAATGCAGTATAGCGTAGTCTAGGAAAGTAAACAACAGGAAAAGCATCTCGTGAACTTGGAATATCTCGGTGTTCTGTTCAACGAATGCTTCAAGTGGATTTGAAAATTTTTCGTACAAGGGATTGTAGTAAAGTGTCAAGTGTAAAGTGTGTTATTGTCATACGGCACCAGGGGCCGACGTTCGCGTCGGCTGCGTTGGGATCCCGTGCCGCGAGATCGGCACTCGAGCACCAACGGCCCGTCCCACCTGCATTGTCTGTGGGGCGGAGTGAGAGCGTACACGTTGGGACCCGAAAGACGGTGAACTATGCCTGGGCAGGACGAAGCCAGAGGAAACTCTGGTGGAGGTCTGCAGCGGTTCTGACGTGCAAATCGATCGTCAGACCCGGGTAAAGTGGCAAAAGACTAATCGAACCATCTAGTAGCTGGTTCCCTCCGAAGTTTCCCTCAGGATAGCTGGCGCTCGAGGGAATCAGTCTCATCCGGTAAAGCGAATGATTAGAGGCCTTGGGGCCGAAACGACCTCAACCTATCCTCAAACTTTAAATGGGTGAGAAGTCCGGCTTGCTTGAATCGAAGCCCGGACGAAAGGATGTGAGTGCCCAGTGGGCCACTTTTGGTAAGCAGAACTGGCGCTGTGGGATGAACCATCTCCGCGTTGCTTTCATTGTGGGTGAACCAGTTCGCTGGGAAATGCCAGAGATTTAAAAGTGTGAGGGACTTGTTCATGTGTAGTGTCGTGTACCGTTGTTCATCTGGTCATTTAGCCGCTAGACCCCTGCTGAGGCCCAACGTTGCCCCACTTACGCCCCGTGGAGGCAGACCAGGAACCCAGGAGACTCAGTTTTACTCTGACAGGTCCTGCCGCTTACTTTCCTGAGATTTCAGCAGCTAGGACCTAAAAAAATAATAATAATAAAAAAATAATAATAATAAAAAAAAAAAAAAAATCTTTAGGTCGATGTGACGATGCACACTCATATATATACACAGGTACAGTTACATACACATATGCGTTGGCGTATGATCACTAAGGTTGTTACGTCGAATTTGGGCTCAAAGGATTTTTGGCACGTTAATTTTTGTGTGGGGCTTTCGTTAGCGTAAAGATAGAAGTGGGGGGAGACAGAAGACTGGGGGGGTGAGAGACAGAAATATGGGACCAATAGGGTAGGTAGCCCCAGTTTTCAGTGAGGCATGCCCATGCCCCACCAGAGTAGAAGATGTAGGGTGGCGAGAAGGGGAAGGAACGAAGGTCGTCCCCTCCCCCCCAAGGATGTGGGAATAAAAGGTGAAGGGGGCTAGAGTGCCCTCTTCAGGTCGCCGTCAGTCTATTGGCAGTTATGCTGCTTTTTGTCTCTTTTCTGTTTTCATTGTCACTCATGGGGTAATCCCCGTCCTAACGTCTCTTCCAGTTGTCAGCGTTCCATTTGGTCGAGTCTGGTGTACCGCGAATTTCGATTTTCTGTTTCATCTGGTAGCGTTTCTTGTCAGTCTCTGTGTTGATTGCTGTAGATTGCAATTAGTATTTTCCTCCTGGGGAATAGATCCTGCGCAAAGAGGGAGAGCGCCCTGTATTCTACAGGGAATAGATCCTGCGCGAAGAGGGAGAGCGCCCTGTATTCTACCTCTGAGTCCAGGAAGTGGGACTCCAATCCTTTCGGAAGGTATCTGATTCTTGTTATGAGAATCCCTCTGAGGTCCTCATATTGTGGACATTCATAAGCTATGTGGCTCCAGCTTTCGCTCTCCCCGCATGTACAGCTGGGATCGTCGGTGAGACCCAGCCCGAAAAGCTTTTCATTGTAGGGGCCATGTCTTGTTAACAGTGTTTTCATGTGGTACCCTGGGAAGTACCACACCTGTTGTTTTGGATTGTAGGGATTGTAGTACTCACCACAAAGACAGCGAGGGTCATCCACGATGTTCATAGAGGCAAGTTTGTGATTTATGGATCCATGGCCTGTAATCCGGAAAGTGGTATATAACCCTAGGCTGTACCATGCTGGAGCTTTAGGGTAGATCTGGGCTAGCTAATTCAGGTAAGAATTTTTTAGTGATGTAACCTTTGGGGGTGGTATTCCATCTGTTTTTCCAGGCGTTAAGAAGGTAGACTGCAAGGCGCTTTTTTTCTTCTTTGATGGTGTTTGCTGGGTTTGTAGTGAAATCCAGGATGGTGATAGGGAGTCCCTTTGCGAGCCGGTAGTGCACGCCTTTGCGAATTATCTGCAGGTCTAGAGGGAGAACTCCTGCCAAGACTTGGAGCGCTGGGTTGCTTACTGTGCAGCAGGCATGGGTGATAGTGAGAAGGATATTACGCTGGATGGAGGTGAGCTTCCTTTGGTTACGAACAATGAGTGCACGATGATACCAGACACCTGCACAGTAGGTTATAGTGGGAATAAGTACAGCTTTATATAGCATATGCAGTGAGCGGCGATTTAGGCCCCAGTCAGACCTGCTGATCCTCACTACCATTGCGGTGTAGTTCCTGACTTTGCGATGAAGGTAGTCTATATGCGGGTAAAACGTGAGCTTGGGGTCGAGAATTACCCCAAGGTACTTCAACTCAGTTGTCAGTTTGATAGTCCTACCAGCAATTTTAATCTGCGGCGCCCTGCTTATTTGAAGGGTTCCTCTGAGTAGAATTGAAGTAGTTTTCTCAGGGTATATATGGAGTTTATGGAGGCTGGCCCATTCTTGTAGCTTTGTAAGGGCTCCGTTGGCTGTTGTTTCTAGGGAAGCTCTGGAGTTTCCAGTGACTGTCAGTATCAAGTCGTCTGCGAAGGCTTGGGTGGAAACATCCCCCAGGTCTAGGTTCAGGAACTCGTCCATGACCACATTCCATAGGAAAGGACCAAGGACAGAGCCCTGGGGGCATCCTCTGTAGACGTTTCTGGAGACTTGTCGATAGGCATTTCTGACTGTAACACTTCTGTTGTGAAGATAGTCCTGTATGCAGCTGTAAAGATTTGCTGGAACGATAGCTTCTCTGAGTCTTCGTAGTATACTTGGCCACCACAGCAAGTCAAAGGCCCCGGCGAAATCCACTGATATTACTAAGAAGTATTTGGTGGCTGAATTTTTGACTGAATCTGTGAGCTGTCGAAGAGCATCTTCTGCTGAACGGCCTGCCCGAAAACCGAACTGGTTTGGGGACTGGAGATTTGCATTTTTATAGTGTTTTTCCAATCTGGATAAGAGAAGGCGTTCAAATATTTTGCTTAAAACGGGAAGGAGTGCTATGGGTCTGTATGACCTTGGCTGCTCTGGTGGTTTACTTGGGTTCTTCAAAATGAGGCGTAGATTGGCCTCTTTCCAGTCATCTGGGAAGAGTCCAACTTCCAGACAATGGTTGTACAGGCTGAGAAGGAGATTTGATTGCGTCTCTGCAAGCTTCTTAATTACTTCTGCTTCAATGAAGTCTAACCCTGGGCTTTTTTTTTTTTTGTTTTGCCAATGGAAAGTTTTAATTCATCTAAGTTGAAAGGCTGTTCTATAGAAGTGGTGCTGTAGGATGCGTTTTCAGTACAGATTTCTTGTTGCTGGCTGGATTAAGGATCTGTGTTTAGTGGGAACAGGGTGTCCAAGATGTTGTTTACTGACTCTTCCCATGTGAGGGTTGTGGTGCCCTGCGGGGTGACTGTAGAGGAGATTGTAGTACTGCATAACCTTTCTGAAACTGATTTGACTCGAATCTATGTGACTTTTTCTTATGCAGTTTCTTGAAAGCGTAGTTGAAGACCTCGCCATTCAGATTCATTTCTTCACCATGAAAATAAAAATGTACTCTACAATGATGGCAGTCTGACAAGAGCTGAATGGTCTACTCAACGTGGAAGTTTAGGTATTCGCAAGTTACGTCCAGCAGTGCCCACAACCAATCCCATTTTAAAGCTTTCTTCAATCTGGTCTTCTGCCCCCACCCCCAATAAATAGATTCCTCGTAATCAAGTATTAGTTAATGAGATGGATTAATAGGGTCATAGGCAACCCTTTCATTATCTAAAGGGCTGTATTATACGCCAACCTAAACTTCACCCCATTGCGACTTCACATAGCATCCAACAGTATCCTCTTTCTTTCTCAAATGCTTACAGAGCGATTGACTCTCTGCCTTGAAGGCCCTGTCTCCACTCCACGTACTGGACACAATCATGGTAATCCCCACCTGTTGCTCTCTATGCTGTCCAACTTCTGTCTAAAGAATTTTTTCCCAAGTAGCTCAGTGAACTTTTTTAATTCAATGAATATAGACACAGTGAAATATTATCGGTGCAAGCTCTATAGAGTGAAGAGTCTATCTGAAGCCCACAGATTACTTCAGCTATAGAACGGATCATCTTGGAGGAACCAACTCATAAAATATTGTAAATAATTGTTACCTTTTTGCCTATCCGGTCAGCTGTGTTAAAGATGTGAAAGCAAAACTTGCTGAAATAAAGCGAAATTAAAAATAACACTGTTTTTGTTTCCCCGAAAATTTTCTTACCATTCTCCTGAACGACAACTGCTGGTATTTTTGCCCACCCGCAATCCGAGTCGATACTTGAATCTATGAATAAATGAACCTTGAATAAATGAGTTCCTTCAGAAACATTTAATATGTCAAGATTTCGCGTGCCACCCAGTGCTTAAATTTTAACAGCTCTGCGATCTTTCCTTAGTAATTTTCTTTCTGTTTTACCAAATACTAGAAAGGTCATGCTTTCGGCAAGACAATTGCTTCCATTAGTTTCCAAGAAGTATTAATTATCCTTTGCAGAGATTCTTACAGAACAAAGCATTCAGGTAGACTTTTCGGCGTCTTATTCAACAGCGAACGTCAGCTGGTGCTAACGGATCTATCGTAAAATCTAAGATAATCAAGATGAATCCACTCCACCAGTAGAGACCATCTGTAAACGTCACCAGGTGGTTGTGTGATCACAGCAGTCGTGATTAAAAGACTTTTAGTAGACACCACGAGCGAGATTAGTACTTTAAAATTTGTCGCCACGTGTCTATCATTCTATCTATCATAATTAGTCAGACTTATTTTAAACCTGGCTAGCTCTCAAAAGTATGTGGAGATCCATCTCTGGTGGCGAACTGTATACAAAGTATTTCAGAATTTCGAGCGTTATCTCCAGGTGCATACGACCTGTCCAGGTGGCAAATTCGCTACCCTCCATTTCAGACAGTGGCTACTTATTTATTTATTTAAACAGCTACAAAACGAACAGCAAACAAACATGCCTTATTGTGCAGCAGCAAAAATAAAGTTACCTAGCTCCAAAATAGAGACTTGGAATACGAATTTCATCAGGTAAAAAACGCAAAAGTACATAAATGAAGAAAGAATCAATTTAAAGGCTCAGGTAACGGGTGCGGTTAGAGATTTCAATTGCCTCTTGAAGTGTTCAGGGGTATCAAATATCTCCAAGTTTGCTTTGTTAATTGATCTTGCAGTCCTGTTGTAGTAGTTGTAATATCCATAATTTGTTCTTGGATGGTCTAAGCAGTGGATGGTTTCTTAAAGCTCTTTTCGGTACGTTGACGTTAATTCGTGAGACAAGGTAAGGGCAATTTATGGTACTTAGCAGCTGGTTAAATAGGAGTAGATCGGCTTTGTCTCTTCTTTCTTCCAGCGTTTCAAGTCTAAAGAATATACACCACCCTTGGTAAGATTTTTCTCATTCTATTCTAATCTACTTTTGAAACAGACATATTGCATTTCTCTTTTTTTTTTTGGATATTTTCGATTTCTTGTTTTTGGTAAGCTGCATGTGGGGACCAGATCTGGAAGCATATTCTAGGGCTGGTCTAACGTAAATTTTGTAAATAAATATGAATAGTGCCAATTGATTGAGGTCTTGGTTAATTCTTTTAAGAAATCTTTGATTTTTGCTAGCCCCCCTCACAATGTTTGAGACATGGACATCAAAGAAAAGCGATTCTTTGATGAAAATACCCAAATT
The DNA here is from genome assembly GCF_048544385.1 of Mastigoproctus giganteus. NCBI lineage: Eukaryota > Metazoa > Arthropoda > Arachnida > Uropygi > Thelyphonidae > Mastigoproctus > Mastigoproctus giganteus. The sequence continues at coordinate 258,829,209 of NC_143575.1, forward strand.
TTTGGCAGAACTAACTTTATTGATCGTCTTGTTGTTAATGCAATAAGAAAAGTTTTTTTTTGTTTTTTTTTTGTTTTGTGTACATTGGCAAAACTCATCAGCTCACACTTATTTTCATTGACAACAGTTCTATTCTCATTCAGCCACTGTAATTCGCTTAAAACTTGGAAAATGGCAGAAGTCTACTACCATGTATAGTGGTTCGAAACAACGTTGACGCTAGGGTATGTTATTTCCAGCTATTGATTACAATTTCGTGTAGCTGTTGCAATTTTGTCTCTTAAAAGTTTGTTCTCTGTGCTTTAAAATTCTGTTGGTAGTTTTTTGTATCTTAGCAGTTCGATATTTAATTATAAGCTGATTGCTAACCATGCCGGCGGTCGTAATTTCGCCACCCAAGTACTAAAGCGGGGAGGACATAAACATAATGAACAGTTGTAAGCCCTGGTGGCGGATTCTTTAGAACGGTTTAGAACTTTCTAGAATGACTGTGTCGAACCGTTTGTCCAACCTGTCATATAGAATTTTTTACCGCACATCAAACGTCCTTGCAATAACTACGGTGGATATATCACCGTTCTACACTGGGTGGGAAAAGGCCTGAGTTCGAATGCTGTTAATGATGCAAGGGATTTTTATTGGCTTTCTTCACGACGTGGCTGAGTTAGTCGATCTAAGGCGAGGTTTCATTGTTTTTCCTCCCGGAACCTAGGGCTTTTCGTCCATCAAACAGTAAATTGACCTATCAATACACATAATTACAGACACAGTATACTGATCCCTCATAGCTTTAAAAATGTGTTCTGTCTTATCTCCTGAGCACTGTGATGATACGTAACTCTAGTGTTTTGTTTAGTTGTGTTTGGCCACTTTGCTGCTAGGGAGCAGGAATCTCCAGAAGACTATTTCCTAGGGCTGTCCTCTCTACGAGGAGGCTGGCCTAAACTATTCACGTACCGTCTTATGATAAGGCCACACTACCACCTACCGCCTTATCTTAAGGCAACAATCCTGCCTTAAGATCTATTAGAAAGATCTTCATCCACTGGAAGAAGTACAATATCAGTGGATGCCATCTTCACTGGAATCCCAACACAGCAGTCTTTTTTTTTTTAAGCGCATCAGCGACTAAGACCATATTGCTCCGTATATACTGTCTATGATCGATTTTCTGTTTGTTGTAAAAAACCCGAGTTTACGGGAGAAAAAACGATGCTACCCTCGCCTGAGACCAACTAACTCTCAGCCACGTCGTGAAAAAGACCCTCCTGTCATCGACGGGATTCGAACTCAGGTCTTCTTTTCCACCCGGTGTTGGGAGGAAGGCGATTCGATCAACCGTGCAGTGCTTTCCACTAGGGCCCCAACACAGCGGTACAAGTAATAAAAAAATTCGTCTCCGGAATAACCAGAGACCAACGAATCCTGCACCGAAGGGACTAGAGAAAAATTAAAAATAACACAACACACAAAAAACATAAATAGCATAGAAGTATTAGTAGTGGCAAATGATGCAAGAAAGCAAGCTTATAAAGCATCAGTGAACCACTCAGTTTCACAACAACAGATGGAAGCTTGTTCCAACAGTCAACCACACCCCTGGCTGAAGGCAAACTTCCACACAACTATTCTCTGATGTGTGTTAGTAGTCGCAGCAAGATTAAGAACATCATCATTTAGCAACTCAATCTATTCAAGGCCCAATTGAGGTGTTTAACATCTCAATCAGATCTCCCCCACATGCCTAGTTTCCAGACCCTGCAATTTGCAGGATTGAAGCCTTTCTTTGTAAGAGCACCCCTTTATTCCCTTCACCAGTCTGATTGCCCTTCGCTGCACTCTTTCTAGCAGATCTACATCCTTCCTAAGGTGAAGCCTCTACACCTTGATTCAATACTCAAGATGGGGCCTAACCATGACCTTGACAAAAGCTCTTCGAAACTAAAGAAGAGAGGTGTAGAAGAAATAAAAGATTAGAAGCAAATCGCGCATTGGCCAAAACGAGTATGTGTTAGCAACATTTTAAAAAATGTCATATTAAGCTTACTCGAGAACAATTTCCTTAACCCGTGTATCCCTAAATTGCTTGTGTTCTCTGGTCGATTTTCCAATTTTGCTTGACGAAAAATTTGTGTTTCCAGGGAGGGGAAACCTTGCTATTCAAGCCTCTAACTGTGCCACGGAGGGAAAAAGTCTTGAAAAGTTACTCGTATCATTGATGGGATTTGAACTCGGGCCTTTTTCATCTGATGTGAGGAGGACAGTTGTTATAATTACTGTGCTACCGCGAGGACGGCATCATTCTGTCCCTTAGTCGCTGATCAAAGTTAACGCCTGATCGTTATTTTGGAGAGGTACCTGTCCGGCCACCCGCAGACGCCACAGTTGCGGTTTTTGGGTGAAAAAAAGCAGAATTTTAGCCTTCTATCTGGCTATGAGACTGTACTTCTCTGCCATTTGGCTTACTGACCAGAGCATGTGAGATTTTAACTAATATATAAAGTTCTGTGATGTTTTAATGTTCTCTTTGCCTTTTTCACAACTTGTCTAAGTTTGTCGGTCTCAGTCGAGGGTAGCGTGGTTTTTTCTCCCGGGAACTCTGGTTTATCATGCAGCAAACAGAAAATCGACCACAGAACACACACAATTTACAGACAATGTACACGGACAAATATGGCCTTAGTCACTGATGCTCCTAAAACCTTTCAACAACAACTCCTAAACAACCCCACTACTACATTCACAGGATTCGAACTTAGGCGTTTTCCTTGACGGTTAGATGGACGGTGATTATAACCACTGTGCTACCGCGGGGGCTAATGATACCAATACGTTTCCAAGATGCTTATTACCCTATCTGAAGATTAGTAAAATGAGAAACATATATTATTAGGAAGCCAATTATTTTTAGCCTAAAGTTCTTCAACTCATGTCTTTTTATAAACATAATTGATATGGGGGAAGTTATTTTAGCTTTTTGATTTCCATTCATTTACCTTATCTGTCTGTCCACAATTTCATTTTTTTCTTATGCAACTTATTCTCCGCCACTGTCAATGCAAGGGAAAAATCGATGACAGTCGATTATATGAATGACGTCAGCAAGCAATTTCGTTCATTTCCTTTGCCTCTTACTCGTCCCGTGCACTCGATCGAAGAATTTGTCTTTAGTAAGATATTCTTTGTCCTTCATTTGTCTGTTTTCTGGACGAAAGAAACCCTTCACCTTTTGTTGGCATATTTCCTTCCTTCATAATTTGCAAAGTACTTAAGTATCTTGGTCGATTTTCTTCGTAAGACTTTTGAGAACGGAGTAGGTTCTGATTTTGTGGAAGAGTGAAACGATTATCAAGTTGTTTTAATAATAAAATTTTCCTCCATGGTAACTGTATCTACCAACAAATTACATCCATGGTAGCCGTATCTACCAGCAAAAGTTATAGACTATATAAAATCCGTTCGCGACACTGGTCAGTGGTTAACAAGTGGTGCGTGGTAAGTCTCGTCTCTTGACACAAAAGCAGCGACTCAGCGCAATGACCCAGCTACCCAGTGAAATGTAGCAATAACAAGACCAATATCCACATGGACTATGCGTGTGACGTTAGCTCGCATACACTACCCCCCTCTAAAAGTTTGAATCACAGCTAATGACAACCGTTTTCGACAACAGTTAATTTTTTTTTTGCAATATTAAATTAACAACTATACTGGTTTTTCATAAAAATATTCTCTACGAGATTTTATCACTGTCTTACACAGACGTGGCATTCTGGCGAATTAATTTTATAAAAGTGACTTCAGCAATATTTTTCCAAGCAATCTGCAAGGGTTCCCATAAATTATGCGAAAATGGGCGGACTTCATGGACTTGACGGTCTAGATGATCCCATAAAAGCCATATTGGGATTGAATCAAACGATTGGAGTGGCCACACCATAATTTTAAATCCCTCTCCTGTTTAGCTGCTAGAAAGTCCTTGCACAGCTCAGCTGTTCTTCGGGTCATTGTCTTGTTTTAATTTAAAAATTCTTCCACAAATTCCAGAGGATATTAGCATTATGTTCAAAAATGCGTTTATAGCCTTCTTTTCTTAAAATTCCTTCAATTCTGACGATATCACCCACTCCAGAAAAACAGAAGCAAACCCAGATCACGATGGAACCACCACTATGCTTGACTGTAGGCACTCAATGTGGTATCATTTTTTTTTCCCTTGAGTTGTTCGCCTCACATAAATTCTACGCTTGGATCCAAAAATTTTAAATTTGGATTCATCCTTCCACTCTTCAATTGTTCAATATTGATGACTCTTAGCCCCCAAGTTCCTTATTTCTTGCCATGCTTATCACAAAACATAAAACTTACATCAAACACTCTTTCTGGATGAGAAGTGTTATATTTCATAAGTTACAGCTCTTACTCCTAAATTCGTATTATTTCAAAAAAAATCCTTCTTAAATAGTATGTAAGTTTTTTATTTCTGTACATAGTAGATCTATATTTTAATAAAAATTGGTAAACAAGTCGGTCCTAAATTAATAAAAACTTTTGAAGATTCAGGAAAATGAAACGTGATTCCAAACGTTTAGGTGGAGGTGTCACGGTTACCCACACTTACAGAGATGGAAGAAACGTTGTCTTGCTTGGGCACGTCAGCACTATCACAAGAGCACTAACATGTGGAATTCTGTTGCTCAGTCAGATGAAACCCGTTTCCAACCCTATCATACTGGTGGGCGTAACCGCATTTAGGAAAGTAACACGAGGCCATGGCACCTGGATGCCCCGTTGTCTTCGTCAGGCTGGAGGAGGTGGTTTAAGGTTTGGGGACTGTTTACGTGGCATGCCCTGTGTCCTCCGATCACGGTTAATAAACGCCTTGATGGGAACGCCTACCTTTCTATCATCACCGACCAAGTACACAACACACCTTCATGATATCCAGAAAATTCCGATGTCAATCAAGAAGGCAGCATGCCACCACAAAGACCTGTAGGTTGCTAACTTGTTTCATCATGACAGTGAATTTTCCGCCCATCCTCCCATGGGCGTCCAACTCACTCAATTTCAACCCAATTGAGCATGATAGGGACCTACTGTAAAAGGATATTCGATGCAACGACCTGACAATGTGTAGGCATTACTGTACACATTGTGCAACGCACGGGTAGCACTACCACGGGACATCCTACAACACTTCACGGAGTCCCTGCTGTTGGCTCAAGTGGTGTTAGGTAGGTGTTGCTAATATAAAGCAAACCCATTGTAAATAAAATAAATAACCGACACTTCATTTAATACAGAATTAGGTAAAATTTCAGGGGGTCCGCATCAATCAAGACTGTCTGTGGTCAAAGAGGTGATAAAAGGAAGTCTTCAATATGCTTTTCAAATGGGCAAGGAAAAACTGCGATTATAAGCCACTTTGAAACACAGAAAGAATATGTTAACATTAGATACGACAAGAACAGCAACAGTAAGTTTCTACATGATTATGGACGTATGAAAATTGTATTAATCACGTGATGCTTATGCATATTAAATTTATGGATCAAAAGATTCTTGAGCTCTAAAGCTTATTTCCCAAGTTTGTTTTCTATTCATTGGTAAGTGTCGAGTGGCATTGAAACGGTTATCATTAATTCAGAAAACTTCAATTCTACTCTGAAAAATAACACTTGCTTTAGAAACATAAGCTTTAATACACTGCACGAAAAAAATTAGGAGAACACGTAGAAAACTTGTATGTCTCGTGCAGCTTGTGATGAAGCGGGACAAAATTCGGTACAGTTCTATTTTCTGATAAGTCCCATTTTAGCCTAAACAGATTCTAGACGCTATTTCATCTGGAGACAATGAGGAATGCGGTACCATCCCTCCAATATCAGAGAGAGGGACATTTACGGTGGAGAGTGTTCTCCTGTGGGGCGCAATAATGATCAACGGCCTAACCCCACTTAATGTGTTTGATGGGGTACCGTAACTGCGCAGAGGTACCGAGAACAGATCCACGAAACCCTATGTGCGACTTTTTAAGGTTGGCCCACATTTTCTTTTCATGCATGACAACGCCACTGCACATAGAGCTCAAGTGGCGGACGAATATCTTGAAACTTAAGGTATCCAACGAATGCAGTGGCCAGCAGAATTACAGACTTAAATCATATCGAACATACACTGTGCTGCCGCTTTATTACGTACACCCCTGCTGCTTTTCAGTATCAGTTAAGCGCACAAACCGTAGCAAGAATGGAGAAAAGGAGTGATCTAACGGACTTCGAACGTGGCATGGTAGTAGGTGCAACGAAAAAGCATATCTGAAACGGCAGTTCTCCTGAACTTTTCACGCACCACAGTTTCAAGGGTGTATCGAGAATGGTGCAACCAACAGAAAACATCCTCTCAACGGCACTCCTGTGGAAGAAAATCGTTTGTTGATGAGAGAGGTCAGAGGAAGATGGCTAGAATTGTGTAAGCAAACAGACGGGCCACAATACCGCACATCACGTCAGAATACAAGCTTGGTGCGCATAACAAAATATCGCAACGGACCACTAGTCGCACTTGGTCACGAAGGGGCTGCAACAGCCGACGGCCACATCAGGTACCTTTGTTATCAATGAAGAACAAGAGAGCACGCCTCTTGCGGGCACAGCAACACCAGCACTGAACTATCGCAGATTGGAAAACAGTTGCTTGTTCTGACGAGTCGAAGTTCCTGGTGCATTACGTTGACGGAAGGCTCAGAATTTGGCGAAAAGAACACGAATCCATGGACCCGTCATGTCTGACGACTACTGTGCAGGGTGGTGGGGATGGTGTTATGGTGTGGGGAATGTTTTTTTGGCACACGTTGGGTCCATTGATACCCATAGATTCACGTCTGAATGCCACATCATACCTAAACATCGTTGCTAACCAAGTGCGTCCGTTCATGTTGACAGTTTATCCTCGGTCAGATGGTTACTTCCAGCAGGATAATGCCGGTGCACAAAGCCCGAATCGCTATGGAATGGTTCCAGGAACATGACAATGACTTTTCTTTGTTGCAGTGGCCCGTTCAATCCACGGATCTCAATCCTATTGAACATCTTTGGGATGAGCTGGAAAGGGCTGTTCACTGCAGGCCTACACTCCGTCGAATCTCAAGGAACTGCGTGACACACTCATGTCTGCATGGTACTCCGTTCCTGCACAATTTTCAGCATCTTGTTCAATCCATACCTAGACGAATTCAGGCTGTTTTGAAGGCTAAAGGAGGCTCAATACGCTACTAGGTAGGTGTACCTAAGCGGACCGGGCTAGTCAGGTGGGTAAAGTGCCTCCTGGCAACCCAAAGGTCGCGGGTTCGAATCCCGCCTCGGGCTTGGATCGGTGTAAAATGCAAAAACATTGGGAGGTGCATTATGGCCACAGGAGCCGATGCGCCAACAACTAATAAAAAAAAAAGGTGTACCTAATAAAGTGGCAGCACAGTGTATGTGGGACGCCCTTGGACGTCGCATTGCACACCCACAGCTAACTTCTCGGTCACTTGGTGAGCTAAGGTCTGTGCTGGTGGTAGAATGGGATTTGTTGCCACAGAATCTTATAGACAGCCTTCTATCTCGTATGGTTCACCGCTGTCACGCCTGTTTAGCCGTTGTAAGGATCATACGCCGTACTGATGTCATGTGACTATATTTTGCAGCATCTTGTATCGACTTCTGTAATGTGCCCTTTTTGGTAATTCTTATACAACCTCTATAAATGTCCCTTATACCTGTCCGACGTTTCTCGCTGTCTCCTCAATTCATCGTTATTGTGTGGTACACAATAACGATGAATTTTGTCCCGCTCCATCGCAAGCTGCACGAGTTACATCACGTTTTCTACGTGTTCTCTTAATTTTGTCCAGCAGTGTACACTTGAGCATTTATGGAGCCCTATTGAAGTGTCATTTGATCTGTTCTATCGGGTTAAACATTGATATGTACTTAAAATGTTAAATTGGTCTCAGTGATTATATTCATAAATTTTCTCTCGACAGTCGAATCCATGCTATTTCCCCTCGGTGTGGTAAGACGATGGCTATAACCACTGCGACCCCTACGAGGGCGCATAGTCTTACTTCTGCTAGTCGATAATGCGCCTCTTACGAAGATTCTAATTAAGCATTTCAATAACTCGTAGAAAGAAGTAATTAATGAGTTTAAAAATATAACTCCGAGATGCACACTCCTAGGGTTCTCTTAGCATGCATGAAAGGTTCCAGGTCGTTAGATATGGTGCTGACACCACACTCACCCACGCAGATACAAATTCACGCGCGCACTCTTTTATTATTATGGGTAAATGTAATTACAAAAGCACAGAAGTTGTTGATGGGCAAAAATGTCAAAAGAAAACGGAAATTTAATTAAAATCCAATAAAAATTTTATTATTCATTATCAGTGTACACATCAAGTTCTAGTGCTTCAATATCGGATTCTCTCCTTAGTAAACGAGTCTGTATATTCGGTTCACTGCGTGGTTGCGTTGTCTGAAAATTTTTTATCAACTTATTGCTTCCAGGCGATGCTCAGAGCATTCACCAGCTGTTTGGATTCGCTGACCTGTAATATTTCCATCGAAACCGCCAGCAAGATTTTTGAAGTTTTGGTAGGTACCTGCTAAATTCCTCAGCCAAGCGTCTAAATCATTTACCATTTCCCCCACCCCATTTGGAAGCTACCAAAATTCAGTCTGTGGTTCTCAATGACGCTTGAAAAGCATCTTGTCCTGTTCTCAGACATTGTCTCGCATCTATCTTCCATATATGAATGTATTTATTTCTTTGGATACTTCATGTGGGGCCCTTGTGGGAAGCACAATTGGAAGAATTGTGCACTACATTCCACAGTAATGTAGTGCACAAAATCTTCCAATTTTCCACTGGTGGAATTTTCCACTCGGTGTGGGGTAGAATTCCTCCCCACACCCGGTGGAAAAGACCTCAGTTCGAGTCTCGGCCACGACGTGAGGAATTTTTATGGGCCTTTTTCACAGCGTGGCCGAGTTAGTCGGTCTCAGGCGACTCGTCATGGTTTTTTCCCTCGTATACTCGGGTTTTTCGTCTAGCAAACAGAAAATCGACCACAGAATATACAAGGAGCAATATGGCCTTAGTTGCTGAAGCTCCTAAAACGCTATTACAACAACGACAACAACTTCATGAGGGAAGATTAATAACTAATACTTCATATTCCAAACATTACATATCGATCTTGTTATGTTATTGAAAAGAAAATAATGTTTTTTTAAGTCTTGAAAGAAAACATCACTCTCTTTTCTAAGTTTGTTACAGTAAACTTTTACAGGTGTTTACAACCTTAGTGTGTAATTTATAGGTATTTTTATTTCACTCTTCTGTTCCTTTTGACTTTCTTCGTTGTAATGTCTTCTTTTTAACTTTCAGCTGTTGTCTTGGAGTGGTCTTTCTGAGTTCGTTGCAGGTACTATTACTCTAGAAAGTTGAAGTTACTTTCCGTTATTATGGTCTTTCCACCTCTTCTTCTTTAGAGTTCTATTTATAAGGGTGACTTCTGCAATTCTGTTCTCTTAGTGGAGTCCAATTTTGTTTACTGTCTTTACAGTAGATAACCGGAAACATTCAAGCTATCATTTGGAGTGAATTTCCTTCTGTCCTCAGAATTTCATTTTCTTTGGTAAAGAAATGCGTTCTGCCTTTATTGATGTGCCTGTTTATTTGGTTATTATGGTACCTACGAAAAAAGGTATTGCTGGCTTTGTCTAACAAAATTAAAGTAAATAAATAAATTTAAGTTGGAAAATGGTTAAATTAAGCAGCTTGCGTAACTTCTAGAAGATATGGTCGCTTGATGAACAGTTGTAGAAGTTGTATTTAATGCCTGATGACAGAATCCTAATGGCTGATGATAGAATCCTAATTTGGTTGCTCTTTTTTTCGGTGGGGCAGATCTAGTGGTCTAAACTGACTTTAAAAGATACTATGAGATTCGGAATATGGGCACATTTTAGTTGTGTATCTAATTGCGTGTATTCTCCGGTCGGTTTGCTATATGCTGGGAGAAAAAAACATCCAGTCTTCGCCTGAGAGCGAATAAATTCAGCCAAGTTGTGAAAAAAGCTCTTAAATACCTGGCATCATTCATGGGACTGGAACCCAATCATTTCCACCCGGTGTGGAAGGACGGTGATTTTAACCACTGTGCTGCCCACGAGGGCGGTATCCACGAGATACTAATATAAGGAAAACCTTATGTGGTATTTCTGAAAAAAATCCCTTTGACTTTTTGAAAGGGCCAGTGGTGGTATTCTAAGTTCTAGTTTGAGAACTTTGAAAACGAATTTCTTGATTAAGTTGAAAGTTTAAATAAAGCCAATACAACCAGATTGTGGTATGTTTGTATGCTGTTTTGATGTCTAGGAATATAATGTCAGTTTGCTTCTACGAGTGAAGGATATTTTGTGTTCTGCTTACTAGCAAATCTTCAACTCCCACCACATAGCTCTCTTGAAAATGGGTCTTTCTTTGCTAAATTGAATTTTCCAATTATTTTTGCTGCACACTGGTCCTTCTGTTTTAATTCACAATTCGCTTTAAATTCTTACGGTCTCGTTCATAGAGTTTGTAGCTTTGTAATAAAATTAGATAAACAAATAAACCATAACAAATGTAAGCTATGACGTTTGTCAGAAAGCATACTTATCTCTCTCTCGCGCGCGCGCTCTTCCCTTCCACAAATGTTCCCATCACTGATACACTCACTCTCTTCACCATTAGTGAAACTATCACCATCGTGTTTTCCACTAATGACGAAATTAGTTTAATCAATTGTACTCCGCGATTGGGCCAGCTGCAACTGCCAAGCGGTTGGCTAACTAACATGCTTCCATCTAAGCGAAGAGAGATCCTTACACGTTAAGTGTCTGTTAATTCAGTCTGATGTGTCATTAGCTACATTCTGCAATAATTCCTGTTGTCTTCTCCACTTCTTCCTTATATATGGATGCAGATTCATGAAACTTGCTAATTTTCATATTTTGACAGTATTCACTCTTACTGGTTGTTGTTGTTGTACACTGGAGGGCAAAATTTAAGGACTAGTCAGGTTTTCACCTGTAACTTCTCATAGGAGTGGCCTGTATATGGGAAAAGCATACCAAAGGAACCTCGTGAGCTACAGAAATGATGAAGAAACAACACCGACACAACAACGGAAACAACAGAGCGACTTTATTCAAAAATGGCAACATAGCACTGGCTGCCATGATACAGATGCATCACTGCCAAAGATGGAACAAAGGGAAGAGGTGGTCCTCAGTAGGAGATATGGCCACCCCTCATGTCTATGCAGGCTTTGCACTGCCTGTCCATACTTAGAACAATGTTGTTGATAAATTCTTGTGGTAACATCGTCCATTGCTCTGTCAGCGCCATCTTCACCTGTTGAACATTTTCTGGTGAGTGTGGACGTGCCGCTAGCCGTCTCCCCAGAGCGTCTCATATGTTTTCGTCCCATATGGATTTAGATCGGCAGAACGGGCAGGCCAATCCATACGAACAATGTCCTCACTTTCCAAAAGCATTTCACAGCTGCAGTGCGATGGGGTGTGGCGTTATCATCCATAAACACGAACTCGGGGCCAATGGCACCTCGGAACAGACGCACATGGGGAAGGATTACCTCAGTAGAGTGGCGCGCACCGGTTACAGTATCGTCTTCCAGCATCTGGAGTTGTGTATGTCCATCCAAGATAACGCCTACCCAGACAAGAACACCTCGACCGCCATATCGATCCTTTTCAGTGATTTTTGCGGGGTGATACCGTGTGCCAACCCCTCGCCAGATTAGCTGACGACCAGAATCGCTGATGAGACTGAATCTACTCTCATCAGTAAAGAGTTCCTTACCCCATTTCGCTACTGTCCAATCCTTGTGTTCGATGCACCACTGTAATGGGCAGGTGTTAAAGGGACACAGCGTACTGGCCGTCGGGCAAATAGTCCACCTTTGTGGAGTCGCTTGGCCACTGTAAACCGCGATATCCTGCGTCCTGTGCTCCTGTGTAGCTGGTTTGCAATGGATTCCGCTGTCTGGTGTTGGTCCCTCTTGGTCTGTAGGAGTATATAGCGGTCATCATTGGGTGTTCGTTTTCGTGGACGGCCACCACTAGTTCTTCGAACAGCTGTACCTGTTGTTCTGAAGGCCGACCACGCACGTGAGACGATGCTATGGGCGAAACTGAACTCAAACTCGTTGCAGTTCGACCTTCCTCGAGCTTCCCAATTATTCGACCCCGATTAAAGTCATCCAGATGTTGTCTACTGGCCATTTCGTTGTCTGTAGCACTCTATGAAACAGTCGAAAGTCTGTAACAATCGTGCTCACCATTCGGTAATTTGCACATAATTGGTGAACTGCTGCTTTTATCTGTGTATGTGAGCCCTCTCGTCAGGATTCAAAGTTTTGCATGTGCATCAGCGCTTTATACTGAACGGCCACAGTTATGCATAATCGCCAAAGGCTGTTTCGTTTGATTTTGTGGTTGTAACCTTTAGAAATACTGGTGGTCCTTAAGTTTTTAGTGTAGTAGAGTTTTAGGAGCATTAGCGACTAAGGCTATATTGCTCCGTGTTCACTGTCTGTAAATTGCGTGTGTTCTGTGGTCGATTTTCTGTTTTCTGGATGAAAAACAAGATTATCCGTGAGGAAAACCATGCTAACTTTGCCTGAGACCGATTAACTCAGCCACTTTGTGAAAAAGGCCCATAAAAATTCCTCACGTTATCCGCGGGACTCGAACTGAGGTGTTTTCCACCCGGTGAGGAGAGGACGGCGGTTCTACCAACTGTGCTACCCACGAGGGCCTCTCTGGTTGTATAAGATTAAGGGTCTGCGCGTGTAGCACAGTGGTATCGTCACCGTCCTCCCCACAGCGGGTGGAAAAGGCCTGGGTTCGAATCCCGTCGATGACGCGAGGAAATTTAATGGGCTTTTTTCACTCCGTGGTTGAGTTAGTTGGTCTCAGGCGTAGATAGCAAGGTTTTTCTCCCCAGTAACTGGGGTTTTTTCGTCCAGAAAAACAGGCAAATCAACCATAGAACATACGCAATTTACAGACACAAACACGGGTTAATGTATTTAATTACGGGCAACCCTAAAATAATAATTTTTTTTTTTTGTATAAGATTAATGTACAAGTGTTAGAATATGCACTGTCCTCTCAAAAGTATTTGAGCACTAGTAACCTGAATAAAGTGGATTACGATTAAAGAAATTAATAACGGATAGCCCATCTTAGACCTAAATGAGAAGATTGATTTTTCATTTGAGTCTTCTATACCAATCCAGCTAGCGTCCCCACGATTCGGCTTTCCAGTTCATCCTAAAGGCACTATATTGGAGCATGCAAGACCTAGTTTTGTAGAATGAGATCATCGGGGATTATTCCCTTGGACTATGTCTCCCAATCCACAAGGAGCAACCAAAGAAGTGGCCAGTTATAGACCAGTGAATTTGACTTCTATATTTCATAAGGAATATACCATTTTGATAAGAATAGCATCCTAAATGTGTCTCAGCATGGTTTTGTGAAGAGGAGATCGCACATGACTAATTTGGTAAATTACTATGAGGAGGTTATACAGCAGTTGGATGCAGGACGCAACTTTGATATTATACAATCTTGTATATCTGAATTTTAGGAAGGCTATTGATACCATTCCTCTTAAGCGACTGAGTCATTTAGAGCAGATTGGGATGGGAAGAGCCATTAGTGGATTAGGGGTCGGTTGAAGGACAGGAGAGAGCGTATAATTGGGTATTTTTCAAAGTGGACTGGATTAACTAATGGGGGGTCACTCAAGTATCAGTGCTCGGACTTCTCTCGTCTTGCTTATCTTCTTAAATGATGAGGTAATACAAGGGAAGTTGTCAAAGTTTTCCGACGACTCCCTTATATAAAGAATAATCACCTATATTTTTGCTGGGAGGATGATTTTAATAGTATAGCGTGTTTCAGTGCGTTTTAGTCTAACCATCATTCCCATTATAGTCTTTCTTCCAGCAAAATACCGCATAGCTGCAACAAAGTTGAAGGAAGAGGATTTCGTTGCTGAATTACTCTCCCCAGCGTATCCCACACGTTTCTGATAGTATTGGGATCAATTGATATGGGGACCAGAGAAGATGGCAGAAATCCGTCATGTTCTCCGAACCATTCTTGCACGATTCTGGCACCATGCGCTGTTGCCATGTTATTCATAAAGTGGCCATCACCTTCGGGATAAAAGTGTAACATTGTAGCTCTGATACAAAATTCAGGTATGACCCTGCATGACCTTCGACCTTTTATTGGTATCAACGGACTCAGTCCATATCAACACAACAACCCTCCCATAACGTGACACCACCTCCAGATGCTTAGGTTGTCTTAACAAGGCAAGCAGCGTCCATCGCTTCATGAATTCTCGCCACGTTCTGTACCTGCCATCAGTGCAAAACAAAGTGTATCGTGATTCGTCTGGCTTCATGACTTCCTTCCATTGTTCCACTGTGCGATCACAATTCTCAGCACCACTCCAAGCGGATTTTTATGTTTTTCTCTGAAACAAGTGGCTTCTGAATAGGCAGGAGACTGCCAGTATTCAATTCCCTGTGCATAGTACGGGTTGATGTAGGACAGTTCTGGGCTTGGTTGAATTCAGATGTTATTTGCTGCACACTGGATGTCCTAATTTTCTGTATAGTCCTCCTTAGAGCATGACAGCTTCGTTCTTGAAGTATTGATCTTCTGCTACATTTACGCCTTTGAAATGTGGAAGAACCGCTTGCTTTCCAGATATTAAAAACCTTTGAGTTGGGCAATTTTGAGAAACCACTATGTAACACTGATTCTTTAAGAATCTCGGTGTGAGTCAAGCAGAACAGAACCACTTTGGAATGATTTGAAAAGACGGGAAAACCATTCCTAATCGGGGTGGGCGAGGTCAGCATCAGTTGCCTAATTAGGTGGGTGAATCAAGAGAAAGCGAGAATTTTACTTCTGACAATGACTGGTACTTTATTTATGAGAAGTCTTCACCATAGTTCAGACATATTTCCTACCAGCACATCAGATTTTTTTTACCTCCTGATAAAATATCTTCTGGTTGCTGTTTGCAACATTATTTCTCGGCCTCCTTCATTCAATCACTCTTGACTAATGGATGCCCTTCAAGGAAACGTCCCACCAAAAAACAAATTGCAAGGCTACAAATGCTCAAAGGAACAGTTGCTGTCTTCTTCAGGGCGCCTACCTCATGTCTTATCTACAGTCACTCTACAATCTAAGAAATCACTTCCTATTCGAATTCGTTGTTATGAATCCACTGTGCACAAACCTTCTTACACTGCAATGTGAGGGTTGTTGTTATTGTTAGAGGGTTTTAGGCACATCAGCGACTTTCGCCATATTGCGACGTATATGTTATATTTTATAATTGCGTGTGTTCTGTGGTCAATTTGCCAGTCTGCTCGAAAATTCCTTGCCTAAGACCAACTAACTCAGCCACTGATCATTCCATCAGACTTGTCTGATGGAATAATCAGAGTGGTGCAGCCTAGCAGAGCAGACCGTCAGAAGGGGTTTCAAATTCAACCAGGGTATTCCTGATTAACTGAAAAAAAAGTGAGTATGATGGTGATTTGAAATCAGTGCCATCATTCCTAGGAGGATGTCCAGTTAGGTGTTCATTTAGTTCTGGTTATGGACGGTGAGGAGGAAGCGCAGGTACAAGGAGAGGCAGAGTGGTTTCAGGAACGTTTGGTCTGGATATCTCATTTGTAGGACCACACGTGCAGAGATGATACCAGCGCCTTTAAAAAACTGCAGAAGTATACCTGCTAAAAACGCTTCTTTTGATTCTAAAAGTTTGTTTTCCGAACTGAGTGTAGTTAAATTTAGATCCAGTAAGAGTTGATTACATAGATCCAGTAAGAGTTGCTTACATAGATCCAGTAAGAGTTGCTTACATAGATCCAGGTAGATGTTACACGAGTAAATTACGTAGTGCCGGCCCTCCAGTTCTCTGCATTCACAATGGGCATCACTTATAAGTCCCGAAGTCGCTTTTTGAATGACCCATATACTGTCAGAAGAAAGATAGTACGTACATTCTATGATAATAATAATTATACAGTCAGTGATTGTATACAGATTATACAAAATTTGTACAGACAGAATTGTGACCACCTACCTAATACCGTGTTGGGGCCACTCTTTGTAACAGCCGCTATTCGCTCAGGCATTGACTCCACTAGATGTCTGAAGACAACCGTAGGGATCTGCAGCCATGCTACCTGCAAGGCTTTCTACAGTGTCGAATAGATGACAGTTGCGTGTCCATACTCCTCAATTCCAGTTTCAAAACATCCCAGTGTTCAACTGGATTGAGGTGTGCCAAAGTTGGAGGTCACCGAAGATGGCGATATCTTCATCGAATTTCTTGAACCACTCGTGTACAATGTGGGCCCGATGATGGGGCGCATTATAGTCTTGGAAAAGTCTGTTTCTGAACGGAAAAAAATGCAACATGGCAGGATGCATGTGGTCTCCTAAGAGCTGCTGTTGGACCTCACTGGTGAAGCGTTAATCCATATGCACCAAGGGTCCTAGTTCTTTCCAGAAAAACATGCAACCAACGCTACCTGGCGGGATTGTGGACACCATGCACGACGATAAGTCAATGGATTCGTTTTGGTAACGCAACACACGGTGTCCGTTGGCATATGGCACCTGATATTTGGACTCATCCGACTTGCACACTCATTGCCAGTTCTCCAGTGTCTAACCAGCGTGTTGTTGATACAGCAGTATTCGTGTCGACGATGATCTGCGGTGAGGAGAGGATGGCTCTTAGGTAGTCTGCTTGTGCAGCTCATCATCATTTGGAACATTGTTCTTGCACTTCCCATATTGTATTGCAAGTTAGCTGTCCTACAATGATTTACCGTTGAATCCATATAACGCTGTTGTACCCTCCGCTTACCACGAACATACATCTTTCATAATTCTTTAGAGTTCTGTCGGCGAGATGCAAATTACCACTGATCTTGCATATGAAGATGTTCGGCTTTTTATACTGTGAGTCATGCGGAATAGTCCGTTACGATGGGGTGGTCATAATTCAGTGATCACTGAGTCTATAGTAATAATAATAATAATAATAACAAGAAAGAAATGCCTACTTACGTCATCAACATAGCGGTGCCCAACACTTGCAACCTCCAGAAACTACGAGGAAAAGATCAGGAATTACGCAGACTCAAGCCAGGAGGTCAAAGAAATGTGGCATATGGAATAAGTAATGACATCCCGGTCATCGTTTCAACACCACCAGCATGGTACCAGAGAGCTTCCATAAGAACTTAGCAACAATATGCCTCGCAGAGAATACTTAAATGGAACTCCAGAAAGCAGTGATCCTGAACACCTGCAGAGAATTTCTCAACCTATTGACCTATTTTACAGTTATTGTAGTAACTGGACGTAACAACCACCCCATTCATTTGATTGTTCTATTGTAGAAAATTAAAAACATTTCCTTGGAATATATATTATAATCTGGAGGAAAGTGTTCCACCAAGCCCGAGTGCAATATTACAGGCCAAAGAAGATCTTTGTTCTATAAAATCTGTTCTATAAATGGCCATTGTTTTTTTATCTAAGTGGTCCATTAATTCTGGTAACGTAGTGTATATACAGTACATTGCGCTACGTTCCTCACTATATTCCTTACATTTACAGCAGTTTAATATTTATTCTGAACGCCTCAATTACTCGTTGCTGGATCATTCTGCTACACAATGAGATTCGGGGATGTTCGAGGTGCGGAACGGCGAACATGTACCTTCTAATCAAACGCTCGCTATTACAAAGTAGCCGTCTACCCCCGTACGTTACCGGAAGTTCACTCGACAGAACGAAGATCGTATTAGCCGACACAAAAGGTCATAAAAAGCGAAAGGTTGTAATGAATCGTGCCACCCATTCGATACAACCTGTAAAAAAAGGAAAAGCAACACTTTTGTTATCGACTCCTCCAAGGACAGACAACCGTAAGGACTCGCCCGGCATTGAACATTTCACTACTGAATTGGAGTGTCAATAAGCACGAGCCAGTGAGCATCAAACAGTGGAATGTAGTGCCTATTGATCAGTTGTTCGGACAAGGCACCTCATTAAAGTGGTACCATTGGAGGAGAGGATAAAACCTTCACTTCGGCTTTTGTCTGCATTCCATCCCACGACTAGTTGATTCCACGCCGTGGTGCCGGAAACGGCAATGTGTGTAAGAGAGTGAATTACGAGGGTATTACAAAATATGCACGTGCAGCTCTCACAAACGGAAATAGCACGTGACAAGCATTTCGGCTTGTATCTCGGAACAATGATTTCCCCGGGTGCCCCGTCATTTTACCAGCATTTAAAAGTTTCTGACTGGTTGCCATTTTCCCCCTGCTCCTATTCATAAGTCGAATGTTACGTATCTTTGGCACCGTTTAATTTTGCAGTTTAATTTTCGAGAAAAATTTTAATTACGAGGATCTCAAACCAAGCATGCGTATTTCACGAATGCAAGAATTTTTCAAGTATTGCTGTTGTTATTCGAGTTGTAAGATGTGGTATAGTCCAGTAAAACATCGAGGCCATATTGTAAATTTCGTGTGTTCTGTGGTCGATTTGCTGTTTTCTGGATGAAAAACCAAAGTTTCCGGATAAAAGTTAATGAGCCATTTTGTGAAAAGGGCCATAAAAATTCCTCCTTTCATCAACGGGACTCAAACTCAGGTGTTTTCTGCCCGGGTGTTGTTGTAGTATGGTTTTAGGAGCATCAACAACTAAGGCCATATTACTTTGCCTTTTTTCCAAGAGAAAAAAAAAACCATGCTACCTGCGGCTGAGACCGACTAACTCGGCCACGTTGTAAAAAAGGTCCATAAAATTTCCTCCCGTTATCGAGTACTCGAATCGAGGTCTTTTCAACCTGGTGTGGGGGAAGACAGCGATCCTACCAACTGTGCTACCCATGAGGGCACAAGCACTAGTCTCTAGAACCACAAGTCCAAACTGTATATCCGATAAAACTGTAAGGTTTATCGGATAACAAACCAAAGAAAAGTTACAAAAAGCCCAAAATTTGTTCAAACCATTTTTATCTCTCAGGAATAAACGACCTGTTTTGATACTTCTTCCTTGGTTAAGTTGGTTTTGAAACCATTACTTGGAGTTGAGGACTCCAATTAATTCTATTTCCCAACTACTTTAACCAAATACTCCATTCCTTTCTGAATAATCAACAGATTTGCAACCTTCCACTTAATACCTGTAATGTTGAGACTGTATTCCATCTCTTTATATGGTTAAGGAGATTAACGGACAGTTACATTAAGTTCAAGGCTATATTCTCCAACACCTGATCTTATAACCCTTCTTAGTTTAGCAGACACAGTCTTAATCTTTAAGATATCTTGCATAGGCCGATTTTAATCTTCCATTATACAATTCTGCAGAGCAATGTCTAATTATTCACAATACACTTTTATTCCAGAGATGGCCAAAAGCCACTCGAAAATCCATTGATATACCCAATACGTATTTAAAATCTGTACTCTGATGATGGGATCTTAGTATCAAGATGTAAACGTAGATTCGGGAGGGACAGGTAGCCAAAAAAAAAATTATACCTTTATGTGTATTTATGGAAGACTAACGATTTTTACAACATATTATTTAAAATTGAAGACACTTCCCTCGGGCGATCGACACACGAACATACCGCCGCTAAGTCATTCGATTACGATACGGCGCCGTGAAATATCCGACATCGGGTTTTAAAGTTGACATAAAATCTACATAACAGTCACCTTGCTTGAGTACTGAGGCAATTTCTTTAATAGCTCTTGTCATCAAAAAGTCATTTATCAAATATTCCTTAAGCTCACTGCTATCGTTTGCGATTATGAAAAGATTAAAATATTTAAAAGGTGTTTATCGGTTGAGGGGAGAGGGGATTTTTATAAGAGAAAACTGTTGAAGTTTCTAAAAGTAGTTTTATTTTTATAAAATACATTTTTTTTTGTGAATGGGCAGTATATTTGTAGAGGGCACCACCGTTCACTGTCTAAATATATTTAGAGCGTGATCTGGTGGTTTCATCTCTAAGCAAATGAGGGTTGTGTTAAATCGCGAGCTCAGCGCGTTCCATTTCACATTACAAGTAACGTTAGCTGGCGGAAGTGTGATGGCAACCGATGAAGCTGAAGGGTCAGTAGATCGAATTGCTGAATGAGCAATTCCACGCCGGTGTCACGTACTTGATCACGGACTGCGCGTTCTTTCTCGGCACGTGACCATACTCCCCCTCCCCCACCCTCCAAGATGTGTGCAAAGAAAGGAAATGATGCTCGCGTATATGAAGTTATCCACGAAAGCCTATTTGATTAAATGGTATGAAACGCCATGTAGTCATTGATCAAATAGTTTGTTTTCTGTCCAATGGTACAACGTTCTGGCAAGTGACCTCTAGCTTCAACAGATTGAGCATTTCGGAGATCATTTAACCGACCATAGTGAAATGTGTATTTTTAATGTATATAAATGAGTACTGATTTGAACTATGGCCGGCAGAAGAACACCACAAGAGTCCATAACAATGAGGATTAATGCATCAGAACCTTATAAATCCGGCATCCTTGGAGAACCGGGTTTATGGGTTCTGATTCTAATACATAATTCTAATTTTATTAACCAAAATGTTAACCGCACTGCCGGATAACGTAGTTGCCTAAAAAAATTATGGTCGCGGCAGTTCGAATTCTGTGGGAGAAGACTTGTGAGCAGGAGCATTGTCGGCTAGGAGGCGGGAAACTTCCCGCGTCTCATCAATTCAATAGCCTCTCTTAGCTTTTCCAGGAGGTTTCTTTAGCACTCCCCAGTGATGATATTGCCTTTTCGGAGGTATATCTCTAAGGATCATGGCTTTAGAGTCCCAGAAAATTGACAATATGACATTGCTGACAATTGGATCTTGGCTTTCTTGGGGGTTGGCGACGATGAACGTTTTATTCACTCATCGTCACGGTGAAAACAGCATCTACATTTTCTTTACAAAACTCTAATCACTGTACGAAACATTTTTTCCTGTGGGATTTTTTAAGGAAGTATCAACAACCTTGAAACCTATTGGGCTGCCATCCAATTGTATTATTGTGAATAAAATATTATTGTGAAAAGACCCAGGGAATATTATTGTGAAAAGACCCAGGTTCACATCATTTGCTATAAATATATATATATATAGTCACGTGTCTATCCTTAAGGACTACCCGCTCACTTTAGCCACAATGACAGGGTGTCTTACTGATATACGTCTTCCTTCTCTTGGGACACTGTGCACACCGCAAGAAAGCAAGCTTATATAGAATCAACCAAAAAAAAAAAAAAAAAAAATTCGCCCATCCCTACCCTCCAAGAATTTGTCTCGTTCTCCCTTGAACCCGTCCACTTTTAACCCATCCACTTTCACAACAGATGGAAGCCTGTTCCAAAAATCAACCACTCGCTGGCTGAAAACAAACTTCCGTGCATCTGTCCTGCAACCATCCTTCCTCAACTTAAATTTATGTCCCCTCATGTGTGTTGTGTCAGCAAGAGGAAGATTGCCATTCACATTCAGCTTATTCAATCCATTCAAGACCTTAAACACCTCAATCAGATCACCTTGCAGGTGCCTAGTCTCCAGAGCTGCAATTTTCAGAACTGAATCCCCTCTAGGTAAGAGCACCCTTCTGTTCCTTTCTCTGCACCCGTCCCAGAAGGTCTACATTCTTCCTAAAGTGAGGCCTCCAGTTTGCTCAAGTGGCTGTCTACTTAGAGAATTGATTCTGCGTTTCTCAAATAATTGTAAACCAAGATGAGTTTTTGGATAGAGAGAAAGAGACAGAGGCAATTGATGTACAGTTATGTGAATCCTTTAAAACATTGCGATTGCGATTCTTAATAAAAGGACCAATCTGAAGCAGTTATATCTTGAAAGGCGAAAATACCCTAGGTTAAGATCTTCGTAAACTAAGATGTCTTAGATGCTGACTTAAAATTGTTCTAGGAATTGATGATAATTACTCTTTTGGGATCAAATGGTAATGTTCCGTTGCCATTTAAAGAAAGCTGTCAGCAGTTAACCGTCCTTCATTTTCGCAGAGATGAATCCGCTCATAAAGCAGACTCCACAGTATTACCTGCACTGTTTGAGTTGGCAATCGAGATAAGTACTTTCTAGACGCGTCTGATGAATGTCCCATTGCTTTTCCCTTCGATTAAAATGACTTCGTGGAATGCTCGCTGTTTTTCTTGTATGTTGACATTTTCAATTCAATTGAAGATACATTTATTTCATTCGGTTATCTTTTTATGACAGTCGAGACTCGTATTTACTTTTCTATCTTCCACTTTATTTGTTATATACACTATATTGTCAAAAGTAACCGAACAACTGCACGTTTCAAAGGACGTGATGCAATATTTAAATAATTCTTATAAAAGGACGCCTGCTCATAGCTCCAAAGCTACTACCGTTGGAGCTATGAGCAGGCCAGTGAATCTTTTGAATGCACTCCCATGTCTTTAAACCACGGTCTGTGCGGTGTGACATGGTGCGTTGTCATGCTGAAATAGAAAAGGGTCCACCTCACACTGCTGCCTCAGTGTAGGAAGTGCGAACTTAGTCATGTTGTAAAAAAAAATGATGAATACCTTGTATGATGAATACCACATGGTATTCATCATACAAGGAACGACAACAATGGTCCAACTGAATGATGGTGAATTTCTTAAGCGTTGTTTGTTAAAAGTTGATTAGAACTCAGAGTAATCCCAAAAGAAAAATATACCGTCTTGCCTAGAAATCGGAGTGTCACCTAAGATAAGCATAGGAGCAGAAGAATCCTTTTTGCGAGATATAAGACACGACTGAGTTTTTGAAGGATTGAAATCAACTATATTGTCTCTGCCCCATTGGAGAATTACCTGAAGATCGGCATTTAAGGAATTAATTGCGGATATTCGAGAAGTTGAAGCTGACTGAGCAGGGCACGTTTTTCAAACTGGAAAGTGGAATGCAATGTGCTATCATCAGCAAAACTATGGATAGGATTTCCGATCAATGAAAGAAGGTCATTAATATACAAGCGGAAAAGAATGGAGGGAAAGAACTGAACCTTGGGAGACACCAGCATTAGTAGTGAAGTTAGAAGACAGAGAGCCATCTACCATCACCCTCCGTGAGCGGTCAGAAAGAAAACTGGATAACCAATTACAAAAAAACAGTTGGCAAACCATAAGACGGAAGCTTGTTTAGAAGATCTTTATGCCAAACACGATCGAAAGCCTTTGAGATGTCAAGAACAACTGCTTGTGTTTCACCGAAATTTTCCATTGAAATGTCTATAAATTGGTAACACAAACCAGAATATCACCAGTGGATCAACACTGTCGGAATCCACACTGGCTATCATTGATCAGACGGAAGGTTTCTAGATAGTTTAAGAGTTGACAGTTAAATGATTTCTCCATTACTTTAGAAAGAGTAGAAGTAATTCGATGGGAGGGATTTGTCACCCTTTTTAGGAACTGGCTGGATATGAGCAAATTTCCAAGCAGAAGGAAAAACACCTTTGGAATAAGAAAGTGAATAAAGGTGGCATAGAACAGGAATAAGTTCAGGAGCGCAGGTTTTGAGAACAAGTGGAGAAATACCATCACGACCTGGAGCTCCATCGAGAAATACCATCAGGACATAATCTAAAAAATAAATCACTGACATAGATTTGTTACATATAAAAGTGCTGGTAATTTGCATTTTTCTAATATATAACTTGAAAAGAAAAAACGGTAACATTAAAATAGAAACTTCCTTTTACGAGTAACAAGACATAGAAAATGTGACACAATTGTTCCTCGAATCACTCTGTGCTGCCCACGAAACAAATCTAACTTTGAATACGGTCCCTATACGGGAAAAGGTTGGACACTACTGACCTAGAGTTTTACAGTTGGCTGGAATACATTGATTGCTAACATGGCACCCAACGATATCTCGCCGCTGGAAGTTGTTAAGCTCAACGGCTTAGCCAATCTATTGTATTTCATTGAACTGCTGACTTTTAGCTTGAACGCCCTTGCCCCTTTTTTAAAAAATTCTAACAGATGAAAGTCTGAAGAAGCAAGGTCAGGATTTTATGTTGGTTGGGCAACCACCTTCCATCCGTAAATTCATTTCGCATCCAGAAATCGGATAGTTGAGCATAATTTTTCATTTTACCACGTTTCGTTTGTGGTAGCCATGTTTTAGTTTAGTCATCTAATGTCAACAAATGCGTACAGCCTTCTGTAACAAGAAGAAAAGAAACGATACATACATCGAGTAACCAGTTTATTAGGTACTGGACATTGTTCGAGAAACTGATCGCTCGGTGGTGTGTAGATGTCAGTACCAGTCTGTATAAAATGGTTAAAAACTGCCATATTAGAGTTACCCAAAAACCACATCTCCCCATGAACCATAAATATCGTGTGTTCTCTTGTCGGTTTACCTGGACGAAAAATCCAAGTTTCCGGGAGAAAAAACCGTGATCTCCTTGCATGAGACCGACGAACTCAGTCATGTTGTAAAAAAAACCATAAAAATATCCTCATGTCATCGATGGGACTCGAACTCAAATCTTTTCCACGCAGTGTGTGGAGAGGACGGCGATCTTACCAACTGTGCTACACACGAGCGCGTTAAAGAGGGTACTATTCGCTGTTAAGTTGATATATCTGATAAACTTGCCAATCAATGTATGGCTCCTATTCATGCGACATTTCACTATTAAGATTTCTCCCCAAACCATCTGTTACCTTACTTTTCAAACAGCCCCTCGAATGATAATATGTAATAATTAATAGAAGTAGTCACAGATCAGAATGAGGTGACCTCTATAGATCTTTGTGATCATGCATTTAAAATCTATTCCTCGCGTCGCACCAGTATATGGACCAGATTTATCCTGGAAGCTTTTCGAAGATTACAGAAGAATTATCGATTAATTTATCTTAAAGATTTTAAACAAATTTTAAATGTCACCTTCTGTTTAAAATTTTTCAGAATTTTTGGTTCCATCTTGACGAACAGTTCAAATTTATGACTCAACTGAAATATCAAAATTACTGGTTCTTTTATTGCATAAAATCAATACAGTCTTCGATTAGAAATGGAAAAGAAAAAATTGTGAATTCCCTTAATTAGGTGGCTGTTCATTATTGGATTAATTTTATCGGTACACAGTTAGTTACATCCTCGCTGTCACCTGAATTATTAATAGGTAATTAATATCCCTCGAGCGTTCACCTTCCACTTCCAATCTGTTCACTAGCAGGACTCACTGAATGCATACAACCTCTACCATCTCTACAACTTCTGAGGTTGCAAAACATGTCACCTGGAATGTAAAAACAAAAACGACATTTTTTTGTTTTATTTAAATAAAACGGGAACGATTTCCCTAATAGACCAATCTCTAAATATTTGTTGGTCTTTCTGTAGAAGTGATTCTTCTCTTCAATGCCCTCGTGGGTAACACAGTTTGTATAAACATCATCACTCGAGTTTTTCATCCAGCAAACAGCAAATCGACCACACATGTAATTCACTTATTATATGCAATGCAGTATGGTCTAGATGCATCTAGAAGTCTACAACAACAGTTCTCTTCAATAAGGGAAGAGTTGTGTATTTGCAAATCCAACATTTTATCAATATCCTATCAAAGACTTCTTTTGAACTATGGAAATTACTCTGAAAATCAGATATCTGGTGAGCCTCATTGCCAATACGAAAATAGTTTTTGAGATTTGTTGCAAAGTGAAAATTTCCTTTCTTCGATGGCTGGTGCTCTTTGCTATTGCATTTTCCAAGCAAGCATAATAGGCTCCTTATAGATAGCATTTTTAAACAAAAATTACAATCTTTGGGAGTCCATTATTCTGTGAACAGTCTTGAATTCAACTTTAATCTACAGAGAACAATAGCACAGTTGATGAGTTGTGCTCACGAACTCGGAAGAAAATAAAAGATCCGTGGTGTGCCGGCCCCAATTTCAATTTAGCGAGGCACAACAAATTATTTCTTGTTCTATCGTCTTCTGGGAGACAAAATTATCTGCCTACACTTTCTGGCGTTCTCGTCTACCGTATGAATATCTTAAAAGAAGTAATTTGGAACACTTGCCCCATAGGAAATTACAAGTCTTCTTTTTCTAACTGCATACATCAACACTTAAAAATCTATTTCCTGTTTAATGTAAGAGTGGCTGAAACGCCATTGTAGAATTTCTTCCTCAATTCCCAAAAGCGTATTTGGTGAATGCTTTTAATGCCCTCCGGTTTATGTCTCAATTTTTAAATATTTACTTGAACATAATGAAGAAATTCCATTGATGGTTGCTGAAAATACCATGAAATAATTTTTATTGACTATAATATTTATAGTTTTAAAAATATGGAGAGAAATATCAATTACTATGTTCATGTAATGACGTGACACAGTTAACGTGGTTATCAGACTCGAAAAGTCAGTGTACTTGAAATATATACTGCCTGGCCATTTTATTAGGACTGTGAGCTAATAGTTGGACCGACACGACGTGGCGTGTCGGTCTCCACAAAATATTGCAGCGTGTTCTGTGGTACGTTGCCCTTACATTGTCAGGTGGATGGATGGTCGTACTATCGAATGTCCTCTTCCAGTGTCTGCGCGGGTAGCACAATGTCACGGTCCTCAACATACCGGGTTCGAATCCCATCGATGGCGCGAGGAACTTTAATTAACTTTTTTTTTGGCTCCGTGTCTGAGTTGTCAGTCTCAGGCGCAGATAGTAAGGTTTTCCCACCGGAAAAACTGGGTTTAGTTTTTTGATGTCCAGCAAGCAGGCAAATCGACCAGAGGACACAAGCAATTTACAGACACAATATACATGGGTATACGTAATAACTTACTGGGTGACCCTAATGTAATAGTTTGGTTTTTGTCCTTTTCCAGTGGGTTCGAAACATGTTTAATTGGTTTGATTATCTAACGTGGTTGCTTTGGGCGGCCGTGGGATGACGGAGAATTCATTATCATATTCTTGAAACTAGTTGGCACCATAATCACCATCCTCCCCACACCGGGTGGAAAAGCCCTGAGCCCGAATCCCGTCAATGACTCGAGAAATTTTTATGGGTCTTTTTCTCAACATAGTTGAGGTAGTTGGTCTCAAGATAGGGTAGCATGTTTTTTCCTCCCAGAAACTCGGGTTTTTCGTCTAGCAAACAGAGAATTGACCACAGAATAGATGCAAATTACAGACATTGTATATGGCGCAATATGGCCTAAGTTGCTGTACTAGTGTCACAGGCCAATCCATTCCCACTCAAGGGGATTTTGCTAATTTCTGCCGAGCATGCACAATGAGTTTGCAACTCATTGTGCATGCTCGGCAGAAAACTCAAATAGGCCCAAGGGTTACAAACTAGGGGGAATGGAGTTTTAGTGGTCCAAGAAGAAAAAGACTTGGGATTTAAGACTGAGGCAGAAGGAAATTTCCACGAAGTGTAAACAGGCGACTAGGAAGGTATCTAGTATCCACTCTATGATATAAAGGATCTGAGCATGTCGTGAAGACAATGGCATTGTCCCTTTATATAACACTATAGTGAAACCGCATTTAGAATATTATGTTCAGGTCTGTTCTATGTTCAAAGAAAGGCAACTAGACTGCTCCTAATAATATGGCCGGAAATGTACAAACCAATGGACCGACCACCATCAAATATTAATTCATTTTAAGAGTGGTAGTTTGTGGTAAGATTTTAGGCGTATCAACAGTTTAGCCCATATTGCACCATTGTATATTATGTCTGCAGAAGTGTGTGTTCAAGAGCCAATTTGAATGTTCGATTAAAGGGAAAACACAGACCTCTTCACATGAGTCACAAGTGTCGAAACCACTATACACTGAAAGGACAGAATTTGTGGGATACCTGGTTCCTGGCAAATGTGATGCTGTCACCCCTCTCTCTAGTGGACGAAGCCACCCCTCGGCAGGTATATAGGTACACTGCATTCAAAGGTAGTAAATCGATGCCAGTATGGATAAACGTCGTGATTTAATCGACTTCGAAAGAGAGATGATAGTGGGTGTCCAACGCATGGGTAACTCTATCGCTTAGGTGACACAGAAATTGCACTATCCTCGTTCGACAGTATCAAGAGTGTATCGGGAATATGCCATTTCCGGAATAACATCTCATCGTGGACAGCGCTGTGGGCGGAGAAAGGTGGTGGATGAACGTGGCCGTCGACGTCTGTCCCGCATTATTTCAGCCAACCGCAGAGCGACAGTGGCACAAATCACTGCCAACTTCAACGAGAGAGGTGCCAGAAATGTTTCCACCAAGACCATCAGGCGATCATTAGTCGCAATAGGTTATGGGAGGCGGGGAACCACCAGAGTCCCATTGCTAACACCACAACACAGGACTCTACGCCTCAACTAGGTGAAAGAACATCGGCACTGGACCTCGGATGATTGGAGACGAGTCTCCTGGTCCGATGAGTCCCGTTTACAGTTATTTCGAGCGAACGGGCGGGTGCGTATCTGGCGGAAACCACACGAAGCTATGCAACTGTCATGTCAACAAGGTTCAGGTAGGTGGACGGTCAGTAATGGTCTGGCGCGTGTTCAGTTGGCACACGTTGAGACCGCTGGTACGTCTAGACACATCGGTGAACGGTCTAGTTTACATGTCCATCCTTGCAGACCATCTGCATCCCATCATGATCATCGTATGCCCACAGGCAATGGACGCTTCCAGCAGGACAGCGCGTCTCCCCACAGAGCCACGGTGACTAGAACATGGTTCGAAGAGCATTCCGCAGATTTTACTACCATGGAATGGCCTCTCGGTTCACCGGACATGAACCTTGTGGAGCATCTTTGGGACACTGTGGAAAGATCCGTTCGCGCTATGGATTCTCTACCCAGGAATGCGACGGAATTATGGACAGCAGTGCAGCAAGCATGGATGGAAATACCTGTGGAACGCTTTCGTGAACTAGTGGACTCAATAACTCATTGAAGGTCGTGTTAATGCCCTTATCGGGGCGAGAGGTGGACCTACCTGTTATTAGGAGGTATCCCATGATTTTTGTCCACTTAGTGTACTATCACGAAAGACTTAAGAGTAGTGAAAGAAAATAGGGTAGTTTCTTCAGAAGATCTCTGCTCTTTGTTGTGGATGCCAGGGGTTAATAACCCACACTATAAGATATTAATCGAGAAAAGTCATTAGATGAAGAAATATTATCCGTTTTGCTTTGCAATTAAGAAATATGTTTTCTTTCATTCAGCAGTGAAGGTCATCAATGTCTTTCTTTCAAGTCTGGTGATTTCATTTGCTAAAAGCTTTCTCCATAATAAGATTCTAATTCATTTTGTGTTCGCCCGGCCCTTTTAAAATTGTTTGTTAAACGCATTCTGTAATCTATAAAAATCGGTGATCCTGCAAAAATAATAAGAAATGACACTATTTTGTTTGAATTCTGATGAGATTTCCTTTCCCTTGTGTTTTTTTTCCTTTAATCCTCAAATGTTTTTCGATCCACATATATTCAATGTAATCGGCTTTAAGCGGTCAATATCTGTCAGGGCCATTAATGCCCGTATCGGATAGCTGCCGGGAATGCATTTCCATAGAAGATAAAATTCTTTGCCTAAGAAATTGGATTTAAAATAAAACGTCTTCGGATCTTGAAGGTTGCTAGGCAATGGAGGATTTAAGAGGAATTTGTAGCAGCTACCATCCCACATAAGCGTAAAAGAGGAAAGATGCCATCAAAATATCATATTGCACCCAGTTCGAATATTCGATGTCTACGTAACATCGAGGAAATTAATAACTATTAGAATTGCTGATTAATACCATCAGTGGCTTCTTACCAACAAAAATAAATCGAAAGTTTTAAAGAAAAAAAACCGATATTAGGAACTTAGTGATGTCACTTCTGGTATTAGAGAAATGGATGCAAAATTTTATTTTATGATGAATTAACCTCGATTGTGCAATGAATATAATTTGCATTCTTTACTGTATTCCACTGTAATCACGCCCTTCTGCAATTCACTTCTCTGATACCGGAAATGACATAAATGGATTCTAATCAGGAAATGTTAGCCAAATGCAAACATCCAGGTATCTTGATATTCAGCATAATTTAAAGCAGTTCATTCCGAGAATGGCAATGGATGTTAACTCTCTGCACTGAAATTCATCACCCCTTACTCATTTGGACACCTTCAATACTGGAGGACATCGCTCTGTGGACTCTTATTAAAGTTTCAGCACTGAGTGATCACTGAATTATGACCACCTACCTAATACCATTTTGGGATTCCATTACCATTTTGAGTGGAGTCAATACCATTTTGGTATTGACTCCACTCAAAATTGACTCCACTCCACTTCAAGCATCTAGTGGAGTCAATACCATTTTGGTATTGACTCCACTAGATGCTTGAAGACATTCGTAGGGATCTGCAGCCATGCTGCCTGAAAAGCTTTCCACAGTGTAGAAAGATGAGGGCTGCGTGTTGGTACATCTTACCTCCCGTTCCAAAAGATCCCACAGGTATTCATTTGGACAATAATCAAAATGGTTGATATCTTTACTGTGTTCCTCGAAGCACTCGTGTGCGGTGTGGGCCCGATGACATGGCGCATTATCGTCTTGGAAGATCCTGTTTCTGTCCAGGAAAAAATGCAACTTGGCAGGGTGCACATAGTTTCCTAAGAGCTGCTGGTAGACTTCAGGAAAACGTTGGTCCTTATCCACCAAGAGTCCTGGTTTTTGCCAGCAAAACATGCCCAATATTAAGCAACCACATCACCACATGCTTGGACAGTGGGCACCATGCACGATGGGTCAATGGCGAGGCATCGATCAGCGTTTTTCACAAGGTATTTTGACTCATCCCACCAGCACACTCATATCCAACCCTCCAGTGTCCAACCAGCGTATTGTTGATACCACAGCATTCGCCGTGTACGGTGATTACCGGTGAGAAGAGAGTGCCTCTTGGATCGTCTGTTGTGCAACCCGTACTTCTGAGCTTGCAGTGCATCGTCTTTTGGGATGTTGTTCTTGCCGTCCCCTTATTGCATTGCGATGTCAACTGTCTCACCTCGAACTTCCACATTGAGTAATCCTGTACAGTTTTTTCGGCGGGAGGTGGTTTGATCCATTCGACACCATTCTTTGTACTCCTTAACCGCAGTGGGCAGTGAACCCCCAACAAGACATGCAATTTTCGATATGGAAGCAGCCATGCTCCTTTGAAACTCCATGATATGTGTACTACGTCCGGTAACTGCTACTTTGTCACGTTGATTTGCACAACCAGTTGCAAATTACCACTGCTCTTGAGTACGAAGCTCTTTGGGTTTTTATAGTGCAAGCTATGGCATAGTCCATTATGGAAGGGGTGGTAGCTGCCAGTGATATGAGGTCATTTGTACTCCAAAATTAAACTGACTGTTAATTTGAGTTTAACCAATTGAAAATAAATTATCCAACTACACATCCTAGGAAGCGCTGTGATCATTCCAAGTTAATTATCCTTGAAGTATTTAGAAGTTAATTAGTATCAGATCGTATTTTATGCATTTCCGTTCCTACTGAGAATATGTCACCCACCACAGGAAGTAGTTTATATGTGGGCTTTAAAAGCGTCCAATCGATTGATTAACCTTTTCTGTTCATCCACTGTCTTGGAGAATCAGACATGGATGTCCCCAATTTCCAAAGCTGCTCTTTGTGTTGGTTCACTTAAAAGTCGAACTGAAAACGCCAACTACACCTTATTTACCTCTGCTATTGCGTGTGACGGGGAGGTCGAAATTAAAAGGTAAACAGACGCAGCGTTAGCGGAAGTGCGGCGCATAAGCCCCATTAACTGGTCTCATTTATTTTCATTGCTGTCCTGGAAAGACACTAAAACTTTACTGTTCTACATAAAATTTAATGCATTCGGTGTAGTGTAAAAGCGTTTCCCTGTTCTGGTATAACCAAAAGGGGAGGAGGGGGATGTTTATTCCGAGTCAATAATTTAATAAACATTACGTGTTGTGTCTCTATTTAGCCTTCACATCCACATGTTTGCGTGTCTTTCTCTCTCCAGATGAGGTTAAAGAGCGGTTCGTGGAAGAATCAATTCAATTTGAATTCCGCTTTAAAGCTTGGTTTATTGGGAACCACTGGTTAGTATCTTCCATATTGCATAACATAAAAAAACGTCTATAAGGGGAAGCGTTCTATCGGGGAAATGTATTTGTTTATTTCATAAACACAATATTGTTGATACCAATTATTTCTTAATGCATTTCATATCCATCCATAACAAACCATATCCATCCTTGGAAAAGAAACAATATATGACTTAGTGATGTCACTTCCGGTATGGGAGAAGTGGATTTAAAATTAGAAGATTACATTGGATTGCGAAAAAACAAATGGTTGTTTGTTTCAGCATTTGAAATATGGATCAGTGATTCGGTTCCTCTTTCTGCAAGGGAAAGTACCCAAAATAATCCACAAATAAATGGTCGCTGTTTATGGAGAAGACTGTCCAGGTTGTTGCACATTGGTATAAACAATTCAAATGTGGAAGAATCTCAGTGCAAGGTGAAGAAATTCCAGGACCCAGCAACTGCTGTAACAGAAAAGAGTTACAAAAATTGAGGAATTAATTCAGGAAGTTCGCGGTGGTAGATTCTAGTTGTGGAGCTCCAAATTAGTGTAGGAGCTGTGGAGGACATCATCCATCAACAGTTGTATATGAGTAGTGTCTGCTAGACGGGTTCTGAGACTTCTGCCCTCCCCTTACTAGAAGAAGGAAAGGGCACAATGTGCACACGAATGTTGTTGATGTTCCAGGAAAAGCAAGAGGAGTTTTTTCATGGCTAGTTACCATGGATGAAAGTAGGATCCATCACTTTGGTCCCGAAACTAAACAAATGGTAACGTAATGGAAGCATGCAAAATGATCCCTCCAAAAGGGCAAAGGTCATGCTGTCAGTTTTTTTTCGGATCAGAATGGTGTAATACTAAAGGGCTGTACTCTGATGGCGAAGTATTATTCCAATCTCCTCATAAAGCTATGTGCGCTATAAAAAAAAAAAACAGAACGGGGAAAGCTGCCAAAAGATGCGCTCCAGCCCCATGATAATACCCCTGCGCATTGCTCGCATTCTGCATTGAGGTGTGACCACGAATGGGATATGAAGAGTAGTCACTCTGTATGAGAGTTGGGTGTTTATCTACAACCCAGACCAAGGTGGTATCATCCGAATGGCACATAAAAATGTCCCACGCCCCAAGAAGTCTCGTGCAAACAAAACCCAACGTCAAGGTCATGCTGATCGTTGTTTTCGACGATGATGAAGGCATAGTGCCCATGAATTTGTGAACTAGTGTCGTAGTTAGAACTACTGCTGCTTACTACGTTCAGGTTTTGACATGTTTGCGCGAGAATTTCAGACGAAGGCGATGTCAAAAATGTAAGGATGGCCGGATCCTGCATCATGACAATGCGCCCAGTCATACTACTATGGTAGTTCAGCAGTTTTGGATGCGAAAAAATCACAGTCATGCAGCAGCCTCCCTACTTCTCCAACCTTGCACCGTCGTGTGTGTGTGTGTGTGTGTGGTTTGTCTTATACAGGGGATAAATCTAATACTCTCTTTTCTCTCATTATGGTTCAGTTAGCTAGGTGCATAGATATTTTTTTTCCCGAAATAGCCAAATCAGCCCTGAACACACACACACACACACACACACACACACACACACACACACACACACACACACACACACACTGGCACAGAAGGAAATGGAAAATCGCCCTGATAGCCTGTATAAAATTCCCAGGATTAAGGGCCTACCATCGGGTGCAGAACTCATTATCATCAAAAACCAATACTGAAGTATTTAGGTATATTTGAGTATTTTCGTATACACTATATAGCAAAAAGTGCCCATACACCCTTGGATTAGGGAAAAGTGAATCATACCCACCAGCGAAACTGCAGCACCTTATTGCAGGTCTGGACACGTTCGAGTAGATTGCAGAAACTGGCGGAAAGACACTGGAGGGCATCCAGAAGAGTGGTATGTTGATTCCGTCAGCCCGCTTTTCTCTTTCAGCATGACACTGCACCATATCATACTGCACAGTGATTTGGTTTGAAGACATGGGCGAGCAAAAGCTTCATTGGCCTGCCGGAGTACCACCCCTCAGTCCCATTGATCTCGGGCCATCCCAGCATGTCAGCAATTGGTAGTTGTATTGGCCGCTGTGTTGAAGCAGGAACAGACCAAAATACCACTTTCCTGATATCAAAAATTGGTTTGGAGTCTACTGACGAGGACGCAAGGTAAAGAAAAATGGTCCACTCACCTGGCTGAAAGATAATGCGCACCATACGATGCCCTTGGGACTATCACGCTCGTGTTCATGAACAGACCCGCACCATTACGGCTTGTTTATTGTTTATTTGGTTTTTAGGAGCATTAGCAACTAAGGCCATATTGCTCCGGGGATATGCGGTGGTCATTCCCTGACCTTTCCCCATCCTCCGTATTTGGTGGTGACGGGCTCGAACCCCGGTCTAATCAAGAAGCGTGTGCTACGCACTGCTGCTCCTTCCCACCTGGCTACGGAGGCGCCCACCATTACGGCACTCATCTTTGTGCGACCCTAGCAGTGCAATCTTTTATCCTGTAGAATGTTCTTGGATTGGGGAGCCCAATCCAAGGACATCCTAACTCTTCGCCCCTCTCTACCTCACTCATCTGGAGCATGCCTTCTTTCTTTGTCGTCCCTTCTCCTCACCTGCCTTTACTCCCCACTCTCAAACTATCTTCCTTACTCACACTTTAATTTCGATTTTTTTAGGTATCCCTAGGCGACTCTGTGGTTGGTTGCCTAGCCAGAGTTGTTTTCCTCTATTGCACTGCCTGGCCTACCTCCACTGGGTCAGTGACAGGCATCGTGGGGTTTCACAAGGGTCCCCATGGCTAAACGGCCAGATGAACAACACAACCCAACTGCATAACACTACACTTACACATTCATATTCTGGGCTTTACAAGTAAATGTATGCATCACAGTTGGGGAAGACCTCCAGTGTCACCAGGCAATGAACAATAAGTCACTAAGTCTACTTCTCTGTCTGTACCCCAACTCTTCTCCCCCGTACTTTAGTGCTCTTCCCACTAGTGATTTCCGCATTTCTGCTCGCCTAGGGGACTTCTCCGTGGTCTCCTCTTTACCTTCCTCTGCAATCCAAACCCTGTAAACTTTTCCCTGCTTCATTTCTTGCACCTTCTCGCAACTTACTCTGATGAAGGGGATGTTCTCGTCAGGTGTCCCTACTACTATCCTGGCGCGGCTTCCCACGATGATGAACGGATCCCGAAGTGCTCAATCCACGGTGAAAGTGCCGTTCGGTAACTAAGTGGCAAGATGAACAACTCACAATTCACAGAATCCAACATTACTCACACACCTAGTTGGCCTTGGTACAGTTTGCTTCTACAGAGAGATAAAACTGGCTTTTTGTGGGAACAGCTGCCAGTGTACCCTCGTAGGTAGCACAGTTAGCAGGATAGCCGTCCTCACCCCCACACACCGGGTGGAAAGGACCTGAATTCCTGTCCATATTTATGGGCATTTTTCACAACTTGGCTGAGTTAGCCGTTTGCAAGTAAGGGTAGAGTGGCTTTTTCTCTGGAAACTCGGTTTGTCGTCTAGAAAAATAGGCTGTTTTTTTTGTGGTAAAGTTTCATGTATGTTGTCTGTAAATTGCATGTGTTCTCAGGTCGATTTTCTGTTTGCTGGACGAAAAACCAGAATTTCCAGGAAGTAAAACCATGCTGCCCTCGCCTGAGACCGACTAACTCGGCCATGTTATGGAAAAGGCCCATAAAAATTCCTCACGTTAACGACGGGACTCGAACTCGGGTCTTTTCCACAAAGTGTGGTGAGGACGGCGATTCTACCAACTGTGCTACACGGGCCAGAAAAATAGGCAAACTGACCACATCGCACACACACACGATACATGCAACATTCCATGTAGAACTCGGCAATAACAAACACGAAATAATACCAATAACTATCGTACAGCAATCTCGCAAATTGAGAGCAGGATAGATAATGGCAAGATTTCTTATAAGAAACACATCATACAACGTCCTACAAAAGATCCTATTTCATTAAGCCCATTCATCCAGGGTGACAAGAATGTGATCTATATCAGCGAGTAAATATCCTCCTCCATCGTGGTTATTAGCTTCCTCATCATTTTCCAATGGAACTCTGTTTACCTAATTAGCTGACATATTTCGGAAGTTTGCTCAGAAACTTAAGCATTTATGTACACATTACAGATGGATTTTGTTTAGAAAGAATCGCAAGACCATGTTTGGTTCTGAATGTCAGTCGCTGGCTATATCATAAAGGTCCACAGATACCCATTAGTCCATAATCTAAGTTATTCAATCTTTAGTTTAAACCACTAATATATTACGAATACTTAACTTTCTTCTGTCCATCCAAACCTCTGGTAACCTCACTGGTCCTCTAGAAGTATCCAAATCTAAATTTTATTTAGAATTAATGTTCTGATTCTATTATGCCTTCATAAAACACTTCCCTGCCTTCGCATAGAATTTTAAATCTGGAAAATAATTATAAAAAATTATTTGTTGGTTTATTAATTTTTTCTTCGTATGAAATTTGGAAAAAAAAATTAAAGAGGACCTTTTTTATATTGTACGCCATCTATCCGCGAGTTAATCTTTTCTCAAATGACTTTAAATGGTATCGGTTTTCTAAGGTGAAGGCATTTGCTCGAGACTTGACAATTTTAAGTGAATGACAGGCGCAATTACAGTCTTCTAAGATATCAGGGCAGAGGAGAGTTATCGATAGAACGAATAATTTAGTATCCGCTGCTATTTGAATGCCACTGAGCGACAACTTCATCATTCAAGGAATATTTAATAGGGCTATGTTTAAGCAGCACCTGTAGGTGAGAGTTAATAAAGTTAAAGGTTATGAGCTATGTTGTAAATACACTACTCCACCATTAATATCTGGACACCCTTCCTGGATGGGGAAACAGGTCCTATGCATGCAACAAGTCACAGAACCTGCTATAAACATGCACATTGAGCTTCGAACAGACAATTGCAAAAGTGGACATGCAAGATGACACACGTTCAACAGAATTATCTCAACGGTTCAACAGAATTGATCACCTCAACAAATTCTAGGCGCCAATTAACATGGTGTAAGGAGCGCGAATCCTGGACGGTAGAGCAGTGGAAAACAGTCCTGTGGACAGACGAGTCGAGGTTCGCACTTTACCAGTCTGATGGCTGTTCCTGGGTGTGGCGAATGCCAGGGGAACAGTTCCTTCCTGATTGTATCCTCCCAACAATGAAGTTTAGTGGAGGCAGTGTCATGGTATGGAACTTCTTTCATGGTTTCGCTTGGGCTCATTAGTCGTTATCGATAAAACCGTGAATGCCGCGCAATACCAGGACAACCTGGACAATTATGCACTTCCAACATTATGGCAATACTTCGAGGAAGGCTTGTATCAGCAAGACAACGCCATGCCATACTGTTCTGGTTTGAGGACACCTATGTCCTCAAACCAGAGTGGTTTGAGGACATAGGTGTGGAAAAGTTGGATTGGCCAGCCCAGAGTTGTGATCTGAACCCTCTCGAGCATATTTGGGATGTACTGGATCGTCGGGTACGTGCACGCCGAGATCGCCCAAAGAACAAGGCCGAACTGGTGGCTGCGTTAAAGGCCGAGTGGAGGAACATATCATCTGATATTTATGAAACCTGGTTAAGGGTATGCCGCGAAGATTGATGACTGTCATAAAAGCAAAAGGTTTCAGCACAAAATATTAAATGACACAATAAAAGCTCTTTTTTTTGTCTAAGGGCAGGTGTCCGGATATTAATGGTAGGGCAATGTATATCACCATCGATGCAGACACTTGTTCTTAGAATTTTTATCTTTTCAAACTTTGCACCAGACGCGTTGAAACAAAGATTTGCCAAAAGGAAGATAAACGCCAGTTGGACATAGAAAGAGAGAGGGAGATTATGAGGATTGCTCTATTACTTCATAAGTTTTTTCTCCTGCGGTTGGCAGCCTTGATCCCAGCAAGCATTGCGATAATACAGCGTTAAAATGGCAATAGGAAATCCAGAAAGATCCATGTACGGAACCATCAATGAGGCAATGATGAAAAAGTTTCAAGAAATCGGCAGTATGCTGCACCATGCAGGTAGCAAACTGTACCAAGGCCAAATACAAATTTGTACATGTGTGAGTAATGGTAGATCCTTTCAATTGTGTGATGTTCACGTCCACTTAATTACTGGAAGACGCTTTCACTGTGGATTAAGTCCTCTAGGATCGATCCATCATCATGGGATTTATAGTGATTTCTGCACATTTAAAAATTATTATATTACAGAGTACCTTCTAAGATTTTTATTCTATAATTATCTTCGAGCCAGCTTGTATTTGGAGTCCTTAAATTGGATCTAACCAACACATTGTGCATATCAATTAAAGTGGACATTTTCTGAAGTGAAAAGTAGGCACTGTGGATGCGCAAAGGAGAATTTCCCACTGTCAAGAAACGTGCAGCTGGAAGAATTAAAAAAAAGAATCCTGTCATCGATTGGCGCCCACTTGTGGGAAGCTCTCAGGGAACAGCAAGCGATGTTTGTCTTCTCGTGGGATCGTGTGGACGTCTGTAATTTGGCTAAGAGGCGACAATTTGAGCTTGTCTAATGATACGTCAGTTTCGCTTAATCACAATTGACATCATCCCCGCAGGTCTTTCTACGAAAGTCCTCTATTGAAAACGATTTAATTACATGAACGCCTTTTCCATCTACATGTTTAAGTAGAAGGAGGAGAAGGAGAACCAGAATCATCGCCAGCCCAGACGTGATCTGTGTATCTATTAGATTCGCCACAGTAAAAAGAATCCGCCGATCGCGTTTATTGCGCCGACGGTAAGTTAGACGCGGTCACAGTTCATTCTCCTGCCGTAATGGGAAAAAAATAATAAGAAGAAAAAAGCGAAACTCTTTCCTTTTAACCAGCGAAAGATTAACAAGTTTTAGATGGCGTCTAGATCGAAGAAAAGAATGTTATAGTACTGTACTTTCTATCTTTTATTGATTTTTCTTGCATTTCATATTTTGTATCGAGTTAATCGATTATTTTTTATTTCTTAACTTTTTGCAAAAACTCGTATGCGCGCCCTGTTCTGTCAAGTCTCCAGAATACTTCTTTTAAGGGATGCTTTGCTGCAGTGAAAGCGTTTATATTATTTATGGGAGAGAAGCGATGATTAAAACCCTTCCTCTTGATGTGCCAAACATTAAAGGCTGTTGAGAGCTACCTGTAGTCCCATTTCACCCATTCATTCTCTCCAATAGTTTGTCCAGTTCTTCCTTGAATTGATTTAAGCTGTCAACTTCAACAACAGAAGGAAGTTCCACACATATATTCTACAACTGTCTTTCCTCAGTTTGAGGTTATGCCCCCTCAGGTTCGTACTCTGAGCAAGAGGAAGAATTCCATCAGCATTGAGCTTGCTCAAT
This sequence comes from Mastigoproctus giganteus, assembly GCF_048544385.1. Classification (NCBI taxonomy): domain Eukaryota; kingdom Metazoa; phylum Arthropoda; class Arachnida; order Uropygi; family Thelyphonidae; genus Mastigoproctus; species Mastigoproctus giganteus. Next base: position 258,869,047 of record NC_143575.1, read on the forward strand.
CCATTCACGGCCTTATGCACCTCAATCAGATCACTTCGCAGATGCCTTAGTCTCTAGATGCAGCAATTTGAAGAACAGAAACCTTTTTTCTCCTCGCCAATCTCGTTGTCCTTCTTTGTAGTCGTTCCAGCAGCTCTACATCCTTCCTGAAATGAGGGCTCCAGACCTGTATGCAGTACTCAAGATAGATCACCTCCTTATCCCTGCCAGCAAAGTTCCTATATATATCATCGACAAGACCCCATGACCTGCTCTGTCAGCCTGTCTGCAAGCTCAGAGAACTTCATATCTGATTGCACAATTATAAACATCATTTGCCACTTCTCAGCCCATCTGCCCAACTTTTCTAGATCCTGTCGCAGTTGCATACCGTCACTACTATCATTAACCACTCTGCCAACCTTTGTATCATCTGCAAACTTGGACATTAAACCTGGTATGTACGAGTTTCCAGGAGGAAAAGCCCATGCAAAGCCATAAAAATGCCTTCCGTTATTGAAGGGATTCGAATATAGGCCTCTCCCACCCTATGTGAAAGCATTCCCAGACGGGTGGAGAGTGATATTTCCACTTCGCTAGCCGCGAGTGCCCATACTTACTACCAACGAACAGAAATCTCATAAGTGACTTTTCTTCTCATAAAGCCTGAATGGCAACTCATGCTCGGAACCGATTCATGTTCGCTGTTTGTATATGTCAACACTGGATGGGGGCCCCTTCATTATTATTAATTTGTTTTAAGAAAATTCAGTTTTCTTCAACCTGAATGGTTTATGAATAAAGAACCTATTGCTATAATTACAGCATTTGTCCGAGTTACGTTTTAAAAAAAAATCAGGGAACATGACAAGTTAACCAAATTGCAGTAGATCACTCTTCCTGTGACGAAGTGACCTTAGAACGGCTATGGACTTCATTCTGTTTTATGTTATTGCAGAGTAATTCGTTCTTTAACTTTTGGCCATTAGTGTTCTTTAGATGAGCTACGATCTGTTGACTGAATGATGAATAAAACTTTCCACTTTGATTTTCAACTGCGTTTTTCTTTTCATTCTCTCTCTCTCTCTCTCTCTCTCTCTCTCTGCGCAATATTAATTTTCTCTCTTCCACTAAACACTCTTCGGATGAGACGAATCGCCTCATCCGAAGCTTAATTTTTATGTAACAATGCGCTGTCAGAATTTTAAAAAACAAAAAAAGGAAAAACCTGGGAACAATCCGATTGTCTTTGAAGAGCTGAGGAGAACAAAATAAAAACTTTTTAGCACACTCTTACAGTTTATTTCTACCACAACGTAATTCCTCTTTCAAGACCAGCATCCTCATCGGTTGAAAATTGTTTCCAAAGCACAAGGGATGTTCTTTGTTGCTTCTTGGCTTCGTGCCAAAGGCTACTTGAGCCCATGTTGGCTTTTTTACTACTTTTGTCTTTCTCTCAGAGACGTCTGTGATTGAATAAAACTCTATTACACAGTAATGGTACAAATCTTGATCGAAATCCTTGTGGTCAAATATATCTACTTCAGTTTTCAATAACCTTTGAGAGATCGAACTCAAGCCACTTTATGAAGACATCTTCATTTAGTATAACGCGTTATATGCGCTTATTATGCGTTATGGTATTCTGACTCTCACTATAACCCGGGTTTCAGAGATACAGAGTTGCGCAGAAACCCAGACCCATACGCAGGCAATTTGCTTATATGCAACTTAATATCGTGTCCCTTCGATGATGAGCAATTATTATGGGCCTTTTTCACAACGTGGCTGAGTTAGTCGGTCTCAGGCGAGGTTAGCATGGTTTTCCATCCAGCAAACAGAAAATCGATCGCTGAATACGCAATTTACAGACAATATACAGGAAGCAATATGGCCTTAGTCGCTAATGCACCTAAAACCCATTAGCAACACCAACCGTATGGTGCAATGTGTTAGAGATTTGAAAAGTAAAATTAAAAGTTCACAAAGAAACTAAAAGAACTCTGAATCTCCTGGAAGAAAAGAGAGCCTTTCTCTCGATGATAATCCCTGTGAAAATTAAACCAATATTTCCTAACATCGGACTTTCCTAAGCGTCATCTCTTAGTCCAAACGGTTTGAATGCAATGAATTTGGAAATTTTAAAATGTGTGGAGACTCATCTGCTCTTTCTTGGAAAAGTTGGGCAATTTAAGATTAAGATTAAGTGGCAAGTTCTGCCGAAACCAATCAGTTAATCAAATATGACTTCATTTTAACTTTACCAGAATTTCAGCAGTGCATCAGCAACTTAGGTCATGTTGCACAGTGTATGTCTATAAATTGCGTGTGGTTTCCTGCAGTACCGGACCAAGGTTTTTTCGCGTCCCGGGCAGAAAGAATTTCAGCATAATCTTTACTAAGGATATATACACTGTGCTGCCACTTTATTAGGTACACCTACCTAGTAGCGTGTTGAGCCTCCTTTAGCCTTCAAAACTGCCTGAATTCGTCTGGGCATGGATTGAACAAGATGCTGAAAACGTTGTGCAGGAATGGAGTACCATGCGCACATGAATGTGTCATGCAGTTCCTTGAGATTCGACGGAGGTGTAGGCCTGCAGCGAACAACCCTTTCCGGCTCATCCCAAAGATATTCAATAGGATTGAGATCCGTGGACTGAGCGGGCCACTGCAGCAAAGAAAAGTCATTGCATGTTCCTGGAACCATTTCATAGTGATTCGGGCTTTGTGCACCGGCGCTGTTCCTACTGGCAGGAACCATCTGACTGAGGATAGACCGTCAACATGAACGGATCCGCTTGGTCAGCAGCGGTGTTTAAGTACGATGTGGCGTTCAGACGTGAATCTATGGGTAATCAATGGATCCAACGTGTGCCAAGAAAACATTCTCCACACCATAGCACTGCCCCCCCCTCCACCACCTTGCACACTAGTCGTCAGACATGACGGGTATATTGATTCATGTTGTTTTCCCCAAATTCTGAGCCTTCCATCAACATGATGCACCAGAAACTTCAATTCGTCAGACCAAGCAACTGTTTTCCAATCCTCGATAGTACACTGCTGGTGTTGCTATGCTCACAGGAAGCGTGCTCTCTTGTTCTTCATTGATAAGAAAGGTACGCGATGTGGCCATCGGCTGTTGTAACCCATTCGCGACAAAGTGTGACTAGTGGTCCATTGCGATATTTTGATCTGCGCACCAAGGTTGTATTCTGACGTGACGTGACATGGACATTGTGGCCCGTCTGTTTGCTTGCACAATTCTAGCCATCCTCCTCTGACCTCTCATCAACAAGCAATTTTCTTCCACAGGAGTGTTGTTGAGAGGATGTTTTCTGTTAGTTGCACCATTCTCGATACACCTTTGAAGCTGTGGTGCGTGAAAAGTTCAGGAGAACTGCCATTTCAGAGCTGCTTTGTCCAACACGTACCTACTACCATGCCACGTTCGAAGTCCGTTAGATCACTCCTTTTCCCCATTCTTGCAACGGTTTGTACGTTTAACTGATACCAAAAGGTTGGTCTGCCGCATTTATATCGACAACTGTGGTGATGTCACTTGCAACGTTGTGGGAGAAACCATTTGTGTGCGCAGCAGGGGTGTACCTAATAAAGTGGCAGCACAGTATATTTTTTTTCATGATTTGTAAAATTTGGCGCCCCATAAAGAATGGCGCGCAGGGCAGGGGCCCTGCTAGCCCGTGTCTTAATCTGTCATTGGTTTCCTGGCCGATTTACTACTTCGCTGAACGAAAAGTAGAAATTTCCTAGAGAAAAATCATTTCTCTAGGAAATTTCCAAATGAGCCATCCATGAGGGTGTGGAGACTAGAGTATTTGGAATGAATCCTTTTGAAGTGTGAAATAGCAGACTAATTTTATACCAGAACTATTTCAATGTATAAAAAAAAAATTTAAAAAAAAGATATTAGGAAGCTGAACATTTTTGAATGAAATTTTATACCTTTTTCGTGAAGTTAATACACTTAGAACCAAAATATCAGGTACCAATAGAAAGGTGCCAAAAGCAAACAAGTTTGGTATTATCAAGAACTGCAAGAAAACCTGCTGAATAAAGCAGGTCTTCTCACAAACTGTAAGAAAAATAGGATTGATTTCGCCGTTCTGCACTAAAACGACTGAGAAGATAAGAGACGCATAGTGCTGGAATCAATGGTTGTAACTGAAAAGGATGCCCCCGACATGTTACAGTGTCACAAGACAAGATTCGAACGCAAACAAGTCTCCGAACTCTACTACTGCGGTGAACATATCTAAACATGGAATTGCCAGCTGATGTGACAACAGCAGTAACAGAACTGTCAGTAGCAGACGCTTTCGAAGCTGCCCTCCGTGGCGGACCATAAAGGAAGCCTTTACTGACAAAGGTATTTCGGAAGATCCCACTTAAATGCTCCGGAAATCATGGAAAGTGGACATCGGCAAGAGAAGAACAAATTACCACCTTTAGGAGTCGAAGTTTGGTCTGTGTAATTATCAGACATCATAACAGGATATAAATCGTTACTGACACTACCCCGATCCTTCTTTTCTGGTGCTGACTGAGGATCTCCATCATCAGAACTGTACTTTTATAGAAATACCGCGGAGAACAAAGCAATGAACCAATTCTTAATCAATCGGTTAATCCAAGTGATAGCATTTTTCAATAACAACTGTGTATTATCTGAACTCAAGGAAATCTAACACGTGTTATTAGGTAGGTGGTCAAATTTTGGTGGTCGCTAGTGTATTTAAAGAACTTCTTCTTAGATATTTAATTACCATCTATCATATTAAATATCGGATGGGACACTTTTATATATTAAGAATTTCAGAGTGCCAAAAAGGGGAAAACCCTTGAGGGAGCATACTACAAGATTAAAAGGGACCTAGAAAGGATTGGTATGAGCAATTTGGTTAATCTTTACAATTCACAACGTTCAAAGAGGAGACAGAGAGAGAGGATAATAAGTCTTAAAGCATATTGAGGCACTTCGTTTCGCCTTGGAAATAATCTCTTTTAATTACAAGTTGCACGTCGAGTTATCCGTGCAGTTATTGAAGGAAATGGTGTCGACCTGGAAAGTTAGAGAATACAGAAAGTTGAAAATGGCAGTTTTAATCCGAGAGAAGTGATTAGTGCAAGCGAGAGGCCTGGCGAGGCAAATTATTTGAGGCTTACCAAGTCAGAATATCAGCTTAGAGGGGAATCATATCTTAGAGTCAGGTGCAACAAGATAGGATTGCTTTGGTAATTGCCTATTACTGGATTCAAATTATATTTGGGAGGTCCCGGTTGTCACTGGAAGCAGATGTGTCATCCGATTCCGTATGTGAAGAGAACTTTGAACAATAGGCAATCATAGAGGATCAAGTGGTAAGATACAATCGCATAATGTTGACTGACTTAGAAAAGCTCATCCAGTCCATACGCGTGTGTGCAATTATTAATTTTATTTATTGTAATCATAATTTTGAGATGGCCAGCACTCAGGAAATTGGCTACAGTCTAATACAACCCAATTAATATTAATTGCAGTGTCTAGTTGTTAATTTTCTGTGCATGCAGCAACCGGACTGTTTTTCTCCACAACTTGCTGTTGAAAGTGTAAATATATGCTTAATTAATTAGGATAATTGGAATTTAAAAGGAAAGGGGGGAAAAGCTGGAATTCCTATATTAAATGCTATAAAAAAGCACTTACTTTGGATGAAATGAAGCATACTATAGCTGTGTGTTTATCATCAGTCCCTTCTCAAAATCTTGCATATTTGCGTTTTTAAGAGAGAAAGATAATATTTTGCTGGATGAAAATACACCTCACATGAGGTTTGTCCCAAAAATTAATAACTCTTTACTAGTTGCCTTGGTTCCCGTCCAATTTAAGTATACTTCTGAAGCAGATGTTTCTTTTGCGGTATAACTCCCTTCCTCCACACACACATACACACGCGCGCGCGCGCGCGTGCCCGCACACAGATGTCGCCCCTCGCCCACCGTGATCGCTCCTAATCGTGCTACAGTCCTAACATTTGAAAATCCCCTTTTTCAGCATCCCTGTTAAAGTACTCCCAAAGATCAATTTCAAATAGACGATGGCAGCGACCCCTGCTTGCATATCCACTTCTTGGCGTCTATTGAACGCGTTCCTTGTGTCGACTCAGTACGCTCCACATCACGGAACTTGTAACTTCCCCTCCTGCCGCTTTCGGAAGTTCGACTCTGCCAATAACCAGTCGGAAACAGTTCGCCCGCAGTGTCCGATAATCTGACTGTTCTCTCTCGCTCTCTCTCTCTCTCTCGATCTCTCTCTCTAGGCGGGAGCTAAGAATGTGTAAATCGGAACTTAAGCTGGTCGTGCAGGATATGTACCAAATACGGAGTGAGGTCAAGGGGCACGATTTCGGATGTAATTATCGCCGTTGCTTTGGTGAGTAGTGGAATATGTTAGAGTGGCTTTGGCTAGAACAGTAGTTAGTGCTGATGGGGAACTGCGAATTAACTTTAAAAGTTCTATCCCTAAAGAAGTTTGCATGCTTTTGGTAAAACATTTGGTTGGTTACATCTAAGAATAGAAAGATTTAAAGAATAAGAAATTATAATTTGAGATTTTGAAAGTTATCCTGTTTCAAAAAAGACAACGCGTTTCAACATTTAACCGTACGAAAAAGAACAATATTTGACCACTGTGTGAAATAGATTATTTAATCATTGTTGTTTCGAAATAGACAACAATTTTTGGTTATCAAATTCTCTGAAATAGAAAACAATTTTTGGTCATCAAACTCTCTGAAATAGACAACAATTTTTGCTCATCAAATTCTCTGAAATAGACAACTGTTAGTGACCATCAAACTCTCTGAAATAGACGAGAGGTAGTGATCATCAAACTCTGAAATAGACGAGATATAGTGATCATCAAACTCTATCTGAAACAGACGAGAGTTAGTGATCATCAACCACTCTCTGACAGAAACAACAATTTTTGGTCATCAAATTCTCTGAAGTGACCATCAAACTCTCTGAAATAGATAATAATTTTTTGGAATCAAATTCTCTGAAATAGATAATAATTTTTTGGAATCAAATTCTCTGAAATAGATAATAATTTTTTGGAATCAAATTCTCTGAAATATACAACAATTTTTGGTCATCGAATTCTCTGAAATAGACAAAAATATTTGGTCATCAAATTCTCTGAAATAGCAACAGTTAGTGACCATCAAACTCTCTGAAATAGACAGCAGTTATGACCATCAAACTCTCCGAAGTAGACAATAATTTTTGGTCATCAAATTGTCTGAAATAGAAAACAATTTTTGATCATCAAACTCTCTGAAATAGAAAACAATATTTGGTCATCAAACTCTCTGAAATAGAAAACAATTTTTGGTCATCAAATTCTCTGAAATAGGCGAGAGTTAGTGAACATCAAACTCTGAAATAGACGAGATATAGTGATCATCAAACTCTATCTGAAACAGACGAGAGTTAGTGATCATCAACCACTCTCTGACAGAAACAATTTTTGGTCATCAAATTCTCTGAAGTGACCATCAAACTCTCAGAAACAACAATTTTTGGTCATCAAATTCTCTGAAGTGACCATCAAACTCTTTCAGAAACAACAATGTTTGGTCATCAAATTCTCTGAAGTGACCATCAAACTCTCTGAAATAGATAATAATTTTTTGGAATCAAATTCTCTGAAATATACAACAATATTTGGTCATCGAATTCTCTGAAATAGACAAAAATTTTTGGTCATAAAATTCTCTGAAATAGCAACAGTTAGTGACCATCAAACTCTCTGAAATAGACAGCAGTTATGTCCATCAAACTCTGCGAAGTAGACAATAATTTTTGATCATCAAATTCTCTGAAATAGACGAGAGTTGGTGATCATACTCTGAAATAGACGAGATATAGTGATCATCAAACTATCTGAAACAGACGAGAGTTAGTGATCATCAACCACTCTCTGAAACAAATAATGTTTGGTCATCAAATTCTCTGAAATAGACAATTTTTGGTCATCGAATTCTCTGAAATAGCAATAGTTAGTGACCATCAAACTCTCATAAATAGACAACAATTAGTGACCATCAAACTCTCATAAATAGACAACAATTAGTGACCATCAAACTCTCATAAATAGACAACAATTAGTGACCATCAAACTCTGAAATTGACAACAATTTTTGCCAATCAAATTCTCTGAAATAGACAACAATTTTTGCCAATCAAATTTTCTGAAATAGACAACAATTTTTGCCAATCAAATTCTCTGAAATAGACAACAACTTTTGGTCATGAAACTCTCTGAAGTAGACAGTTTTTGGTAATCAAATTCTCTGAAATAGACAACAACTTTTGGTCATGAAACTCTCTTTAAATAAACGAGAGTTAGAGATCATCAAACTCTGAAATAGACGAGATATAGTGATCATCAAACACTCTCTGAAACGGACAACAGTTAGTGACCATCAAACTCTCTGAAAGAGACAACAGTTTTTTTTCATCAAGCTCTCCGAAATAGACAACAATTTTTGGTCATCAAACTCTGAAATAGAAAACAGTTATTGGTCATCAAATTCTCCGGAAAAGACAACAGTTTGTAGTCATCAAACTATATAAAATAGGCAATTTTTTGCTCATCTAATGGGTATATTTTTATTGCTTTATCAGTTCAATGTTAAGAATTTAACAGATATTAGTTGCAACCTATTGTAAGTACCACTATAAATATCAAAATATGAATCAGCATACTTACAGTAGTCCGAATATTTTATAACATTGAATAGTTGTTTAAGTATGTTACCATCGAAATCTTACTGGGGGGGGGGGGGGGGGGCTTATGGATCAGATTAATATGGCCACCATAAAATGTCACTGCATCGAGAATGCAACTTACTGCGAAAGTTACTAAAATTCTCCCTAATGGAATCTTTGAAAATAAAGTCCCGCTGTCTAACAACGCCAGAATTCCACGGTTTCATGATCAACAGTTGGTTAGCAGTGATCAGTTCTGAAATAATGGGAAAAATCTTGTGTCACACATTCTTCTATTAAATGGCATTTCGCTTTTCTCCAGATAAGTTGAACACCCTGTATTACGTCTTGGATCGATGTACAGACCTTAGATCTCAATTATTGGTGAAATGCCTGTCTCAGAACGAGGACTTCTTATTTGGATTACCAAAATTGCATTTTAACTAAACTCATTGACCCGGATGTCTTTATTTACATACGCTGATATTCCTTAAGAGGTGCTGTCTTCGCGTCTTAGGAATCCCTATGATAATTAATCATAAAACAATCGATAAATTATTTCCAGTTCCATTTAATAATCTTTCTAAGAAGCCAGCCATTCCATCAGCTGTTAGAGAACGTCATATATTACTTAATTTACTTCCTTTTCAATTCTAAGTTGGGTTGGGGACATGGTCTAATATGCAAAGAAATAAGTTTTACTTAAAAGATTAGGTAGCAGAGAAGCTGATTCAGAGAAAATACGATGCAGAAGCTCAAGTTATAAGGGACATTTATAAGGGGTTGTATACAAATTGCCAAAAAGATCACATCACAGAACGTTGGAGGATGGTACCGCATTCATCGTTGTCTCCAGATGAATTAACATCTGGAGATGTGCGAGAATGAAGTGATGTGGTCGCAACCCGTGTTTTTATAGGCATGTAATTTGCATTGTGTTCGCCTCTGTAAGGTGGTAGATCGTTTTCTATTGGATACTCGGAATTTACATGCCACGATGCCTATTAGGTCAAATATTCGCCTTCATCAACCATGGTTGCTACCACATCACTTCACAATAAAATATTCATGAAAAGAATTTTGTTCTGTTAATTGGAGCTCAGCCAGACTAACCTGGACCTTAGCCAGACTAACAGCCCTTACCATGTTGGGAGGTAACTTATTCCAGTTCAACAACCTGCTGTCCATAGGTTAACTCAATGAGGTCGTCTTCTATTATTCCAGGCAATTTTATATCTGATCTTGGTTCTTGTCTTTCCAACAAAGGAGATCAGATCTTCCTCATTTATTTTTCTCAACCCCCGATCAGCTCTTTCCATCCTATCTATATCCTTCTATCCTCAGTCCTATCTATATTTAGATGTATAGCTGTGAAACTTTGCAGACCACACCTCCTAAGCTGGTCTCATGCATGCATGGATTTGCACCTCATCTGTAATTCTGGTTGCTCTTCTTTCAACATTCTCTACAAGTGTTTCTTTTGGTGTAGATCTGAATACAACATTCTAAATACAGTCTAACAGACTACGTCCTTCTCCCTACTAGCAATTGTCCTATAAATCATGAACAGGACACACCATGTGGCTTGTTAGCCTTCTATTTACTCTGCATACAAAAATTTATGTCTGATTAAATCGTAATCGATTTTCTGTTTGCTGGGCGAAAAACCAGAGTTTCCGGGAGAAAAAGCCAGGCTACTTTCGGTTGACACATACTAACTCAGCAACTTTGTGAAAAAAGCCCATAAAAATTCCTCGCGTCATTGACGATCATTCGAGCTGAGACCTTTTCAATCTAGCGTGGGAAGTTGGCGATTATATCCACCGTGCCGCCCACGAGGAATGCGTGGGCGAAATTAAATCAATCAAGAACAAACTGTACGATGGAAGAAAGCATTTATTCTTCCCTAGAAACACGAAACTGCCATTTCTTGTATTTAATGCTTCCAGGTGCGAAACAAATTCTGTTTTTCTTCTCGATTGGCATTTGGAACTTAACCCAAACTTTTGCTTTTATGGTTCGGAAAGTAAATGGTTATTTTGAACACGTTCCTCACTCCTGTTGTTTATGAATATTTTCGAAGAAGTATGAAAATAATTTCATGAGTGATAGCACATTTAGATGAAAAATAGTTTCTGGTAAACTGTCTTTTAATATTGCCAAATCTATCATCGTACCGAGCATAACAAAGATTCATTACCAATCCTTCAATCCATTACCAAGTTTGGATCTGCTGTTACTATATTATTGGGATGCGAACCAGGGTAAATTGCTGTCACTTGAGGGATATGGTCCTAATATGCTCTTTTTAAATGGTATGTTAATCAACTCCTCCTTGAGTCACAAAAGTCATCCATTGCGAAATCATAATTGTCAGTCATAATAGACTGCAAACAAGAAAAATAGGGCAGCTAATGTATTTTTTGAACAACCAATCGGTGTATGGAAGAAAACTTCCATTTAAACACATAACAATCGTTATAAGGTTGTATTTTCCCCAAGGACAGGGTTGCGTTGAGTTTTTGGATTCGATCTTGCAATTCATATATCAGTAAGTAGTTAGCCAGCAATAGACATTGGTTTTATGGTCTTTGTTGAAATTTTAACCACCAGATCTGAAAGAGTTTATGGGTAATCTCTGTAATCAAGGTGTTTCAGATATTCTAACGAATAAAAGTTTGCTGGAGTTAGGTCGGACGATCTTTTTAATCAATTTATTATTCTGTTTATTCCAGCAAATATTTTCTTTCACCCTTTTTGCACAACCAACCAACTAGAAGCACAAAAAAGGCAAGAATATTAGTTATTTACAGTACCTTACAAAAGTAGTAATCCAACAGTGATTTTCTGTTGCATAAAGATTTCATCGTTCCATTTTTATGTGAAGCTCTCGGGGGTAGCACAGTTGGTAGAATCGCCGTCCTCCCCACAACGAGTGGAAAAGATCTGAGTTGAGTCCCGTCGATGATGTGAGAAATTTTTATGGGCCTTTTTCACAACGTAGCTGAGGGTGGCATGATTTTTCGTCCAGCAGACAGAAAATCCACCTCAGAACACCACTTCTCTTGCTCAAACTCACAATTTGTGTTTATCATAAATCCATCCAGTGAAATTGTGCTTCATCCGTTGATAGAAGGTTAAATAACCATTCTGGATTCTGCGCAGCCTTCTCATGCTCTTGACGAAATCATGACAGATTCCAGGGTCTTGTGATTCTACGGTACGTAAAGCCAACCTTTAAGGCTTTATGTAGAGTTCTCCAGTGAACCAATCACACGAGATGTATGACGAGTACTGGATAATCTCCGCGAATTTGATGGGCCTTATTGTACCTCATCAATTCTTTGAATCCCATCTTGTAATTCTGATGGGCGACCACTTATAGGCTGTAGGAGTTAACACTTTACTATATTTAATATGGTTCTCCTCTAAAAAGGAACCTTGTGTGTTCAGCTTGACTTAATTTATAAATGAATGTAAAGGTAGCGCAACAGGGCATTGCAGATGTGGTGGAGAATAATAACACGAAACGTATGTTTTGTATATATTTTTTAGGAAATAAAATAAAAATTTTCTAACGCAGGAAGAAGTACATATTTTCTGACTTTTGAAAGTTCAACTTTATTCACCGAAAACCACAGATTCCTCCAATTCCTGACCAGCCTCCACTTTTTCCTATCGATCTTCCCTTCAAATTGTCAGATAAATATAGCTTCCGGGACAACTGGTGATCAATCTTTGTTTTACAATCGTTTTGTCAAAGAGTTAGAAAGTGAAATATCACCAATACTGAATTACCGCCAGTGGTAAAATGTATAGATCTTACCACTGTTGGGCAGCACATCTTTGTTTTGTAGATATTTTTCTAACTTGGCTACGACTATAAATAGCAAACTACTGTACAGTGTTCGTTCTATTAAGAGGGCTGTTCAATAAAGATCTATCATATTTTTTCTACAACATATCTTTATTAATCATACATATTTGATGATTCTTTTTGAAAGTAGCCTCATTTGATGAAACGCACTTACTCCAACGTTTCTGCCATCTTCAAAAACATGGTGGAAGCCATTTTTTGATATGCGTTTGAGATTCGCCTCCGATCTCTTTAAATATCTGACGACTGGGAACTTTTCCTTGCAGCTCCTTCTTTAACTATAGAAATAAAAAAAAATTGCACGGTTCAAGATCAGAGCTGTAGGGCGGATGAGGAACACATTAGACATTAATGCTGGCTTACTACTCGATGACAGTATGAGCAATGTAAGGTCTCACATTGTCGTGATGCAGCATCTATCCATCTGCGTGCAGTTGGTCGTTTGCAAAGAATGTGATCGCAAAATCTGCAGTACATTTTTATAGTAAGGTCCTGTACCAGTCGAATAAGGTGGTACAACATGCTAGTAAACCATTCCTTGAATGTCAAAAAAAAAAAAAAGAGATGACAATTACCTTTCCTGAAGAAGCTATATCTTTTGCTTTTTCGGTGTAGGCGATGAGGTAGACTTCCAAACAGAGCTCTGTTGCTTACTCTCTCGGTCGAAATGATGAAGCCATGTCTTATCCGCCATTATCACCTTGTGCAGAAACTCATCATCTTCAGTAACCATCCATTGCAGCTCCTGACAAACCTCCAAGCGAATTGCTGTTGCTCAGGTATGAGTAATGTTGGACCCAACTATAGCCTTGGAACCCAGCTATACGATCTTCTCTCACGATTACAGAAGCAGTGTTTATGGTTTCTTGTGGAGTTGTAAGTTGGAGCTCCAGGACGGCCAATTTTTGATTGAACATTCTAAACCACCTGCGAGCTGTACTATATGGAATCGTGGATTCACCATAAGGATCTTTTAACATTTCATCCATTTCAGCTTATGTTTTCTTCAGATGGAGACAAAATAGGAAAGCAACATACTGTTCCTCCCATGTCATGTCCATTGTTACGAAATTGAACAGGTCTAAACTTGATTGACTGTCATGTTCAGTCAAGTTTAGACCTGTTCATGAGTCAGTTGCGCAGTTGCTATATGTTCAACTTGGTTTCGTCTTAAATTCCGCAGCTCATCCAGAAATAGCAAGCAGTAGGGTTGTTCATTCATGAAAAATTTTAATGATTCTTTATTTAACAGCTCTGGAATTATATCTATTAATATATGTTTCAATGATTAAAAATGGTCTTCATATTAGAATTTGGGAAAACATGCCAAAATCATCTCAATTGCCTGTAACGATTTCATATGATTAGTTCTTGTTAATGTTGCGCTCACCATCCAAGAGATTGATCTAGTCAACCTGTTAATCATGACTAAATTGTTACTCATTGAAAAACTTGATTTTTCTCCCTCCACTGGCAAGCTTTCATAACAAGAAAAAGTAAGAATAAATTGAAGAGTTTTTTTTTTTTTTTTTCAAGTACCTTCTTCATTATTAATTTGGCGCCTCTAAGTAGCTTTCTTATCTCACAGTGCAGGTTTACATCTTGAGTGCCTTCGGAATGATCTCATTAAAGCAAAAGAGAAAAAAGGCACTTGGAGTTAATTCGATATCTTTGGTACTTCATAAACTTCTGAAGCAGTGGGGGAAACAAATTATATCGACACTGAGGACTTCATGTCAGAAAGATGCGGAAAACAGTTTGTTATGACTCTGTTGAATGAATGAGTGAATTATCTCCATAGCAACATCGTATTTAGAGTGACGGCAACAGTCTAATGAATATTTATGTCATTATAAACTGTCCGACATTAGAGATCATTACTGGGATAAGAATCCCAGCTAAGGAAAAGTTTATGCTTCCCTCTGTGGAACTTTTTATTTGAATACTGTGTATGGAAATGATTATTACAATTTTTTGAAATGGTAACACGGCATGACTTCCTTCCATTCTGTTCCAACGGATGGGACAGCTAAGATAGGAAGAGGAGTAATCTCATGGGAAAAATGGTTGTCAAGTTGATGGTATCCTAATTACAGTCACTAAATCAAAAAAGGAACCGTGATATCAGTTTTACATCCCTGGATTATAATTCAGGAATGACGTGAGTGGACTAATGGTTGTTGTGGTAGGGTTTAGGAGCATCAGCGACTAAGGCTGTATTGCTTCGTGTATATTGTCTGTAAATTGCGCGTGATCTGAGTTCGATTTTCTGTTTGCTGGATAAGAAAATCCAATCTTAACAAGAAAAAACTATGTTACCTTCGCCTGACACCGAATAACTCGGCCACGTTGTGAAAAAGGCCCATAGAAATTCTTCACATCGATGGGACTAGAACTTAAATCTCTTCCACCCGGTGTGTGGGAGTACGGCGATCCTACCAACTGTGTTACCTAAGGACAGTAACAGCTGAAACTATATGATGTCAGTATATTGTGTAAGGTGTATTTAGTGTCAGACAGCACCAGGGGTTTCCCCCATCTCCGTGTTGCTTTCATTGTGGGTGTACCAGTTCACTGGGAAATGCCAGAGATTTAAAAGTGTGTGGGCTTTGTATCTGTATGATGTCGTGTACCGTTGTTCATCTGGTCGTTTAGCCGCTGGACCCCTGCTGAGGCCCAACGTTGCCCCACCTTCGCCCCGTGGAGGCAGACCAGGAACCCAGTAGTTTTAGTTTCACTCTGGCAGGTCCTGCTACCTAATTTCCTGAGATTTCAGAGGCTAGGACCTAAAAAAAAAAAAAAACGCGCGCGCTCTTTTATATGCACGTACGTATACAGACATACATATATCCATCATCGTCGGTTTGATGATCGTTAGGTGAGGGGGATAATGTTTGCATAATAAAGGCCAAAAGAATGGGCGAACGGGAATTTTGACATAATTAAGTTTTTGTGTGTGGGACATTCGCTAGCATAAAGATAGAGTGGGTGGGAGACTGAAGGCTGGGGGAGTTAAGGCAGAAATATGGGGATGATAGAGTAGGCAACCCCAGAAGTCAGTGAGGCATGCCCATGCCTCACCAGGAGAAAGTAGGGGGCGCCGGGGGGGACCGTCCCACCACCGGCGCAGGGGAGGGGGTTGAAAGGCACCAGGCAAGGGAGCCCGGTGAGCTGAAGAACAGATGTTCTTTGGTTATAATGGTAGTGGGTTGTGGGCTGCGGCCATTTGGTTTCTCCTCGTCCTCCTCCTCGTGAACAGTGCCTGTGCGTAATCCGAGAAGGCTTGATACTCCTCCTTCGTGTCTAGGAGGTGATGTTCTTGTCCCTGTGGCAAGTAGTGGATTCTGGTGAGTAAAACACCACGTAGGTCTTCATAGAGCCTGCAGTCATACATTAGGTGCTGCCAGCTCTCCAGCCCCCCACAAGTGCAAGTTGGATCAACCTGAATCCCAAGTAGAGACAGTTTGGAATTAATCGCTTCGTGTCCAGTTAAGAGGTAAGTTGCTTGTAGACCTGGGGAGAACCAGTTGGGTGAGGTTGGGTAGTTTTGTTCAATATTGGGTAGAAATTTCTTTGTGATCTCTCCCTTTTGAGAGTTGCACCACCTTTCCTGCCATGCCTGCTGCAAGTGAGTTTGTATCCTCTTCTTTTCCACATTTTTGTTGCTGGTTCGGTCAATAGTGAACCCCAGAAAAGTCTGTGGGGTGCCTTTGTCTAGGTAGTATAGTAGGCCGCGTTCTATGATTTCTAAGTCCAGCGGGAGAGTGCCTGCGAGCACTTGCAGGGCGTGGGTGCTCACCGTGCGGCAAGCGCGAGTGATGGTTAGGAGGATAGATCTGTGAATTTGGTCCGTGATACGTCTGTTTACTGCTGTTGTAGTTTTTTGAAACCATGCGCCGGATGCGTAGGTGACGATCGGAGTGAAGATAGCTTTGTAGAACAGTTTGAGGACTCGCTTTTTCAAGCCCCATTCTTTACGCGTGACGCTGGCAACCATGGCTGCGTAGCGTCTTATTTTTTTACGGAGATATTTCAGATGGTCCTGAAATGACAGGTTTTGGTCCAGTATCACGCCTAGGTATTTCAGTTGGTTGGAGAATTTGATTGTTTCCTGTCCAATTTTTATTTGCGGAGGCCGCCTAAGATCAAGGCGTCCCTTTAGTAGGATGGAGTTTGTTTTTGTGGAGTATATTTTGAGTTGATTTCGGTTTGCCCATTCTTGGAGAGTGGTCAGGGCCCGATTTGCGACGGACCTCTAACGCGGCTCTTGAGTTTGCCTGTATCGTCAGAATGAGGTCGTCCGCGAATGCCTGAGATTGTACTTCATTGAGATCTTGGACACCTTTCTTAACGATGTTAAGAAAGGTGTCCAAGACAATATTCCACAGTAGTGGGCCAAGGACCGAACCTTGAGGGCAGCCCCGATGGACATGCCTGGAGAGTGTGCCATAGGGGGCGGTGACTTTGATGGTTCTGTTGCTTAGGTAACTTTTGATGGTGTTATAGAGGTTTTCCGGCATGTTGGCTTCGCGCAGCTTCGCCAGAACGCTTGGCCACCAAAGTGAGTCGAACACCCCAGCGAAGTCCACAGCTATCACAAGGAAGTACTTTGTATTACATCTGTTTACTTTGGTCAGGAGGTGAGTTAAGGCGTCCACGGCGGAGGTTCCCCGTCTGAAGCCGAATTGGTTTGCTGAGGCCAGGCCTGCCTCATCATAGTAATGTTGGATCCGTGTGTAAAGTAGTCGTTCAAATAGCTTACTGATAACTGTCAAAAGTGCAATGGGCCGGTAGGAGTCCGGAAGGTGTGGTGGCTTTGTTGGATTCTTTAGGATGAGTTTAACGTTTGCCATCTTCCAGGAATTCGGGAAGGTACCGAATTCCTGGAAGATGGCAGGCTTCTTCTGATAAAAGATGGCTTCTCTGAGACAGACGTTATATAGGTTTAGTAGTAAGTTCGGAGCGTACTCTACCGTTTTTTTTGATAATTTCGGGTTCCAGAAGGTCCGGTCCAGGGCATCTATTTCCCTTTATTTGGTCTGATGCATTGCTGATATATTGTGTATGCAAATTACCTATATTCTGTGGTTGGTTTTGTGCTTTTTCGGGAAGACAATCTGATCTTTGCCGTGTTGAACTCGGCGCCGTTTGAAGAAATTTTAACCCAAGAAAGATTTTTTATGCTACTGCACCACATCAAATTGGAATTAGTGGAAGATTTCTTCAAGGCTATTAATAAAGATCGCAACAATTTATTTGCTTAAGTCAAAAAAAGTCCTATACGAAGATCGATGAAGACATTTTTATATACCCCTAAATCAGAAAAGTTACGGAGGACATTTAGTTTTACCAGACTTTAAATGATCTTGAAAAAAATTGAGTGTGGAGTGCTTTAAAACAGCGACTGCCAGTTTCTTAGGCATTGGTAAATCCAAATATGATTTTGAGCTTGTGAAAGAGTTGTTGAAAGTCTACAAAACAATGGGCTATAATGTTTCAGCAAAACTACGTTTTCTTAATTCCAATGGAATTATGATAATGACCATTATGAAAGATTATTAATGACCTTTAGGAAAGATTATTAATGACCTTTAGGAAAGATTATTAATGACCTTTAGAAAAGATTTCATTGAAATACTCTACCTGCACAAGTAGTTCAAAACATAACATGGATTTTATAAGGATTACCAATAGGGGCCGACAGATCTGCCTATAAGGACATGGAACTTATCTGTTTGCTTCTTGAATTCAAGATGACCTTTATCCTTCGCAGCACGTTGCTAACAGCCGACTTGATGCTTGGTTGCTGCATAGTGGCATGCACTGACATTTTCTTCAATATGACATCCCAACTATTATACTCTTGAGGGAGAGTCGATTCTGAATGTCCGTTAACTGGTTCCTATGACCCATTTTGATATACAAGTGTGAATTATGAGTTGAGCTAAGTGCTGATCTCTCTCTGCACGACGGTTTGTATTTCCAAGTCCAATGCACTGTCCTCAAATCAAATGGGTCACCCTTTACTTTTGAGAGAGAGAGTATATCTTATGGAAAAGCATAATCTGCGCTGGGGGCACAGTGCTTATAATCACCATCCTCCTCTAGCTGGGCGAAAAGGGCCACGGCTCAAATTTCCTTAGTGACGCGAGGACCTTTTATGGGCTTTTTTCACTTTTTGGCCAAGTTAATCGGTCTCGGGAGAGATTAGCGAGTAATTAAAAAGGGTATTACTTTTAAATTTTAAAATTCACCTCATTCGAATTTATCAGCTTCACATTTTATTTTGAAGGAAAAAGCATCTTGTTCAATGTTATTGGCGTTTATTTTCAATTGGAAGATTCCCACGTGGTACTGTTTTGACCGTCGCCATTTTAGAAATTTAATTAATCATTCTGATGTTTGGACAGATGTTATCTTTCTCTGTACTAATCGGTATCAACCTAGCTTGCGCCTGCCTTTACTGATGCAATTAGAAGAGAGATTTTATGCTTGACACCATCGATTACCTTTGACTGGTATTTCTCTACTAGTGTTTATATTTGACTATTGTAGATGCGACACTGGCGCCCTACTCTTTTAGCGATTGGTTAAATGTAGATGGATGGAAATAAATATTCGTAATGATTCTTTACCATGCATTCTTTCCTTAAATCCCAAAGTGTGTGCTTCAAACGAGAATTCCAATCAACCATCGAGGAAGAAAATATATCAAAATCTTCATTAGACGTTGCTCTCCTAAAATGAGCCCTAAACGCTAACAAGGATTATTCTATTCCTCCTCCAACTATATTTACTAAGAGTAAAATGAAAAATTTTACTTTATGAAAAATTTTCATACCGAGAGGACACATTGGACAACATTGCGTTGATGGATATTTTATGAAGTTCTAATTAGTTCTCTTTGTTCGTCTGCCCTCTGTGGGAAATCATGCAGATGGATAAGTTGTTGAAAGTACTCAGTTCAGCACTGCTGGGAACGCAAACTGCTTGATGCGCATTTTAAAAGGTTACTTACTATATTTCAATGGTAACATTTGTAGGCTGTCCCAGAGATGTCATTAGATTTCAAACTGCTGTTCTCTTTGCTGTCTGTCCCTGTAGGAAATGACTGAATTTTAGAAGGCCAGTAAAATCTGTATTGGTTGCTTATAAGTTATTCCTCTGTAATTTAATAATTGATAAAGGCTTTATTAGAGTCCGGAGGGTTTGGATTAGGTTATTTAGAACAAAGTACCTAAGCAACTAGGTGCTTTACTCTAAATAACCTTAATCAAAATGGGGTTGAGAAGAATAATGTAGCAAATCTACCATTTAAAGCACAGAGCTCAGATCTGAATCCAGTTAAAGACCCCTGGGATGGTTATGAACAACCATTTAGACCAAGGACATGACAGACTAGTTCAAGCAGAGAACTAACGAAATCTTACGGTAAGATCGGAGCAAAATTCCAATCTACACATACCATAGTGTCTTGTTGTTGGGTTTAGGAGCATCGGCGACTAAGACCATGTTGCTCCGTGTATATTGTCTGCATTTTTCGCGTGTTCTGAGGTCGATTTTATGTTTTCTGGATGAAAAATCGAAGTTTCCGGGATTAAAAACCATGTTATCTCGCTTGAGACCGACTAACTCAGCCACGTTTTGAAAAATACGCATAAAAATTCCTCTCTTCATCGACAGGATTCGAACTCAAATCTTTTCACTGGGTATGGAGAAGACGGCGATCCTGCTAACTTTGTTACCCACGAGGGCCCAATAGCTTGTAAGAAGTATCTACCAGGATTGTCACTATATGAGGTCTTCAAAATGTATCAGGATCATTCTCGTTGTTCAAGACAACAGAGCGCAGTGCAACAAAGCAACATGTTTAGACATGTCTCATTCTTAATTATTTTGGGATTAACATTGCTGGCTGTACTGCCCTGGTTTTTTTTTTTTTTTTTTTTTAGTTGTTGGCGCATCGGCTTCTGTGGCCATAATGCACCTCCCAAGGTTTTTGCAGTACTTTGATCCAAGCCGGAGGCGGGATTTGAACCCGCGACCTTTGGGTTGCTAGGCAGGCAATCCAGGCTATCCAGGTCGGCACTGACCTGGTGGGTTGCTCAGTTGGTTTAATCACCATCTTACCCACACCAGGTGGAAAAGACCTAAGTTCGAATCTCCTGAATGGCGCGAGGAATATTTATAGTTTTTTTTTTTTTTTTTTTTTGCTTAAGTGGTTAATTAGTCTCAGGCAAGGATAGGATCGTTTTTTCTCCAGAAAACTGGGGTTTTTCGTCCAACAAACAGCAAATCCACCACAGAACATCGCAATTTATAGACATATAGCCTAAGTTGTTGATGCTCTAAAACCTTACAACAACCAACGACGAGCTTGCTGTACTCAGCATCACTGTAGTCAGGAAATTAAACGAACATGCGCAAACCAAAGTCGGGGGGTGGTCATATAAATTACAATTACAGCAAGTGAATCCAACTGCATAAACTAAGAAATAAAGTAGGTAAGATTTTTTTCCCATATCGTGAGATTTCTCGAAAACTTAATAACAGTTTGTGTTGGGGGAAGTTAAATCAGAGTTCCTGTAATCCATTAAAGTAGATAACAAGATTACTTTGGCTGGTTATTTAATCACTTGACGAATATCGTGACGGACAGTCAAGCGATACAAATACGGCAGCTAGCTAGCGGGCTAATGGCGTTCTATGCCGAGTGGATGGCGGTTTAGTACACCAAGTTTCTGTTGGACTACGAACAGTGCCTCAAATTGGATAATAAATGCGTGTGGCAGATCATGGAACACAGAGATAAGTGAAGGCAAACATCGTAAACAGGCACATGGCGTATTTAGTGTACATATTAGAGAGGAACGGAGAGGGATTGGCAGGGATAAATGGAAAGGCTAATCAGGAACTACATCTGCCCAGAGAACATCATGCGATATTCAGGAGGGAGAGCAGAAAGACGTAGAACAAAAGTATTTTTATACATTATAAAGAGAAACCATTTCTTCCAGCTTTCTTGATTCTTCTTGATGTTATTGGTAAATTCTATACGTTATAGAAATAATGTTTTTTTCGGTAATGGATCTGTTATATGAGGGTCAAGCAGCTTCAATAAAGAAGTGGAGTATTCTTTTTTTTTCATAATAAGGGGTAATAAGAAATGTCTCCAGTTGGTAGGATTTTAGAAATATCTCTGACTAAGGCCATGTTGTTTCGCGTATATTGTCTCTAAACTGCATGTGTTCTGAGATTGATTTCCTGTTTGCTGAACGAGAAACCCGAGTTCCCGGGAAAGAAAACCATGTACCTTGTCTGTGACCAACTAACTCAGCCACGTTGTTATGAAG
Organism: Mastigoproctus giganteus; assembly: GCF_048544385.1. Lineage (NCBI taxonomy): Eukaryota > Metazoa > Arthropoda > Arachnida > Uropygi > Thelyphonidae > Mastigoproctus > Mastigoproctus giganteus. The sequence goes on from NC_143575.1 coordinate 258,891,037, forward strand.
ATCCATAAAAATTCCTCGCGTCATCGACGGGATTCGAACTCAAGTCATTTCCACGCGGTGTGTGTGGAGGGAAGGGGGAAGACGGTAATTACACCAATTGTGCTACCCACTACGGTTCTTGACAAGAAAACATCTCTTTATCGGGATTCATCCAATTTTTCAAACCTCTCGTCAAGTCAAAAAATTATAAATGCGAGTATTGCTTCATTTGCATAAAAAAACTAGTTCTTTTCTCTTTGGCTTTCTGGGATGGTGCTCCTAAAACTCTCTTAAGTTGCGTGACTCTATACTGAAAAAGAGCTATCCGATTAAATATTCCAAACTCACTCCACTATCCATCACGTCAGCGTTCCGCTTCTGCGGGATGCCTTACCTAGAATTACAATCTGTAATTACACCTCTTTCCTCCGAACCAGTTCTAACACTTGGCTCAACTACACTGCGCGACAAAATTAACAGAACAGGTAGAAAACGTGGTGTAACTCGTGCAGATTGAGATGAAGCGGTACAAAATTAGGTATGGTGGTATACCATAGAATAACGATGAAATGAGGAGACAGCGAGAAACTTCGAACTGCTATAAGGGACATTTACAGGGGTTCTAAAAGAATGGCCAAATTACCAAAAAGGTCACATTACAAAAGTCGATACAATTTGCTCGAAAATATGGTCACATGATATCAGTACTTCATATTATCTCCTTCAACACCTAAACAGAACTGATAGGGATAGTGTGATCAAGCCACACCTTGAATACTGTGTACAGGTCTGGACGCCTCATTTTAGGAAATATGTAGAGTTGCTTGAGTACAAAGAAGGGCAACAAGATTGGTGAGGGAGACAAAGTGGTGTTCTTACCAAGATAGGCTTAAGTTCTGCAAATTGCAGCGCCTGGAGAGTAGGCACCTGCGAGATGATCTGATTGAGGTGTATAAGGCCTTAAACGGGTTGAGCAAGCTAATGCTGATTGGATTCTTCCTTTTTCTTAGATTAAGAACCTGAAGGGATATAGTTTCCAACTGAGGAAAGACAGTTGTAGAATAGTTGTGCGGAAGTTTGCCTTTAGCCAGCGGGTAGTTTATTGCTGGAACGAACTTCCATCTATCGTTGTGGAAGTTGATAGCTTAAATAAATTTAAGGCTGAGCTAGACAAGCGTTTGGAGTGAATAGATAAGTGAAATGGGAGGTTTTTCTTTTTTGGCTGATGCTATATAAACTTGCTTTCTTGCATTGTAACGCTTTGCTAATGCTAATGCTAATGCTAACTCTGCATGATAAGGGTGCCTACAAGATTCTATAACAACAAATCCCATTCTTCCACCAGCGCAGACCTTAGCTCATGACCGAGGAGCTGGCTATCCGCATGCAATGCGACACCCACGGGCATCCAACACATGTTCGATCGGATTTAAGTCTGCTGATCATGCTGGCCACGGCAGTCGTTGGATACCTTCAGATTCAAGATATTCCTCCACAACTTGAACTCTTTGTGCAGTGTCGTTGTCGCGCATGAAAAGAAAATCTGGGCCAACTGCACCCCTAAAAAGTCGCACATAGGGATCAAGGATCTGTTCTCAGTACCTCTGGGCAGTTACCGAACCCCAATAAAAAAATGAAGAGGGGTGCTCCCGTTGATCATTATTCCACCCACAAGAACACCGCCTCCACCGTAAGTGCTCCTTTCTCTGACTTTGAAGGGATGGTACCGCATTCCTTTTTATCTCACCCCATCAAGTGCCATCTGGCGATTAGAGCTAGGTGCCTAACATAGCTCCCTTTAAATCCCCTTCCCTAGGCCGGGGGAAGGATATAGATAGAGAAGGCAACCCCATACTTCTGTGTTTTCCCCTAGTCTTCAGTCTGTCCTCCTCCTCTGCTAAACTGTCAGTATACACCCCACACAATGTCAAAATTCAATATTCAACAATGTCCAAAATTAAACCGCATTAATATAAACCTCTTTCGGTCTTACTTTTCCAGCGTTTTTTGCCCCCATTTTTTTTAAGGTCCTAGCCACTGAAATATCAGAAAATTAGGTGGCAGGACCTGCCAGAGTGAAAATTTAATATTACTGGGTACCTTGTTCTGCCTCCACGAGGCATAATGTGGACAATGTGGGCTCCCAGCAGGGTTCTAGCTGCTAAATGGCTAGAAGAACAACGATACATAACTACACTTACAAAATCCATACATTTTTAAATCTCAGACCTTTACAGTGAACTATTGTGGGGGAAACCCCTGGTGCCGTTAGACACGAGCACACTATACACTCTACACTCCTCGTTGTCTCCCGATTCCAAGTATATAAACCTCTTTCATGGCATCAATTTCGACGAGATCTGCAGTCGTTTGGAGTTAATGGGATACAGACCACTGGCTTCCTTGCGTTGAGTCCACTTCAATTGAGCCTTATTAACCCATTCCGGTTGGAAATATTTTAACCCGTGGCCGCAGCAACCTGAAAAGACAGTTGGTGAGAGGACATTGTAGAGCTCCGTCTTGCTATTATAGACAGATAGCGGTATGTTCTGGTTGACGTAGTCCTCGGGCGACCTTGGCCAACCCTTCTTGTAATGGTTCCTGTCTCCTGAAACTGCTTCCATAGTGTATAGTGTTTCTTTTTAAACGGCACCCGGGTTCCCTCTAACTCCGCGTAGTATACTCTCTGTCGTAATATGTAAGAACTTCGTGTATGTAAGAACAAACGTCTTATGTGCTGAATCAACGTCAGTAGTGTAAAGTTAAAATTATCTGCGACCATTGCTTTAATTGGATAATAGTACAAAGAGTTCAGATAATTTAGTCCTCATCTTTAGCCCATTAAGGAAAGGGGCTCGTTGGTCTAGGGGTATGATTCTCGCTTCGGGTGCGAGAGATCCCGGGTTCAAATCCCGGACGAGCCCGCTATCATATTTTTTTTTTTTTTTTTTTAGCTCTAGCGTTTCTACATCGATAGGATGGAAAAAAAATTCAAAATTCAGAGTATGCAGGAAACATCAGAGATATCAGTCAGTGGGAGACAGTATGAGTGTCATTTTACCTTATGGAGTCCCAAACAAATATGTTTGGTGGTAGACTTGTCAATAATTTGAGAGCCTGGAGTCAACGGTGGACCAAAGATTCAAAGATAAGACAATAATTCAGCCTCTCTTGAGACTGAATTATTCAGTCTCAGGAGAGGGTTACATAGTTTTCTCTTCCATAAACTCAGATTTTCCGTCAAGAGAACAGTAAACCGACCGAAGAATACACAATTACAGAAACAATCCACGGAACCCTCTTAGCCTTAGGTTCTTTGGCGCTTAACGCGTACCGAATAATTTATATAATGTTCTGAATAGCAGAATACTAAACAACCGAAACTTACTGAATTTCCTGACAGATTGTGAGGACTGGAAGATTTTCAAACTTATCGTGTTATGATCCATTGTTTTCCTAAATGTTTCTCAAGTCTCGGTGTATCTGTCTAACTGAAGATAGAAGATTGTCTAAGAAATTTTCTAAAGTATTACGCTACAAGGAAGTTATTTTCAGAACGTTCTAATATCCCTCCCTCTGAAAAATCGGTTCCCGAAGTAGAAATTAACGGCTAACCGTGGTATGATAACATATTAAACAACCATTAATATCGCTAATGGATGGGATTTAAAAATATCAACTGAAGAGGACTGATGTCTAAATGTTCTTTAACGAAATCAGCAGCATTTGATGGTAGATATCGATTTTGACATCGTCAGCTACGTGAAACTTGTATAATTGAAGCACGAAAAGGAAGGAAACCAAATACATCCAAAACGAAGTGCTTCGCAGATGAGTGTAATTCCCCTTTTTTATTTAGTGCACCCCAATAAAAGAATGCAGAAAAGGCAGTTTAAATATTAACTAATACATTGTTCAGGTTCTTGTTTGTTTTTTGAACCTTGCGTCAGATTCAGACGAAAAAATCCATTAGAAAATCAAATTTTTTATAAAATTACTCTTGGATCAGCGATTTTATTTCTGGCAGTGATTGAGTAACTGCAGTCCGTTGATATTTGTTGTTGCAATGGGGTTTCAGGACTAATGCCATATTGTTCCGTGATGTCTGTAAATTGCGTGTGTTCTGTGGTTGATTTTCAGTTTTCTGGTTGAAAAATCCTAGTTTCTGGGAGAAAAAAAACATGCTACCCTCCTCTGAGACTGACTAACTTGGCCACGTTGTGAAAAAGGCCCATAAAAATTCTTCCTCTCATCGACGGGATTCGAACTGGGGTCTTTTCCACCAGGTGCCGAAGGAAAATACCTGAGTTTACCAACGAACTGTGCTACCACGAGGGCATACTTAGAAAAGTTATTTAATTACTTTTTCATTAACGAAATTTCACATCTAGACATTCTCTTTATCCTTGGATTTTGTCCTAATTTCTATGGTAAGTCTTCTCTTCACTGCTCAATATTTCAATCTCATTGAAACCGAAGTCTCGTGAGAAAATAACAATCGCTCTCGTGGATTCTCATTTTCACACGTTGTTCATAAATAGGCAATTATGTTTTCCTTTATCAGTAGAAAGTTACATTGGAAAAGTGATCAATAATCCACTGTGGTCTCTACCGAGATCGGAATGTCCCTCTAAACATTGCTATAGCCCGTTTTGTCTTTTCTTTTGCTTTATAATAGCGAGAATGAATGGATGATTCAACCTGATATTTCAAAAAAGTCATTTTTACCAAGCTTGGCTTTCTCTCCCGGAAATTTGGGATTTTTCTGAAGCAAACAAAATCGACCTCAGGACATACGCAATTTATAGACAGTATACACGGAACAATATGGCCTTAGTCGCTCAAGCTCCTAAAATCCTACAACTTGAACAATTATAAAACTGATGTACCTGTGTGTGGGAAGTTAGCTTTATACGAGGGGCGTTTGAAAAGTTTGTGGCCTGAGTATGAAGGGTTTATTTCAGGAGCCTGTTAACATGTTACTTTCCAACAGAGTCCCTTTGGCGCCAATACACCTTTGCCACTGATGTTGCAGTGCTTTGATTCCAGCTGCGAAGGAAGTTTTCTTTTGGGCCTCCAAGGATGCAGCAATGACGTCACTGTTGGTGGAAAAACAGATTCCAGCCAGGCATTCTTTACAAATTAAGAAATAGGTGAAATCCGATAGTGCTAGATCTGCGGAAATGGGGGATGGTCCAATTTTAAAGATGTATCCACAGACTTGTTAGCAGTTTCATTTTCCTGGTGGAACAAGACTCCTTTTCAGCGTTTTCCTCCCCATTTGTCTTTGATATTTTCACGAAAACGCCTCACCAAATCTGCATGATATGCCTCAGCGATTCCTGGACTTTCTGAAAGTAATCTAGTAGAAACAGTACATGAGCATTCCAAAAAACGATGCCATCGCCTGCCAGGAGAAGAAATCGACTTGGCTTTCTTTGGAGAGGGAGAAGAGCTCTATATTCGCTGTTTGAACTGCTTAAAGTGATGGATCACATCTCATTCATGGTCACAAACTTTGAAAGGAACTTTGCTAGATCTCCTGGAAAATGATGCAAATATTCAGTTGTCTTGGCAACCCTTTTTTCTTTCTTTTTTTTAATCTTCTGTCAATTTTGGGGCCCATCGTTCTGACATCTTTTTCATAGCAAAAACCTCTTTTAATATGTGGTCAACACGTTCAGATGAGATGCCCAAGACGCTAGCAGTGTAGCGAACTGTCACTCTTTGATCATTCATCACCAGATCATGCACACTATGGAGGTTGCAGGTCTTCTACAACGTGGACCGTCTTCCAGGCTCTGCTTCTCGTTTAAATTCTACTGCTCACTTCTTAACCATGGGACAGGAAGGGGCATCCTCCTCCAATGTTGTAACCATATCTTCATGAATTGCCTTTGGCCTTAGTTCCTTTTGTCCTAAATATTTGATGGCTGCACAGAGACTGATTTTGTCCATCTTTCCGTATTCACATAAATTTCTTTACTTCAGGACCCGTAAATAAAAAAAAAGCGATTATTGAAACCGCATGAAACCTGGTAGGCTGCTACCTGAAGTGAGATGCAGGGAAATATAGGCATGGTCAAATGCTAGATACTGCCAGAAACTGACCAGTGAACTTCTCCATCAGCAGTCCGACCCAGAGTTAAAAAGTACACAACTTCATCATTAAAAACATTTTCCACTCTTCAGTAATGTCATAGTTCCTCCATAAATCTGATTGAGTTTTTGCTTATATAATTAAAAAGAAAATCTAATGGGTTGTGCTCAATTAACCTTTGTAATCAGTTAATAAGCATCTATCAATTATTAAATCTTGAAAATGGTGGTATGAAACATGTTGGAAATCTCGGCCAATCTTCAACGTTTGAATAATAAAAAATAAATAGTTCCTCATTTCATTGTTCAGGTTAAAACCAAAATAGAGATGGAACAATAGTTGACGACTTTAAACCATGATCCCTCCAAACAGCAGGCTAACTTCCCCTTCACCAACAGCGCATAAAGACAGTTTCCTCAAAAGCCTACAATTCGAAGTATCATACACAGCTGTCCGAGAAAACACGCAGTAGCAATAACGGACGCCATCCGCAGAGATGACTCTGTTGTCATGGAAACTTGGATGAGGAATATTAAACATCTTGATGTAAGCCATGCCAAATCACTGGGATGAAAAGAGGCCTTTTGAATTTCGAAAACTGCAATCGCTCTTCTCTGAGTTGGTACCTTAGAGTGCCTCTGAGTTGTAGTACCTTAAATTATGCGCATATTTTTATAACAAGAAAACAATTATCTGCAAATGAGGAATATACACTCTCATCCACTGTCACTGTCATTTTAAAAGCCTTCTTAGAACGGGATTGTAAAAGTTGCATTTTGTAGATGAATTTATGAATTATTTATAAAAATTTATAATTTAGAAAGTTTTATGTAAATTATGTGACTAGTGACGCAAGATTCCTGAAGATTCCGTTTTCCAGACCTGAGTTCGAATCCCATCAAGGACAGGAAGAAATTTCCTGGGTCTTTTTCGTAATGTGGCTGAGTTAGTCGCTCTCAGCGAGGAGAGCATGGTTTTTTCTCCTGAAAACTCGGGATTTTCAACCAAAAACAGCAAATCGAACACCGCGCAATATGGTCTAAGCTGATTCACCTAAAACTCGCTGTGGCATTGAGTCCCCGACACATTGGAGGTGTCCTCAGATATCGTGAACATGCTGGATAGAAGAAGGTTCAAAGTTTGGCGATGGAGGGAGGCAATATCGTGGACTGACAAATACTGCATTCCACCGCATCCCACAAATGTTTCATGGGATTAAGTTCGGGATCAGGGAATTAATTAATGTTGACGGCCAGGAAAGCACACAAAATGCTTGGACATGCTCGAACCATTCCTGCACAATGAGGACCTTGTGACAAGGGACGCAGCCTTGTTGAAAGAGTGCAGTGCCATCTGGGTACACGGTCATGATGTGGGGCAAACCTTGGTCAGAAACAATATCATATAATAAATAAATAATAAATATCACACTAGGGCTACCCGGAATATCAATTAATTTGCCCAAGTGTATTATGTTTGTGAATTACGTGTGTTCTCTGGTCCAAGAACCCTATGTGCGACTTCTTAGGGGTGAGGTTGGGCCAGATTTTCTTTTCATTCACTACAACGTCACTGCACATAGAGCTCAAGTGGCGGAGCAATATCATGAAATTGAAGATATTCAATGACTGTCGTGGCCAGCACGATCAACAGATTTAAATCCGATCGAACATCGGATTTAAGTCGGTAGTCCTCCCACCGAACATCGGTGGTACTACCGAAGATCTTACGCCTAACCCAACAAACACTATCAATCAATCTTTCATTTCTGATTCTTCTGAAAGTGAAATCGGGAAAGAGCCCATCCAGATTGATCGCACAGTCATGAATCAGCTGAATTTATAACTCCTGACATGTCATTATCATCTTATTTGGAAGGCCCAGCCACTTCTAATCAATGTTCACTCTTCTTTGGATGTAGGCCAGTTAACTAGTCCTCTGTCTGACAATGTTAAGTTCTCCACCACTCCTCCAAATATATTTCTCGATTCTACTTGCTCTTCTGGAGTACTCATGCTGAATAATGTGAATTTGACCCACCAGTTTTAATCAGCGTCTCTCTAATAAACAGTCAACAATATCAGCTAACGTATCTCGTTCTTCATCTAACAGAGGCAGAGAGCCATTCTTCGCCTTCGGAGCCAATAAGAGCTCAAGATTTCAAGCTGTTCCTCGCCAAGCTTGGTCTTTCGTCAGTCGGCTTGTTCCTTTCACAGGATCCTTCAGACGTTGAGGAATTTCTCAACACTGAATTCAGTCTTCACACCTCTGTGAGGAAGTTGTCCACCTTATCCAGACTATGCTTCGTTTCTAATCATAAGTAATCCATCTGAACATTCTCCCATTGAAGATATCGCCTTATTATTTAGGAAAGCTTCTTATGCTTATGCTTTTTTACCTTGCTCTCCAGTTGCTTAAGCCACCATTCAACAATTAGAGAATATTATAGAAGAAACAATCTTTTTGAAGCCTCCAAAAGCAGTACTGCTTATTCTGGGTGATTTTGATGTTCCCAACTGCCCTTGACCCGAATCGTTCTCCAAATTCACTGGCTAAGCAATTCGGCAGCATTTGGCGTAGTAATGTTCTAACTAAAATCTGTACCTTTCCCACCCGCAACCCCTCCTACATTAATTTACTTTTTACCCATGAATCAACTCTCTTCACAATTTCTAAGGGTAATAATTTCATCCGATCAAATCACTTCCCAATTGTCATTGATTTCTTTTCTTCTATTTCTGAACCTTCCTCTGACTGACCTTTTTTTAGCTTTAGACACATTGACTGGACTTTCTTAAATTGGCTTCTGGGCAACGTTGTTTGGGTTCTCATCCACAGTTTTGAATCGATTGATAATTACATCGATTATCTGTACTTAATCCTCCATTCTGCAATTTCTTAGTTCGTTCCCATCACATTCTCGACCGCTAATCCTGGTAACATCCCTCTCTAGATGTCGAACAAGCTTGTGTATTCCCTCAGGTGAAGCTGAACTTACTCGGAATTTAAATTCGAGATCATTGTGGTGCTATCTCAAACGGCTATCGAGATCTTCCAGAATTCCTATGTTAACTATTGATCCGAATATCTCAATCAACTGTCCTCTTGGCATTGTTAATCTTTTCGCTACCCATTTTTTGAACTTTGTTCTCCTGAACTGCAACTTCAAATCCGTGTTATCCATTTGAATAATTCTAATCACTGTTTTGATAGATTAGTTCTCATTACTGATGATGTCCAGTCAACCATTTCTCAGCTTAAAGATTTCACTGCTCTCGTCCTGATACCCTTCCTGCTCTTTTCTTCAAGAAAATAAGTTCATCTCTTGTTGCAATTCTTACAAATCTCTTCATTTACTGTCTTCTTAATGGTTGTTATCCTTCAGCGTTCAAAGATGCTTATATCATCGCCATGAAAAAGAGGGTGATAATGCTGTGCCTTATAACTACCAACAATACATTTATGAATTCCTACTTTATAAATATCTTAGTTCCTACTTTCACCCTTTTATCAATAATTACCAGCATGCTTTTCATCCCATGAAATCAACTGTTTCAAATCTGGCCTTGTTCTTTCATTTCCAACAAACTAATTTGGACAAAGGAAATAAAAATGATTCTTTTTTTTCTTGATATTTCACATGCATTTCAATCTGTCCACATCGATCTCCTGCTCTTCAAGCTTTCATCTTATGGTCTACGATCCCCTTTACTGGATTTGCTTGATTAACTGCTCAGAAATCGTAAACTATCCATAATAATAATTTGTGGTATTTCATCGACTCCATTTACAGTTTCTCAAGGTGTTCCTGAAGGATCACCCTTGGGTCCGCTCTCCTTTATTGTGTACATTAATGACGTGTAAACTTTATTTGAGTCTTTTACCGTTGAGTGGCAACTCTGTGCAGATGATATTAAACTTTGCAAAGTTATTTATTTTTCAACTGAGCGATGAACTCCAGTCCTGTCTTGATTTCCTCTCTGTTTGGCTCAATAAAAATAATTTTTAAATCCATTAAAATGTAAATTATATCGCTTTCGCTCGATTCATAGACCCTCCGTCTTTACCGATTATTTTATTGGAAACTCTCTAGTTGCAAGTCGTGATACGTTCAAAGACTTAGGCGTCCTATTTCGATCTGACTTTCCTCCATTTCCCAATGTTGATCTTGGATTAATTACGCGTTCTTCCTCAATTTTTAAGAGCGACAAAATTATACTTCTTCTCGGCAAGCAGCTTATACACTGAAAGAACAGAATTTATGGAACACCTGGTTCCTGGGCAACGCGACGCTGTTACCCCTCTCGCTAGTGGACGAACCCACCTCTGACGTTTTTATATAGGTACACTGAATTCACATAGACGGTAATTCGATGGCATTATGGATAAACGTCGTGAGTTAATCGACTTTGAAAGAGGGATGATAGTGGGTGTCCCACCCTTGAGTCACTCTATGGCGGAGGTGGTACAGAAATTGCACAGTCCCCGTTCGACAGTATCAAAAGCATATCGGGAATACGCCATTTCCGGAATAACATCTCATCGTGGATAGCACTGTGGATGGAAAAAGGTGTTGGATGAACGTGGCCGTCGACGTCTGTCTTGCTTTGTTTCAGCCACCTGGAGAGCGACAGTGGCACAAAACACCGACGACTCAAACTAGGGAGCTGCCAGAAACGTCTCCACCAAGTGCTATCAGGTGACCATTAGGTGCCTACCCACCAGAGTCCCATTGCTAAGACCACGACAAAGGACGCTACGCCTCAGCTGGGCGAAAGAACATCGGCACTGGACCTTGGCGATTGGCGGCGGGTCTTCTGGTCCGACGAGTCCCGTTTCCAGTTATTTCGAGGGAATGGGAGGGTGCGTATCTGGCGGAAATCGCACGAAGCAATGTACCTGTCATGTAAACAAAGAACTGTTTAGGCAGGTGGACAGTCGGTAATGGTCTGGGGCGTATTCAACTAGTACACGTTGGGATCTCTGGTACGTCTAGACGCATCTCTGAACGGTCCAGGTTAAGTGTCCATCCTTGCAGACCATCTGCATCTCTTCATGGTCATCGTGCCCCACAGGGCAGTGGACTCTTCCAGCAGGACATTGCGCCTCCCTACAGAGCCGTGGTGACTAGAATATGGTTCATTCCATACCATCATGGAATGGCCTCTTCGTTCACTGGACATGAACCCTGAGGAGCATCTTTGGGACACTGTGGAAAGATCCGTTCGCGCTTTTGATCCTCCACCCAGGAATGTGACGGAATTATGGACACCGGTGCAGGAAACATGGATGGAAATACCTGTGGAACGCTTTCGTGAACTTGTGGACTCAATGCCTCGCCGTGTGACTGCCCTTATCCGGGAGAAAGGTGGCCCTACCCGTTACTAGGTAGGTATCCCATGATTTCTGTCCACTCAGTGTCCTTCCCATTTTTGATTATTGTGATATTGTTTGGTCCCCACACCAGCAATATTTTTCTTACTGACTTGAGAGAATTCAAATTAAATCCTTATGCTTTCGAAATCGCCATGTGACCATATTTTCGAGCATCTTGTATCGATTTCTGTAATGTGGCCTTTTTTGGTAATTCTTATACAAACCCTGTTAATGTCCCTGATACCTGCCAGAAGTTTCTCGCTGTCTCCTCAGTTCATTGTTATTGTATTGTTAACAGCACCATACCAAATTTTATCTGAAGCTGAACGAGTTACTCCGCTATTTCTACGTGTCCTGTTCATTTTGTCGAGCAGTGTATGTATTGCGTGGTGCAGTTTGCCTCTTGCCATTTGAAAATATGGTCAATGTCTTGTAGTGTAGATTGTTTTCAAGTAAGAATAATATTTTATATAAAAGCCTTTTGGTGTCTCAGGCACCCTTGATGATATTTTTCATTCTTTGCTCAGTGAAACCCAATAACCTGTAGAACCTCATGGTATTTATCTTCGGCAATAAAAAATAGTCGTTTGCTTTAAAACTACGCCGTAATTTCTTACCACAAAATAACAACCTCTTTTTTTTATCTCATCAGGACACAATCAAAACCATCACAATGGCGTCTTATCTCACTAAAACAGCCTCCCTTGACAAGAAATTATTCTTCACCGAATGTCCTTATAAGAAAGTTTATTGATCATTCATCTTTTTGCCCTTTTTTTTGTCACATACTTGCCATTCTTATCTTGGTGTTCATTTTTTTTATAGTTCTTCTCAAAGACCACAGACAAAAGCCAATTTATTCAACACAATATTTCCATTAGGCAGTTCTAATTTCTTTGAGGGGCACAACACTCCTTGAAGCGTACCCTTTTTGATTTCGATTTTCCAATGCTGTAGCTGTATGGTATTTCTTAATTAACAAAGACAGTTTAATCTAAAAAAAGAATGGTGTTTTATGGGAGGGCACGCCAGTGTGTACATGAATGATCTTGATAATGTATATAAATCGGGCATCTAATCTTCCTGGCCATGTACCAACTTCGACCCTCATTCAGAATGGAATGTTTTATAGCGAACAGTGGTCTGTGTGCCACATTCGCAATAAACTTCCAATAGATTTATGGCTCTTAATGTTTCAGACATTTCTTTGCGATAACGACCTCCACCGTATGAAAAAGAGAAATTACAAGTGCTGGTTTGACTGACAGCAACTCAACTTTCTTCGATCCATCGATGGAAACAACCTTTTTATTTTCTCTTTTCAGGATAAGGAAGATAATCGGTCTCCGGCTCAAAAAAACTCGAGTCTAGAACCATCATTAAAGATTACACCTACGCCTCATGGCCTCAGTTACTTTGCACACCGTCTATACATAAAACGGAATAGTTTCTTGAACATAGAAGACGAAAAAAATTCTTAATTCCTAATACCAATTTTCAAGTTAGTCCAACTGAAAATATATTTCTAATATTTCAATTAAATGTAAAGTTCTTCGCCTGTCAACTTTTCTTCTTTCACGGTGGCCATCTTTGGATGGTTTCCATTCAGCATCGTTAAGTTCTGGCATACAGCTCATGGAATCGATATCCATCAGCTACACCCCTTTGTAAACATCTCTTTATGTATTTTATTAAATCAGACAACGCCTTTGAAAGCTTTTATTCTCATTGGGACAATGAAACCCAATCGATCTCCTTCACTGAACTTATGACGTGTACTGAATCGTAGAAGAACACTGTGGCTGACATCATTATTAACCCTTTGACACCTACACAATGGTACCAACTGATGAGCACTTCTTCAAAATTGCCATTAATTATAATATATATATAGTTTTTCTGGATGTGATATGTTTGAGGCGGTTGCCTTAATTGTGCGGAAAGGAAACTAAGGCCGTGAGGGCGTTCGTTGGTGTTTGAGATGGAGAAGGTTCTATGTGGAAATTATTCAGAATGTGACACAAGAAATATTGGCAATTCGAAAATAAGAGTATCAGGAATGCTGATAGGCTTCTTTTTGGTAACTGTAGTTGCAGAAGATTTAGAATTAGTGTAGAAGGTATGTTGTGAAATGTTTTAAGACTACATTCATAAAAAATCGAAGTCTTAAGGGAAAAAATGTATTTTAATTTAATCTCAAAGTACATTCCTCGTGCTACACCTCTTTGCACGGTTGCACAGCTTCTGGATGGCTCTGTGGAACTGATCTTGTGGAGCCCTCTTTAACTCCCTCGTCATGCTTGTTTGGGTCTCTGAAATGCTGTCAAAATGGGGCCTCTTCGGGTGGGATTTCACCTAGGGAAACAGAACGTAACAGAGGGTGCCAAATCCTGCTAAACGAGGGATGGTAAAACACTGTAACTCGGCCATAACGTGGCCTCGTTAGTCGGTCTCAGACGAAGGTGGCATAGTCTTTTCATCCAGCAAATAGAATATTGATTATACAACACAACACAACACATGCAATTTACAGTTTTAGAGTGGTGCACTACAGCATTTCTAAGACTGGAAAGAAGAGCGCGTACAGCGAACCTATGAATAAGGTTTCCACCAGAAAAAGAAGGATACGAAAGATCCAATTGTCATCTTCCAAGCATACCATCAACATTAATCCACTTGCTGATGCAGCTCCATTCTCAAGAGTATGGAGCTGAATCAGCAAGTGCATTAATCTGCGAAGTGTCATTATTATTAATCTACTCTTCGGACATATCGAATCCACGAAGACTGAATCCAGAAATACAACATTCTTACGCGGACTCAGTGTACCCAGAGGAGAGTTGAAAAATGCCACTTTATTCAGTGGTCGCGTGAGAAAGCAATTTAAATGATTTTTCAAAAATTTCTTTTGTTCTTCTCTGTGTTATAAAAGAGGGCAAGTATCTGTCACGCAAAATTTCATGAATGGCATTAATATTTTACTCTCATTGGATGATAAAGCTTCGATGTACCAGAATTTCGAAAATTATTTATGAAACTTGTTTCAACAGGCGTGCAAACCAATTGTTTGCATCTAGAAAGAAATCAGTTTTGTATCGCGTGACTCTTCTGTGACTATTCATTCAATAAAGTTTCCTAACGTTCCATGATTATTTATTTCAAGGATTCAGTACATTTCGCAAACCACCAGCAAGCATTAACAGGAGATAAATCAGGATTTTCATTCCAGTTTAACTTTCTCGAAGAACACGGTCATCATGCGCCTAAAGGACTTTGGGAAACATTATCTTCGATTAGTGGCACCTGACAACTAGCCTCAAAAATATTGCCACAAATATCAGCTGTTCTCCTTGGAGCACGCACTTCATCGATGTATCATTTAACCTGCCTCCCCAGTTTCTATTTCTGTCCTGAATCATAAATACGAGCGATTATTTATTCATCAAACTGGTAATTTTCGTGCGCATGCGTGTGGTGTGTAAGAATGTATCTTGAGAAATGTTTCCAAGCTAACTTTTTAAGTCAACAACAACAGCTCGTATCCAAGTTCTTTATGAGGACAAGAAATACTTAAAAGAATATTAAACAACTTTGTCCAGTTATTTATTTTTGTAGACTATACACTGTACCGTGAAAAGTATCAGGACACCTGCCAGTCTCAGGGAACTTTTTATAATAAAACCTTTAAAGAACTGATGCCCACATTAACTGAGATTGGTATTCTGAAGCTTTAATGCTGTGGTAGTACAGCCTCGACATCAAACGCAAGCGACTGAGAGACTTGAAAGCTGGAATCAGCCTGCTCCATGATGATGCAAGCCCACATATGGCTAATCCGTTTCATCTTTGGTTCAAAAGATGCACTGGAAGGCTTTAAAGTACCTTGCATACAGTTCATATATGGAAAACAAAGTTTTAAAAGATCATATTTGTAATTTCAACATTGAAGTCAAAACATACTTCGAAGAATGGTTCAATAACAGCTTAAAGATTCTTTTTTTTTGAAAGTGAGTACACTTGTAGTCACTTTATCAGATTCTCTTATCTGATAGAGGGTGATTCCCTCCCCAATTGTCCTCACAAATGCGTGAATTCGTCTTAGAATGAATTCAACGAAGTGTCGAAAGTATGTCTCAGGAATGCTGGTGAACTGATGCTTCCCTCACTTGTTGCAAATGAAATACTTGCAGACCTCTGTCCTCGAGGGTAGCACAGTTATTGTAATCACCGCTCTATATATACATTGAGTTCGAATCCTGTCTATGACACGAGGAATTTTTATGGGCCTATTTCATAACGTGCCTGAGTAGTCGGACGTCTCACGAGAGAGGGTACCATGGTCCCGGAAACTCCGGTTTTTCGCCAATTAAACAGCAAATGGACCACAGAACTCTAGCTATTTGCCACTCCAGCCTAGTGGTCAGGAGCGGGAGTGCAGTAGCACACGCTCTTTGAGTAGACCGGGGTTCAGGCCCCTGACTGCTAAATACGGTCGAACTGCCAATTCGCACTGGACCAGCGTGACAGATTACCGTCCATTTTCCTCAACATAAACTGTTGAGGAGGCTTCCATCCTGCAGTGGATTGATAACGGCTGCTGCTTACCTTATCTTTTATGTAGTGCTGGTCTAAATTGTCGATGCGCCTGAAACACAACAAACCGGACTTCTACTCCAAAAAGAACCCCACTTCATCTCACATGTGCTCAATTCGATTAAGAACTTGATATTGCAAATGTGAAATTACTAGATTACTGGGCAGACCGTTGCAATGGGCTGAATTCCATCTCATGTTTCTGGAACTAATTCTCTACAGTTATGGTCTTGTGACATAGCTTATTATCCTGTTGGAAGAACTTATTGGAAGATGGATACCCTACATGCATTAAGGAATGACCTGGTTGGAAAACAATTTCCATATAACTTGTGGCACTCTGTGGAGCCCAGTGTGCACCACAAAACACTTTCCAAACCACAAGTCTTCACTGTTAACACCGGGCGGTATGGTTCAATGAATTATGCTTTTTCACCTTATAATGATCTTCCTAGCGAGAAACAGCAGGAACCAGGATTCGTCAGACCAATCGAGTTTTTTGGGGTTTTTTTCAATCCTCTGCAGTCCAGTGCTGCTTTTTTTGGATCCACTGTAACCATACCTCCTTGTTTTGTTTTGTTTTCTCCTGACAGGAGGAACCCGATTCAATTGTTAGCTGTCATACCCGATCCGTGACAAGGTTGTGCGTTCTGAAAAAAAAAAAATTGTTACTATTTGATCGAGCTGTTTCCATCCACAAGATCGCCATTTGTAGAATGTTATTTCATCATTGGACCAATCTCATCACCAATCTCAAGAAATTCCACAATTCTCATAAGGCAGAATTGATAAGACTGACGCAATAGAGAGCCCTCTTCACGGTTTCATTGAAGACAACTAATAACTACTCGTAAATTCAAAACACATAAAACATGGCCGTACCCTCACACTGCCACTATCGAACTTTATTGTTGGCACACTGGATTAAACCATTTTTTAAGCCATCATGGGTACATAGTTGGTAGAATTGCCGTTCTCCCCACACCGGGTGGAAAAGACTTGAGTTCGATTCCCTTCGATGGCAGGAGGAATTTTTATTGTCTTTTTTCACAACGTGACCGAGTTAGTCGGTTTCAGACGAGGGCAGTATTGGTTTTTTTCTCCCGGAAACTCGGGTTTTTCGTCCAGCAAATAGAAAATCAGCTTCAGAACACACGCAATTTACAGACAATCATGGTGCCTCAGTCGCTGATGATCCTAAAACCAACTACAACAACAACAACAACCATTTTTTGATATCGCTCGTCATTACTGAGATCAAATTCTGACTACTGACAAATTAAAACTTTTAATTTTAAACGAAAAAGAAATTCAACTCATGCAATGTTTGGCTTCTAGGCATTTCGCATTTGCAATCCTTGTCATGAAATTGAAATACAAAGTTTCTGGAAACCTAAGAATCCGTTTACGCTAATAAAATGCATTCATTACACCAATTACCTTGATACCTTAGAACAATGGCTCAAAGCCAATTAGAAATTATCTCCATGTATTCAATGGAAAGTGCGCGAAAATATTCTCCTCGCCGTCTTCATAATCTTTATTCTCGTTGGAAGATACTATTTTCATCTTGTGATAATTTAACTCAATATGAAACTTAACACTTTCGCTCACCTCTGAAACCATAGCCGACAATCCTATTTGCTGTCAGCTTGAATAACGTTTGATATCGCTGCAGGTGATGTGATCCTGGTCACAAGAGCACCCAGCTGAAACATTAACAGCAGTGCAAGTCCAGTTACGCAATACTTTGAGCATTCTAATTAAAAATATCAAACTCTTCAAGAAGTGTCAGTTAACCAGAGATTGATTAATGTTTTACATACGTGCATAATTTAATTAATCTTACCAGTCACTTAAATGAGTCTATCTATACTTATAGACGTACCACGCTTGGGATTCGTTCTATCTATTCCATATTTGTTTTTAAAAGAAACCATGGTAGCAGTGATAGTAAAATGTAAACCATAAAGCCTTTTTTTACGCCGTCCTCGCAGATAGCGCAGTGGAATAAGCCTAGGTTCGAATGCTATTGGGGCAGAAGGAACTTTTATGGACTTCTTTTTAAAGAATTTAGTTGGGTTCCGGCGATGGTTGTATGCCTCCCCTTCTGGAAATTGCAAAACGAACTTTTAATTCAAAACCTAAAACATATTAGGACCATCTGAGGCTTTTACAATAGCTTCGACACTCTTGGACATATATCTACCAACTTCCGATGGGTGTCGCCAGACTTCGCCTCATTCCTCCTACAAAGCAATTGCTACTTCCGCTTAGAAAGAAGGTCATTTTGGTCACAGCCTAACTGGCCTTTCTATTTGTTTTACAGGTTTTCACTGGGGCTGAGGTCTAATCTCTGAGTCCAACTTTTTCGACGTCATTGTCAGACCAGTCCCGCATGTTCCTCGCTGAATGACGTTGTCTTGCTTATACTGATAAGGTCCTAGACTGCAGCTTAAGGAGCGCATAATTGTCCAGAATGTTCGAGTAGGTCGCAGACTTCGTAGTTTCACACATTTCTGCTATGGGATCAAGTCTGAACCAACTGAAACAGTCCACACTATTAGACTGCCTCCACCAACCTTTGCTTATTTTTTAGTAATACCATTCCAAAAGGAATAATACCATTCTAAAGGCCGTTTTTCACTGGTGAACGTGATATCGGGCTTATCTCCACTGAATCCAACATTTCGACTTCCTAAGGATGGTTGATGTGCTGTAGGCTTGAACTTTTTATTCCTGTTGCCTCTTGATATGTTATGAGCCTCACGAACTACCCTCATGATCTGTCACCTACAGTCTTCCATCTTTGAATAACATTGATACAGCGATTTAAAAGTCTGTATGTTCTGATCCATTACCAGTACTTTAAAATACTGCTTCTACACACGCAGATCTTTGCGTTAATAGTTGGTTGTTGTAGAGTTTAAGACATCAGCAATTTAGGATAACACGTCTGTAAAACTGCGTGTTCGTGTGGTCAATTTGCTGCTTGATGACAAAAACCCGAGTTTCCGGGAGAAAATACAATGCTGGCCTCTCCTGAGACGACTAATTCACTCATGTTGTGAAAAGACCTAAGTTCGAACCCCACCAATGAAGGGATTCGAAAGGTCTCTTCCACCCGGTGTGGGGAGGACGGTGATCCTACGAACTTTGCTACCCACGAAGGCAGATCTTCAATATGTACTGTATATTGGTATGTCTGAGCCGATACGCATATGTGGGGACTTCTGCCACAGTATACAATATTCATGGAATGGTAATCAAATATTTTTGGCCATATAGTACACATACTGTCCAAACAAATACGAACTTTGTGTTAAGACAGTCACAGACAGAAGGAATGCAAATAGTTGCAAAGAAAACTGTGGCGTGAGGGGATTAATACTCTTTGAGTATAAAGAATATACAAGCTGTTCGACTCCAATAAATCTGATGCCAGAGGGGAAAATGCGTGAACTATCAGATTTTGAAACAGGTTTTATGGTGGGTGCACGTTCAGCAGGAGCACGATCCAAGAAACAAAAGGCATAACCGGTTTCTCAAATGCATCCATCTCAAAGTAGTAGTACTACTACTACAAAGGTTTTTATTAACTGAAAAACAAGCAGCTCTTCCACATCTGAAAGGCGTAAATGTGGTAGAAAAACAACACTTCAAGAGCGAATCCTTTGTACTCTAAGGAGGACTGCATGTAAAATTGGATATCCAGTGGGCAGCAAATACCATATGTATTCAACCAAGCGGAGAACTGCTCTATTTCAACCCATGCGCAGAGAATTGAAGAAATTGGGTATTGGCAGTCTCCTGCCTATTCAGAAGCTTTCAGAGAAAAGTCGAGAAAACCCGCTTACAGTGATGCTGAGAAGGCTGTAACTGGACAGAGGGACAGTTGAAGGAACTCATGTAGTTAGACAAATCGCGAAACACTTTGTTTTGCACTGATGGTAGGCAGAGAGTGTGGCAAGAAATTCGAGGAGCGATGGAATCTGCTTGCCTTGTTGAAGAGATGGTATCGTGGTATGGGGAATGTTTTGTCGGCGCAGGCTGGGTCTATTGATACCGGTGGAAGGTCGAATGTTATGCAAGGAGTACCTGAATTTGGTATCAGATCTACTGCAGGGTGAAGGTGATTGCCACTTTATTGATGACAATGGAACCAGAATCACATCGTGCCAGAATCATGCAAGAATGGTTCGAAGAACATGACACTGATTTCCACCATCTTCCTTGGCTCCCACATTCATCTGATCTCAATCTTTTTGAGAATATGTGGGATATACTGGAGAGAGCTATTCGGCAACGAAGTTCTCTTCCTTGAACTTTGCTTCAGCAACGCAGTATTTTGATGGAAGAATGGTTAAAGGAAGACCAAAACGCACTAAAACACCTTATAGAATCCATGCTGCTTCTTACACGTGCTGTTATTAAAAACAGAGGTGGCCGTGGCCCATTTCGATACAGAATAAAGGTTCGTATTTTTTTGCCCAGTGTGCGTATATTCATCAGTCTTCAGCTCTTTAGAAATGCGTTCCTTTTAATGGTTGTTATCTGGAAGTTTTATAATATTAACAGGTGTTGAGAAAGATATTAGGAATTTAAATTAGAAGCACTGGACATGTCTTCAGTGCTATCATTTTAATGTCTTATTATATTAAAAATCACTACTCATTAATTCTCCATCTAACCGTTCTTTAAACTTAGTGAAGCTTCATCAAGAGTTTCTCCAACTAATGTCATCATGAAATTGCTTAAATTTCACTCCAGCGCTTGTAATCTCCATAAACTACATCTCGCAAAGACTCATTTAATATTAAAAAAACTTAACTCAGTTCTTAATGAAGTCTTAATAGGGCGCGTCTAACCTCTAACGCCTTTAAGATTCTAAACGGTTTAGCGCTTAAAGCAATTTCTTATCTCATTTCATGTCAAAACCCCTTAACGTGGATCACTTTTGCCTGTCTGCTTCTCCGGTCCTTCCTTACACTGTAATTGCAGTTCCTCTTCATCGTTGAAATCCATCTGATGTTGTCGAAGTGGATAGATTGAATAAATTCAGGAAGAATTAGACAAACTGTTGGAAGGGATGGATAGGTGAAATGGGGATTCTTCTTTTTTATTTGGCTGATGCGTATAAACTTGCTTTCTTGCATCGTTACTGGTATTAAATTGCCCCCACCTGAATGAATTGATTGATTTACCTGGAAAGTTGCATGCATAACTGTGACGTATATGGACATAAACGATTTGTCATTATAACGTATCTGTTTGTTATTGAGTTTTAGGAGCATCGGTAACACAGAGTAACACATATACACAGAGTAACATAAGGCTATGTTACTCTGTGTATATTGTCTGCAAATTGTGTGGGTTCTGAAGTCCATTTTCTGTTTTCTGGATGAAAAACCCGAGTTTCCAGGAGATAAAACCATGTTACACTCGTCTGAGACCGACTAACTCAGCCACGTTGCGAAAAAGACCCATAAATTCTCCCGTCATCAACGGGATTCGAACTCAGGTCTTTTCCACCCGGCGTGGTTTTTTATTTTCGTCCAGCAGACCACAGATCGATCACAGAAGACACGCAGTTTACAGACATAAGGCGAAATATGGCCTAAGTTGCTGGTGCGTCTAAAACGCTACAACAAGATCGTCTAACTGCAGCCTATATTGAAGAGGATTTTAGAAATTTCCCCAATCCTCACAAAAGACTCGAACCCAGACCTCTCCAAATGAATAAGAAAGTGAAACCACTGTACTGTCACAGAGGACAATAAAAAGGTTACGAAATGGCAATCGTTGAATTAAGGGATGAAAAAAAGAACAATCAATCTCCTTGGCATCTTTCATGGCAGAACTGCTGCTGACAAGCAACAGATGTCGTTTAAAGGGCTGTGTAGTCAGTCTTGGACCAAAGTGGAAACAGATCGTATATGGCTATCAGGCCCATTAAAGCCTTCAGATGAGGCGATCCAGCTCAGCTGCTACAGTGGTTATAAT
Source organism: Mastigoproctus giganteus (assembly GCF_048544385.1). Taxonomy (NCBI): domain Eukaryota; kingdom Metazoa; phylum Arthropoda; class Arachnida; order Uropygi; family Thelyphonidae; genus Mastigoproctus; species Mastigoproctus giganteus. The sequence continues at coordinate 258,913,088 of NC_143575.1, forward strand.
CTTTCTTCCACGCCGGGAAGAAAAAGCCTGAATTCGAATACCGTCAATTCAATGACGCGAGGCATTTTGGCTGTTAGTTGAACTCAAACGACAGTTGTATGATTTTTCTCCTGGAAAATAGGTTTTTTTTATCAAGCAGACAGCAAACTGATAAAAAAATTCACGTAATTACAGGTACAATATACTGACGCCTCATAGCCTTAGTAACTTTAGCAGTTGACACATGCTACAGCAGTACGTTGTGCCATTAGTGAAGTTCAGAGGAAGCGTGGTCATGGAATGAAATTGCCTCTCGTGGTTCGGATTTGCAAACTAAAAACCCGAGTTTCCAGGAGAAAAAACCATGCAACCTTGAGATTGACTAACTCAGCCACGTCGTGAAAAAAGGCCCATAAAAATTCCTCCAGTCATAGAAGGGACTCAAACTAGGGTCTTTTCCACCCGGTGTGGGGTGAACGGTGATTCTACCAACTGTGCTACCCACGAGGGCAAGAACGCGTTTTTAAATTGGTACTAACTGACAATGGATCTGCAAAGGAGAACTTGGAAAGATTTGCTTGGTAAGGATGGGTAGAAGGAGCTCCAGAAACTTGAGGATCTTGAGGGCATTGCCAGTCGGTAGGAAATGTACCACAATTGGGGATAATTACCAGTTGGAAATGCACCTGGTTGGTTTATGGGAGATCGCAAATTTTTCTTAGAATCACTTGTGCATCAGCAACGTAGTGCCAAAATAGTCATCTATGATTTCCGATAGTTGGTAATGGAGCTTAACAACATAAAAATTAAAAGTTTAAATTAAAATAAAAAATGTTATTGGATAAAAGGAATGCATTTCGAAGGACATCTTTTTTTTGCGTGTAATTTCTATAAAACATTTCCTATAATTCGATACCAGATACTTTTGTGCAGGGCGTGTTATTTTAAACCCCTTTCCCCGATAATATACAATTTAGGGGAGAGAAGACAAAGATGTACCTAGAGCAAAGAGAGATGGATAAATATTTGGAGAAAGAGCCTTAGTACAAGAACTGAGAAAATTGTCTTTTTTTAAAGACAAAATACCCGGCTTTATATGGAGAGAAAGAAGAGACCAAACATCGATGTTATTGAAAGTTTCATTCTATTGTTTGAACAGAGACAGATGGTCAGAGTTCAATACCAACGCCGATATTGAAAGAGAAATTCCACCATCTTTTTCAAGACAAAAGGAGAAATTTCGAAAGGGGAGGTAACATTGAAAAGAACTTCCTCTACCTCATTTCAATTCTTCTCATTTAAAGAACTCATCGATGTCTTTTAACTAATAACCGACTGGAAGTTTCATTTGATCGTTTTCTCCAAGGCACTGATAATAGTGTGTTCCTGGTGTTCGCTTTTCTCTCTCTTTTCTTTTGTCTTTCGTTCCTCTCATACTTCGACACCTACACATGCGGTCTGAAATTGTTGAAAGGCGAGGGAATTTCCATCTTCTCTCCAGTGATAAATGCACAACAGCGCGCGCAATGACACGCCAGTCGGTAAACATTTACTGAGTGAGTTTGACAAGTTACGCTTAGTTAGGCATGGAAGAAAGTTCGAGAAGTTGGTGAAAGTCTCTTCTTCTGGAACTGAATACACACGTTGGTAAAACAAAACATCCAAAAAATGCCACACTGGAAATGTCCTTGGAAGAAGACTTATACCATTCGAATCGTTTACACACAGATTTTTAAATAAACCCCTTTTAAGAGCAGAGGAAAAGGAAAAAAAATGTCCAAATCCCTCTCCTACTTTTTCTATTATTTGTTCTTTTTTTATTTCGGTAAAAATTGAATTCTACACTTACTGGACAAAAAATTAGAACCCTTTCGCAAATGAATTTTCGTTCGTTTGATACCTTGAAATCTTTATAGCAACCACATAAATTTTAGTTATGGACTGACAATTCTTTTTTTTTCTTTGCAATGCTATAAAGTGGAATACAGATTAGTGATTCAGTTCCTTTTTTTCCTGAAAGGGGAAACACCCCAAACAATCCATGAAGAAATGGTCGCTGTTAATAGAGAAGACTGTCCAGGTTATGTTGTTGCACATTGGTATAAACAATTTAAATGTGGAAGAACCTTAGTGGTCTGAAATTGCAAAAATTGAGCCATTAATCCTGGAAGATCGCCGTTTTAGCATCAAAGAACTAACTGCAAAGCTCCAAACTAGTGTAGGGTCTGTGGAAAACATCATCCACCATCAGTTTCATGAGTAAAATCTTGGATCCATCACTATGATCTCGAAACTAAACAAATGTAAAAACAATGGACACATGTAGAATGACCTCCCACCTAAAAAAGGCAAAGGTGCAAGCAAGTGCTGGCAATGATGCTCTCAGTTTTTTCGGACCAGCATGGTGCAATACTAATTACCTTGAAACGGGCTGTAAACTGGGCTGTGGAACAATAGAAAAAATCATGTGGTCTGACGAATCTCGATGTGCACTTTTTTTCACCAGCTGTAGGATGAAAGTGTGGCGTGAATCACATGGACCTTTTATGCATCATCCAGTAAAATAAAACAAAAGAGGATATTCATTCTATTGCCATTCCCAGCCATCAGTCTAGCTTTGAAATTAGCCAGACTCACAGCCTCTGCCCACTTGGGAAGCAACTTATTCCAGTTCAACAACCCGCTGTCTATTGGTGAATTCTATAAGATTCAGTCTTGTGTTATTCCCCAAGATTTTATGGTTACCATACTCGAGAAGAAAGTCATTTTTTATAGATGCTGGATTTTTTGATGTATGAAGGTATTTTCATTTGGACATTGAACACTTGGTAACTGGAGCTAGTTTTTCTAAGTTACACGATTGGATATATCAATCGATTGGTTACACGATTGGATATATCGATGGCTGTGTTGGGTAGGTGGAGGATTTATTGGCGTATTATTGATGCCGTTACTAATGAAGATTTATAAGTTTGGCATTGGAATTTGATTTAATTTTAACTTGATTTGATTTTTCACTTCAATTTGATCCTTGACTTATTTCAATTTAGATTTTATTTGATAGTGTTTTAATTTCGATATCAGTTCACTTAAGTTTTGATTTCTATTTGATCTCTTGTCGCCTTTCCAATTTTTTCAGTTCCCTTTTTTCAAGTTCACCATTTTCTTTTTAAATTCGTTTAACACTCTTCATGCAAGATCCTTAATTATCCAGATAAAAAGTATCTCCATTTATTCATCACTTTGGACAATTAAAGTCGACTCACTAATGATCATAATGGTAAAAAAGATGTGAAAATATTGTCGAAGTTCTACGATTTTTTGCCTGTTATCACATCATCAGGAGTCGCTATCAATTTTTCTCCTATCTCCACTCGGCGAAAACTGTTCAACTCATCAGACAGTTTTTCCAGTCCAAACTGTTATCTGAGGTTATTTATTTTGACTACTTCATTTTACCATTTTGGCGTTTAAATTGGTCTTTGCCTTTCTCAGTAGACAACCGATAAAAAAGTCCAGGAAAGTTAACTCGATTAAAAAAGTCAGTAATCAAGCTGATGAGCACCCGTTAAATAATTCTTCCAATCACGTCGCTTATTTAAAATCCTATTCCAATTTTTATACTTGAAGTTCGGCTGCCAACAGGTTCTCAACGACTCTTTCCTCAGTTGTATTGCGAAAGATTCTGGTATCCTATTACCTCACGTGACTTTGAAATGTAATGATTCGTGCGCGCGTATGTATGTGGCATTACAGGAGAATGTTCCTGAGAAGAAAATATCCACTAGAAAGAGAAGCAGACCGCACATAACGACTCTCGACTTGAACTTAGTGGTTGAATGATGGAGCAAAAAGATTCTGTTGGGGATTTAGCCTCTTACTGCCTACAAGTTGCATAGCTAAGAATATGGAAGTGGATGTAAGTAGAGTTCTTATGTAATATTTCTAAGGAACTTGAGAGTGAACAAACCTTACAGATGTTTAATCCAATGAACAATACGTTGAACAAGGATATACACTACGTTGCCAAAATTAAACGTCCATCTTCGCTTTATTAAACGTTTATAGCGACAGGACATGCTATCCTGTTTCTGGATAATATTACCTGTTACTAAACTTGTCTACTCCCATACAGACGGGAGGAATTGTGGCCGAGTTAGTCGGTCTCGGGCGAGATTTGCGCGTTTTTCTCTAGGAAATGCGAATGGTGTTGTCGTTATTGTAATATGATTTTAGGAGCACCTATGACCATATTCTTCGTATATACTGTCTGTACATGGTATATATGTGGTCGATTTTCTGTTTTGCTGGATGAAAAACTTGGATTTCTAGAAGAAGAAACCATGCTACCCTTGTCTGAGACCACTACTTGGCCACATTGTGAAAAAGGCCCATAAAAATTCTTCACGTCATCGAGAAGACTTGAACCCAGGTCTTTTCGCCCAGGTGTGGGGAGAACGGCGATTTTGCCAACTGTGCAACCCACGATGGCTTTTTATCGGCTTTGTATCTTCTAACCTAACTAGGAAATTCGTTAAATCTGTAATCATCCTAAAAAGAGTTAATTTAAAAAGTTATTTATTACTTCTGCCATATGACTTTCGCTACAACTCAATAACAACCTGATATTGACCTTGGCCACGATCTCATTCTTGTGAACGAAATTCTCATCCTGGAATTGTTTGTACCACCAAATACGAATAATAATCTTTCTGTGTCTGCTGCAATGTCTTGAAATATTGCCAGAAGCAACTCTCTTCAGTCAATATAAGTTTTCCCTGGAAATTTTCGTGTACTGCAGTCTTGTATTCTATCTTTTCGTTCACATTCTCGTATAAATCCAAAATAGAACAAGTCCTGCATGTCTCTACTTTCAAATCATCACGTGAAACTCAGAATAGCAGGTCATTAAGCATTAAACATCTCACATATTCCCGTGGCATTAAATCATGAGTTGGATAAAAGCCAAAGTGGCCCTTCTTCACACACCACTCGTAACTAATTACCCGAAGTGAATTTTACCCTGTTAGCAATAAAAGTCGCATGCTGTAGGAATATTGAAGAATTTCAGGTTTTGTGCTTAATAAGGTGGGTGTACCCTTGTCATGGATGAACTATTATTTCGCTCTTACTGTATACTGGTACTGTTATTCTAGAAGGCGGTGAGATCTGCACATTCCACACGTCTCTGGTTTCAGCATAAACTATAAATTGGTGGTATAATTTTTCATCCCGTTGAAGTGGTATTTTATGGTATTATTTCCATCATATATTTCGATGTCTTGTTTACCAAATAAAGGATGTTTGATTGCCAGATGAAAAATTAAAATTCAAGTTTATATTGGGTGTGATCAAAAAGTTCGGAGAATGATTTTGTATCTTGAAATTGCAGCATCTTAGCGAGTTGGGACTCATTTGAACACGGTAATGCATGAATCACCAGTTTATCTGCAATCGGTTAAAATTAGAGCTTGTTGAATAGAAAGTATTTTGTGTTTTGCATTTTAAAATGAGTGATTTTATGAACAGCGAATTTTTATCAAATTCTGGTTCAAATCACGGGAAAGTGCAACAGAAACCTATGAAATCTTAAAAATAGCTTTTGGAGAAGATGGTAAGTGTCGTTCGAAGACTTTTCAGTGGCTAACAAAGTTATGTGAATGAGAAAATATGAATAAAATGATTCACTGAAGTCATCCAATATTTGGGAAAAAAGGGACTAAGGCAATTCATGAGAATATGGTCACAATGTTGAGGGAGGATTCCCCGTCCTATTCCATGGTAAAGGAGTGGGCAGAAAAATTTAAACGAGGGACGGTCTTCCCTCCTTGCAGGTTTTCCATATTGTGGAAGACTTGGCAAGGTCCAACACTCTAGAAGTTACTTACAGTGTGCATGATACATTGCCAGTGGTGTTTTGGACATCTCACCTGAACGTGTGTGCCATATAGTGACAGAGGTTCTTGCCATGAAAAAAATCAACACGGTAGGTCGCAAAGTTGAAAGCAGAACGCACAAGAGCTGTGTAAAGTAAAGTGAACATTTGGATCGTTTTCAAACAGATCCACCAAATTTCCTTGCAAGGTTTGAGATCATAGATGACACATGGGTACATCACTTCCAGCCAGTCCAAACAGTGGAAACAGCTTTTCCCTCTCCAAAGAAAACCAAGTCGATTCCTTCTGCTGGAAAAGTGATGGCATCGGTTTTTTTGGAAGATGATGGAGTATTGCGTGTATTACCTTCAGAGGGGCCAGACAGTTACAGGGGCATATTACGCAGACCTTGTGGGCATTTTCGTGAAAAAATCAATGACAAACGCCGAGAGAAACTCTACAAAGGAGTCTTGTTCCACCAAGAAAATACAACTGCTCAAAAGTCTGTCATCACCACGGCTGCATTCTATGAATGCGTCTTTAACATTTTGGACCATCCCCCATATTCATAGATCTAGCACTATCGGACTTTCACCTATTTCTTAATTTGAAAAGAATGCCTGGCTGGCGTCTATTTTCCCGCTGACAGTGACGTCATTGCAGTGGGCACATTCCTGGAGGCCCAAGAAAAAACTTTCTTTGCAGTTGGAATCAACGCATTGCTGCAAAGGGGAGTAGTTGAAAAGTAACACGTTACCACACTCCTCAAATAAATCTCAAACGCCCCCTCGTAAGGTTAAAGGAGAAAGGAAGAATATGAATAGCTTGCTAGCTGGAGAGAGAACTTGAAGTGATGCAAGATGATTTTTAATATAAAGCTCAAAAGACAAATACTCCTAACTTCGTGTCGCTTCTGGCTAAAGCGAAATGGCGCTATGAGAATTGTCATTATTTGCATTGGAGATTGTTCAGAAGAAAAATCTTTCGAATACATTCGCGTCAAAAGTCTTCTTGCTAATAACTCGTTGCAAAAGTGAACTTTAATGTTTGGTTACCAAACATTGAAAGTAATTTTAATATCTGCAAAGTTTTGTTTTTAAAATTAAGAGTTAAGTTTTAAAAATATCGAATATCCTCAAAATTGTCTCCATTGGGGAGCGATGGAATTTAAAAAGAATCCAGGTTAATGAAGCATTAATTATCTTTCAATGAAGAATATTTCTCCAGTTGCATTCACCAGCAATATTTTCTTTCACATCCCTCTGGTTTGTTTTCCATAATTGGACTAAAAAGTACTGCAATTGAAGGAAACGTCTGTTTGCGTAATACACAATGATTTTGATATATTCCTTCCAATGTCGTACGATATTGGGACCGACTAACTCGGCCATGTTTTGAAAAAGACTCATAAAAATTCCTTACATCATCGATGGGACTCGAATTCAGGTCTTCTCCACGCTGTGTGTGGGGGAAGACGGCGATTCTACCAACTGTGCTACCCACGATGGCGATATTCCATACATTTGGACCTACAATTGGACTTGCGAATGAAATGCAAATTCAAACATGTATCCATATTAACCTAGTATAGTTTTCTGACAAGTCCCATGACTCATTGAACGGTATCAAAAGCTATTTTATAATAAATATGCGAAGACTGAAAGAAATATAGTGAAAAAGAAGTTCTTTTAAAAATATTCTTCGAAAAAACAAAAGTCGTTATGCTGTCCAAGCTCTCTTGGAAATAAATAAAGTTTAAAGGGGTCTTTTATCTAGATTAATGGACTACGAGGGTGTTTTTTTTAGACTTTGCAAGGTTGGATCAATCTCTGAGGCTTATTAGGAATAATTAATGCCTTTTTTTTCTAGATGGACACTTAGAAACTGCGATGAATCTACACTTTACTTTGGAATAATTGACGTCATCTGTTTTTGGTTCTTTGAAAAAATTTCAAAGTTTTCTAAAATAACTTTGAGGAAGTATCTTATCATTGGATAGCTTGATGGAAAATCTTTTTTTGTGTGGAATACGTTTTTACTCTATAAATCAGGTAGGCGTTTTCTTTCCCTGACCAACTCGTTTTTAATCCTATGATGCTCAGCTTCTCAACTTCCATTGTGATAACTGGTATCAAAAGCTGTGCTTCATCAGTGTCTTATCTTAGCGTTCCTTCGACTCTACTTTCGCCATTTATTACAGGTCACATGAGGTCATATCATATTGAGGAACTAGATTAGTAGCAAACTCCTGTCTTTTGAAAAGCTAACTTATTGGCATTTGATCATTGCTGACATTCTATATGGGGGAAAGATTTTTTAATAGAATGTGTCCAATTTATTTTTGATGTTTTCATAAGAAATATCAGTCTCTTCATGTGTCTTATTTTTTTGTTTTTATCCTTATCCAGGACATGTCTTATTTCGAGATATATAGTTTCTTATGGTTTTTCTTTATTTATTTCAGATTACAGTCAAAGCATGTCTTTTGTCGTAGACGGTAAACAAAATCTTTTTTTTTTCCATATAGGGCCCGTTCACCAGAGATAGCTTCTAGGATTAGAACATTGAGACCTTAGATAGCTTAACATAATTGCACATATTCTTTTTACAATCTCAATGCTTAAAGATAAGCTGAACGTACCATGGAGAAACAAAATAATGATAATAAATCTTTGCATTCTGGACCACTGGATGTTTGAAAATCTCCATGATGAACCATCTAATTACGGGACCTCTTGCATTACGTGGAACTGAATGGAAACACACTTTACCTTATGTTTCAAGTTGTACAATGGGATGTTTCTGTTCTCAGGCAACACCATGGCGTTGAAGAACATTAAGTTGGTTGATCGTTGCAGGATTTTAGGCGCTAGTTGGTTGTTATAGAGGTTAGATGGAATCATCGACTTGGACCATATTGCTCCGTATATATTGTCTGTAAATTTAATGTTCTGTGGTCGATTTGCTGTTTATTGGACGAAAAGAAAACCTCGGGTTTTTCGTCCAGTAAAAGTTTCGTGAGGAAAATCTTCGCCTCATACCGACTGACACACCAACGTTGTGAAAAAAAAACAAATTGCATGTGCAAAAATCTGAGTTTCTGGGAGAAAAGACTATGCAACCCTTCCCTGAGACTGACTAACTCAGCCACTTTGTGAAAAAACCATTGACAGTTCCTCGGGTGATTGATGAGTTTCGAACTCAGTATTCCCCACCCGGTGTGGGAGAGGACAGCGATTATACCACTGTGCTGCTCAAGAGGGCAAGAACATTATGTTTATGTTCCCAGGAACATCTTATCCATCTTTTTCCTTGGCCTACCGAATTGAGTTTTAGATGATGTTTCCCAGAACTTTCTGTGGAAATTTATTTATTTAAACTTTAATCCTTAAGAAACCTCTTGTCTTCCTTTAAACAGTAATCTTGCGTTTTTTTTAAATATAATACCAAAATAAAGCAAATACCGCTTGCAGGACAAAGGCTGGATTATTATCCTACAGCCTCAAAGATTGATGACTCCATCTGCTTTCTGCAAGCGTCTATATTTTTCAACTTTTGCCATTTCCATTTGAGTTTAGGTCGCCAGCAGAGATTAAAAGAGACTGCTACACCAGTTAATGACAATTCGTCCATTGTATATTAACTTAATTACGGACCCCAACCGCGAAGTCTGACTTCTGAAGATGTTTAGTTTCTTAATCTTCTAGCAATCCAACCTCGGTTGTCTTTAAACAAAAAACAACAGTTTGTGTTATCTAAAATATCGAAGTACAAATTAAAATCTAAAACCGCCTCTGTCTGCTAAGAATCCTTGATTTCTTTTTTCATTGAATAAACGTTGGATGGTTGTGAAATTTAGTCACGTGACAAGATTCATTTGTCGCTTGTTCTACAAATACTTTAAATCCTTTTATTGTACTGAATTTACAGAAAACAGAACGTGTTTTCTCTGGAGTTTCTTCTTGGAACTTAATAAGCCGAGTTCGCTCACAAATAAACTGTCTGCTTAGAAGAAACAGCAAGCTGCTTCTCTGCTGTTGCCCATCAAAACAAAACAAACTTTTATTTTCGTATTTGATCATTGGTCTTGTTTTTTTCATAAACAAACAAAAAAGAAACATATATATCCTAGAATTCCGATTATCCAGACAATAGGAGATGAACTTATCGGAATAAATGAATCTTTTAAAAATTACAAAAAGAAAATTCGACACTATTTGTGCGTTATGGTTAATTGGAACAATTTTCTGTCTTTGGTACAGCCAAATTTGCTCTGATGGTGGGTTCCTGCAAGGTTCCCGAGTTTTTTGGAGAACAAAACCATGCCGCCGTCTCTTGAGACCGATTAACTCAGCCACGTTGTGAAAAAGACCCATAAAAATTGCTTGCAATCCATATCCGGGAGTGTTACAATGAGTAAAAGAGTTGGAGAGGCAAATTTCACTTTTACTTCGAAAGATAAAAGATATTGACAGCTTGAGAGTATATACAGATGCATTGAGGTCAACGAGCACCATATAGATTTTTTTTCGTAGATGGGCTTTTGATATTCAAATTATAAATCCTTTTGAAGATTAATCTTCCTTTTAAGACATGGAGAACGACTCTGTTGCATGAGTTTCAAGGTTATATGTAGTTTTATAAAATAAAGAGAGAGGTCTAAAGCAAATTTATTTATTTATTAAAACACATCAAACTTGAGTTTCGTTTGTTTCTTTTTAATGTATCCAATTTTCAGAAGTTCTCTTTCCATCACAACACCCTATTCTCTGTAGAACAGCTAGGATTCTGATCACTGACTTGGGAGGTGCTGCTTACCTTTCGACATCGTGAAACCCATTGAAGAGACCATTACAAAGCTCCATAAAGTTAGTGTATAGCTGTGCATCATAAATAGGTGTTGCCACCAATTACGCAACTTTATGCTGCTTGCTTTCTTCCATCATTCAATTCCCATGCCAGCAACGTCAATTGCCTGCCATATGCGCGGATATTAACCATTCTGCAAGTACTCTCTTGCATATCTTGCTTCTTTTTGGCCAGCGTTTTAATAATGTAGCACAAGCTTATGAGATCATATCTACGCGTTTATGTCTTTAGTAATTTGTGTACAATCCATAGTAAATATGGGTGGAAGATATTAGGCTACCCTGATGTGGATGTTTTTATTCGGAATTGCTAGCTTTAAAACTTATGTATCACCCACTAAAAATTTACAGTACATGTAAGTCCTAAGAGGCCTACCTATTCTTGAGGGAATTTTATTTTAATCCTTTACCTTGTTTCAAGATAGCAGCTATGCACATTATAAGCACCACCATCTGTCTAAAATTCTTGATTTTAGACAGTCCGATACTAAATTTACAATAGATGGAAAGATTATATGTTTTCCCCTGTAAATCCCGCTTCACTCAACTACACCTCTACTATCCGGCTAAGGTGATGTTTGAAATTGATACGAAACTAAAAATCAAAAGATTTGTATTCACCAAGTAGTTGGGGTAAAAAGTTGAAACAAGCACCATGCATTACACTTTTTCAACATAGTCACCAGACAAAATGACAGATTTTTCCGCATTTCCATACAATATGTAGTCACCCATCATAGCATCACTCCACCTTCCTTGGTATGTCCTAGTGGAATCTCCCTCTGCATACTCTTCACCAACTTCGTCCAGATTTGGTCTGAAAAAATCCAAGCAGATCAGTTTTGTAGAAGTCTTCTGAGTGTCCTTCAAACCACGACTGGGCAGCAGAAATCACCTCTTCATCAGCAGCAAAGAGTTTTCCACGAAAAAAGGACAGGAAAGAGGAAGAAAACTGAGGGTGCAAGGTCGGGGGAATAAGCAGGATGAGCGATATTTCAGTTTTTCATGGCACAACGGCATTTCATATGCATATTGTGCCCTTTCCTTCTTCTGGTAAGGGGTAAGAAGTCTGCGAACACATCTAAGAGACACTTTACTCATATGCAACTGTTGATGGATGATGTTGGATATTATTCGCCACAGACCCTACACTAATTTGTAGCTCTGCAACTAAGTCTTTGGCGCTAATACGGCGATCTTCTAGGATTAATGCCTTAGTTTTTCCAACACTTCCGTTACAGCTGTTGCTGGGTCCTGGGCTTTCTTCGCCATGAACTGAGATTCTTCTGCATTTGAATTGTTTATACAAATTTGCGGCACCACTGTAAGCTAGGGAGTTTTCTCCATAAACAGCGACCATTTCTTCATGGATTGTTCCCTTGCAGAAAGAGGAACCGAATCACTGATCCCTATTTCACTTTCTCCATTGTGACCACTTCATTCGGCCTTGCAAAGAAAAAGTTAATTCTCCGATCGAAACCAAACTTTGTGTGGTTGCTATAGAGATTTCAAGGTATCAAACAAAAAAAATCATGTGTATATCATAACTAGTTCTTGGTGCATATAAATCTTTTTGACCTCCCACTCGTGTTTTCAGATAAGCATGAGCCAATTTACATATTTCATAAATGATGCTTTACTCATAATACACTGGTATGCAAAATTTAAGGACCAGTCAAGTTTTCATCTGTAACTTCTCATAGGAGTGGCCTGGATATGGGAAAAGCATACCAAAGGAACCTCGTAAGTACGGAATTGATGAACTAAACAACAACGGAAACAAAACGGTACAGAGTGACTTAATTCAAAAATGGCAACACAGCACTGGCTGCCATGATACAGATGCATCACTGCCAAAGATGGAACAAAGGGAAGAGGTGGTCCTCAGTAGGAGATATGGCTACCCCTAATGTCGATGCAGGTTTTGCACTGCCTGTCCATACTTAGAATAGTTGTTGATAAGTTCTTGCGGTAACATCGTCCATTCCTCTGTCAGCACCATCTTCAGCTGGTGAACATGTTCTGGTGGGTGTGGACGTGCCGCTAGGCGTCTTCCCAGAGCGTCCCATATGTGTTCGATGGGATTTAGATCGATGGAACGGGCAGGCCAATCCATATGAACAATGTCCTCACTTTCCAGAAGAATATCAACAGCTGCAGTGCGATGGGGTGTGGCGTTATCATCCATAAACACGAACTCGGGGCCAATGGCACCTCGGAACAGACGCACATGGGGAAGAATTACCTCAGTAGAGTGGCGTGCATCGGATACAGTACCGCCTTCCAGTATTTGGAGTTGTGTACGTCCATCCACGGTAACGCCCTTCCACACGAGAATACCTCGACCGCCATATCGATCCCTTTCAGTGATGTTTGTGGGGTGATACCGTGTGCCAACCTCTCGCCAGATTAGCTGACGTCCAGAATCGCTTCTGAGACCGAATCTGCTCTCATTAATAAAGAGTACCTTAAGTAAAGATTATGGTTGTAACCTTTAGAAATAGGGTTGGTCCTTAAGTTTTGCACACCAGTGTACGATATTGTTGCGTTATGATATAGCCTATGGGTAGTACAGTTGGTAGAATCGCTGTTCTCTCCACACTGGGTGGAAAAGACAAGAGTTCCAGTCCCATCGATGACGTTAGGAATTTTTATTTATTTTTTTCACAACGTAGCCGAGTTAGTCGGTCTCAGGCGAGGGTAGCATAGTTTTTTCGTCCAGCAAAGAGAAAATCGAATATAGAACACACGCAATTTACAGACAGTACATAAATAGCAATATGGCCATAGTTGCTGATGCTCCTAAAACCCTACTACTACTAAGTTATAAAAAATAACGTCCATATTAAAGTTCATTATCTCTCTCACCTTCCAATATTAAAGATGATCATTCTTCGAAATGGGAAGAACTTTTATAGTCTCCGGTTTTTTTTTTTTTTTTTTTTTGGATTTTCTTCCAGCACAAAAGACTACGCACAATGTACATACGGGCAGACATTCGAGGAACACGCAAGCCCAAATAGTTGGCCTAGTTCCTGAATAACGCCACCAATTTTCCATAAATGATGTATCATAGACTACATTCTCTCATAAATTTAAATATAGAACGTTATTAGACAGGTGGTTTCATTATGGTTTGCTTTTTATAGCGAAAATCCTTAATGGACAGATCATTGATTCGTTTCCTTTCTGACAGCCGGTACTAGACACAAATGGAGTTCTTTATTCTAGTCTGTAGAACTGATTTTGGACCTGATAGCATTATCACGCTTTCTTTCTCCATCATCCAAAAAATCTAAGCAATAGCAATTTATAAATCTTAAATAAATATTAACTTTCTAATTTTGATGCTAGAATTTTTATAACTTTTTCTGGTGTAGAATCTGTTTCTTCTGTAATAGTCATTCTTCTTATGTCCGAATTGTTTCATATAGTTCGATAGTATCTATGGTTATGTGTTAAGCACCAAAGCAATTAGGATTGTGAGGCACCACTATATTGTGTCTATAAATCGCGTTTATTCTGTGGACCATTTGTCTGTTTTCCGGATAAAAAAACCTGAGTTTCTTGAAGAAAAAACAGCAATGCAACCCTCACCAGATACCAAAAAACTCATCCACTTTGTGAAAAAATCCCATAAAAATTCTTTGCATCATTGATAGGATTCGACTCTGGCATTTTTACGCGGTGTAGGGAGCAAATTGATTATATCCATTGTGAAGAGTCTAAGACTATTCCTCTGTGAGTCACTGATTCAGCAGTCACTGATTGTGTCCACCCCATTCATAGTGGACTATGCCGCATAGCTCGCATTATAAAAAGCCGAACAGCTTGGTACGCTACAGCTGTGGTAATTTGCATCTGGTCGTGCAAGTCAAAGTGATAAAGTAGCAGTTATGGAACGTAGTAAAGATATCGTGGAGTTTCAAAATGCCACGATTGTGGGAACTCGTGCGCCGGGTGCTTCCGTATCAGAAATGGCACGTCTTCTCGGTTGCTGGCAGCCCACTGTGGTTAAGGTGTTCAAAAGAATGGTGTTGAACGGGTCAAACCACCTCCTGTCGATAGAACTACAAAGGATTATGCAAGATGGATATTGGTGGTGAGCGAAGAGGACAGTAAGTTGTGCGGGCTAAACGGCAGGTCATTGTACAACAGTTGACATCGCAATGCAATATCACAAATGACGATGCGCCGCACACTCAGATGTATGCGGTTCCACAGCAGACAACCCAAGAGCCACCCTCTTCTCACCGCTGATCATCGTCGACAACATGCTGGTCTCTGCAGGACTGGAAAGGAGTGTGCTGGTCGGATGAGTGCCTGGTGCAACACGCCGAAGGATGCCTTTGTGTATGGCGCAAGCAACACGAGTCCATACTTAGATCCATCGTGAATGGCGCTCACTATCCAGGCAGGTGGCGGTGTCTGCTTAATATGGTGCATTTTTTCTGGCAAGGACTAGGACCCCATGTGCGTATGGACCAAAGTCTCACTGGTGATGTTTACTAGCATCTCTGGTATCCCCTACTTCTAGAGGATGCGGGATTTTAGCACATCGATAGCGCAGACAGTAGAACCTGGCCCACCTCCTCTTTGGCAAGGATCGGGCACCAGACAGCAGCTGTCCTGCTGTTGGCTGTTCCCTGATGGCAATGTGGCCTGAAACAACACACCTTCACTCATGACTCTAACAAACATAAAACAACCCACTCATGTTTTATATACAGTTTCTATACTTAGTGTCGGATTATGTTGATCTGTTGGTCTTTTTGATCTGATGGGACCTCGCGTATGCGTCCACCGCCTCGGTGGACGGAAACGCGAGGTCCTATCAGATTAAAATTCTTTAGGGACAGTCATGTTAGTGCTAATATTGAGATGCATTTGGATGATGCCACTTTTGCTGAGAATAGCAAATCAATCACGCATACTATTCATTATATCATCATTAAGAAATGTTGAGTAGCATGGGTTTTACGTGTAATACAGTTCAAGTAGGAGTCTTCTTGCAATTAACATATAACTCCTGGATTTCTGTTTCCCAAATGCGACCCCTACATTTAGAGGTATTAAACTTCAGTTGTCTTGTTTCAGACCATATCTGCAACTGATCAGAGTCTTTTCGAAGCAATATGGCCTGGTTCTGGTCGTTAACCACCCTTCCTGCGTCCATATCATCAGCAAAATGTTAACGCCCACAGTTCCAATGTCAATATTTTGCAATGACGTCTGTGACCATCTTTGGTCCACCCTAACTCCAGGAAAGATCTCCCAAATTACTGACAAGACAACCACCAATCAAATTTGTTTGGGATTCCATAAGATAAAACCCTTATAAACTGAGTATCTCCCAGTGACAGATATCTCTGGCGTTTCCAGGATACTCTGAAATTTTTTCCGTCCCATCTTTATAGAAACTCGAGAGGTGAAAAAATAAAACTGCGATCGCGGGCTCGTCCGGGACTTGAACCCGGGACCTCTCACACCCGAAGCGAGAATCATACCCCTAGACCAACGAGCCCCCTTCTTTAGTTGATTAAAAGTGAGGGCTATTAATTATTTGAACGCCGTATACTATCATTGAAAGGGTCTTGGAATATTTCAAAGAGATTGTATTTTGGGGTTCCCTATGTTAATGTTATTATCGCTGGAGAGGTTACAGCCTAAAATAGGGCTACGAGACGTCTTCGATTTCTAGGGTCGGCACAAACCCGTTCTTTTTTACATACAAGAAGTTTCCCTTCCCCCTCTAAGGGCAAACACGCCTTGGACCTTTCACCTAAGTGTACAGGAGTTGTTAAATAAAAAACAATAAATTTTTAATTATTTATTCATAAGAAATATGAAATGCACGTTTTTCATTGATGGAATCCTAAGTAAATGGATCTTTACTACACTGCTCGACAAAATTAACAGAACTAAGTGTTTTTCGTGAATATTTTATTGTGGACAGTGTCCCAGAAGGCAAATATTTGATATAATAGGCATCCTGCATGCAAATTCCCAGTATCCAATAGAAATCGATCTACCACCTTACAGAGAGGCACGTTATGCAAATTATTCATCCCAGTTAAAATAGGGGTTACGACCACATCACTTCATTCCCGTTTTTTTTTATTGGCTTGCTCAGTTGGGCAGCCATCTCCAGTACTCAGGATGGCAAGTCAACGTCGTTTAGATGATTCATTATGATGGCGGGCAGTTGGACGACTTGAAGCTGGGCAGTCGCAGGCGGAGGTGTCACGTTGGCTTAATGGGTCACGCAGTGTTGTCTTGGCAAGGTGGAAGCAGTTTGGAACTTGCCATTATAAAAGCAGAACCATGACCATGATCAGTCCTATAGATCGAGGAGAGCATGCTCGTAGTCACTCTCAGCTATTCGCTGATATAATTTCCTTAGTAAATCGCACGAGAGTGCTTAAGTACACGGGCTTTGAGTGACCGGGGTTCAAGCCCGTGACTGCTAAATACGGTGCTGTTTCTCTGTATCTTGTGAACTCTGATTGTGTGTTCGTCCCTGAGTATAAACAGAAAATTTATTATTATTATTAACATATTTTCTAAGTATAGGATGCCACAGTTTGGGTGTTCATAGCATGGTCGGTTCTCGAAGTCTCAAATACTTTTTGAGTAAATTTGGAGAAGGCCATGAAATGCATTTCATCGCCGAGATGTACGTATATACATACTGGCATCTCTTAGGAAACCACGTGGTCCTTGCCATGTTGTATTTTTTTCAGGACAGAAACGGGATTTTCCAAGACGATAATTCGTGGTGTCATCGGGCTTGCACTGTGCACGAGTGGTTCGAGGAACACAGTGAAGATATCACCCATCGGCCTCCAAATTCGCTTCACTTCACTCCAGTTGAGCACCTGTGGGATGTTATGAAATGGAAAGTGAGGCGTATGGGCACGCAACCATCATATATTCCGACTCCTTGGAAAGCTTTGCACCCAGTATGGCTGCAAATTCCTACGGACGTCTTCAGACGTCTATTGGAGTCAATGCCCAATTGAATAGCGGCTGCTATCCGTGCAATCGGTGGTCCAAGACTGTATTCGGTAGGTGATCACTGAGTATGCCTGTATAAGTGTATGTCCAAGTGTATGTCCAAGGGCTGATTTTCATATTGTGGAACAATGGTGATCATAACCACTGTGTTTACCAAGATCGCGAATAATATCATAGTTTGGTTATGCTCGATAGTTTCATAAATATGAAATCATATCAAAGATGAATGGATATTGTCTTCTACGTGGAACAAACACAAGTGACCTGACCACCAATCTCTCAGATCCTTACGCTGAAGCATCCATGGAGGCTGTTAAGTCCTTGGATTTTCCTCCTTATCATTTCTGAAGGCCTAATCTTCTCTCTGAAAGTAAACGTGTATATTGCGAAGGAATTATACACCACTCCAAACAAGAGGTGAATCATTGAGCACACTCACGATGTCCATGATACCTAACAGCCATCTAGTCCATCAAAATGTGGATGACTCAATGATTCAAATTTCTTTCTGTTTCAATTTATATATCTGAATTCCAGATCCCATGAAAAGCACATCTTCAACGCCTCACACTACCACCGACTTCTCTTCTTCTTGAACCTCTTTTACGATCTTTTAAGACACACACACACATCTATAAACTCATCTATTTGCCTGTATGTTTATGGGAATAAAGTACTACTACTTCAAGAGTCAGCCCTGGATGTTCCATTTCACAATGCTGTGGAATATATGCCTCTTGTAACTGGCGGTCGGCGCCAACACCCAAGGAAATAGTTAAGCGACTACCTCCTGAGGAATCAACTTTCAAACTTCAATTCTCTATCCTCTCCTCAATAGTGGCTCCACCACTGATATATCAACCGAGTGCCATTTTTAATGGAGTTGTTACTCGGTATTGGTATCATCACCGTTCTCCCTACATCAAGCCGAAAAGGTCTGAGTTCGAATTCCATTAAGGACGCGAGGAATTTTTATGGACCTTTTTAGGGAACATAAAATAATCAGGTCATTTCTGATTGTTCGAACAATGGCTATTCTATTAAGTGTATTTTATGCATCATACCATATTTCTGTTGTGCAATATATTTTCTGTCTATCGATTCACCGGTGTTAATTAAGGGTGAATTGTAGCTCTGCATCTCCTTAAATAATAAATCATAGACCTTGTTTTCGTTGTGTTGTCTTGTATCGACAATTAGCTGCTGTTTTCGTCATCGCAACCTGCCTTTTCCACTGTCCTCATTCCAGATTGGTTTCTTCATTACGTGACAGTAACACGTGACCTCAATGAACCGCTATAGACAGTCCCATTTTCCCGCACTCGACTCTGGCAAGGGTGTCATGAAGATGGATGTAGTCCGCTGTCAAGCTGTTCGTATTGGACTGCGTTATGGTGATGGTGTCAAGCTTCCGGGTCATCTTTTCCATTCGGGAACCAATTAATCACACTCTCGGACGCTGCTTGCAGCAATAGAAAGGTCACCGTAGTTGCGCCATGTTGATAAGCTGCTTACAATTCTCTGTGGGCGTAGCGTTCTGTATGCTCAAATCTTAGAGATACCATTCTGGTGTCATGCTGGGAGATGGCTCAAATTAATTGGAGGGCTCAAAAGGAAAAGCCACCAAAGTTCTGTGTTCACCAGGGTCAAACAAGAGGTCATTAAGTTCAGATGCGTTATTAGGGTAATCTAAATATTAGTTAAATCGAAATTTAAATGTTGCCATTACGTATTTTTTTCTCTTTTCCAAGAGCCTTATGGCAAAGTACTTTTTTATATTCCCATTAATATCGAAAATATTTGTCATATACACTAAGTGGCCACTTTATTGGGTGAAATTGTCATTTTCATGCATTGAAGCCTTCCTGTGATAGCAGCAACTCGTATTAGTACCATGCAATATAAATTATCTTAAAAGATGCATAAGAATGCTGTATGTGTGAATTCTACTAAAAGACCAAATATTAAGTGACTATGAATGGTTTGCTAGTTGGTGGCAATGCTCCAGTATTAGTCTTTCGAAAAAGCAACCCTGCAGATGTTTCCGTGAGATTTGTCACATAACCAAATACAGGTGTATTTGGTCCAGTATTAGTCTTTCGAAAAAGCAACCCTGCAGATGTTTCCGTGAGATTTGTTACATAACCAAATACAGGTGGCAATAATACCATCGGATACCAATAACCCTTGACCCCTTCATGCCATTGAGTCAACATTTTGGGGCCACAAGTTATTTGCAAACTGTTTCCGACCAGGCACATCCATTCATAACTGCAGTGTGTCCATCTATGAATGGGTTCTTTCAACAGGATAATCTGCCACGTCACAAAACCAGAAAAGTACACAATTGGTTCCAGGAACACGAAAGTGAATTCAACCTACTGTGGTAGCCTCTCCAGTCACCAGATTTCAATCCATTTAAGCACTTGTTCAATGAGTTGGATCCCTTGGAAGCAGAGATCCGCAAACATACAATGTGCAACAACTGTGGGAAGCAATTGAGTCGACGTGGACCAGCATTTCTCTGGAATGCTTTCGATACCTCATCAAGTTTGATACGATGAATCCAAGCTGTTCTACTGTTATCACAGGAGTCTCTGATTGTTTCAGGATTTCTCCATTGTCCGTGTTAAAGTGATTAGCTTCAACGTACGGGTAGAATCCTCCACGTGAGGCACAGCATGCCGTTTTTCCATCAATGCTAGATGACGCCATGATAAAGATTTATAATCCGTTCAAAATCTTAAATATCTGATATCTGATTAACAGCAACCCCAGAGCAACGTATCAACTCTGTGGTACTACACTGACAGTGGTAGAGAATGAAAGGGACTTGGGGGTGGTTGTGCAGGCAGATATGAAGTTCTCTGAGCAGTGCAGACGGGCTGCAAGAGTAGCTCATGAAGTATTGTCAATGATATACAGGAATTTTTCCAGCAGGGATAAGGAGGTGATTATTCCCTTGTATAAGGCAATGGTCAGGCCACACCTAGAGTACTGTATACAGGTCTGGAGGCCTCATTTCAAGAAGGATGTAGAGCTGCTGGAACGAGTACAGAGAAGGGCAACAAGATTAGTGAATGGAACAAAGGGGTGCTCTTACGAATAAAGGCTTAAGTTTTGCAAATTACAGTGTCTGGAGACTAGGCACCAGCGAGGTGATCTGATAGAGGTGTATAAAGCCTTGAATGGTTTGAGCATGCTCAATGCTGATGGGATTCTTCCTCTAGCTCAGAATAATCACCTGAGAGGGATAAATTCAAATTGAGGAAAGACAGATGTAGGATAGACGTGCGGAAATTTGCCTTTAGCCAGCGGGTGGTTGGTTGGTGGAACAGACTTCCATCCCTTGTCGTGGAGGTTGATAGCCTAAATAAGTTTAAGGCTCAGCTGGACAGGTATTTTGAACGAACAGAGGGGTGAAGTGGGTTTTTTTTTTTTTTGGCTGATGCTGCATAAGCTTGCTTTCTTGCATCAAATGCCTCTACTAATGCTAATGCTAATGCTAATGCTAATTTTGTTTTTAAAGCACGTTTTGTTATATCTCCCTTGTAATGTGTTTATGTACTATGAACAACACGGACAGGTACAAATGTTACAGGGCACAGCCATTCATTGAGTGCAAAGGGTGAACAGTCTGCATGCCATTTATAACTGCACGATAGCCATACGTATATACATACTGGCATCTCTTAGGATAAGAAATTTATAGAACTCATACGAAATTTATAGAACACTCGAGAATAGAAAGGTGTAGAAGATTCTTGAATGTGATAGGATATTGCATAAATTTTCTGAATGTGGTAGAATGTTGTGGATGATTCTAGAATATTCTAGAAAGTGGGAGTATTGTTTCAATATTATAGAAGATTGTAGATGATTATAGAATATTTTGCAATAATATAAATTGAAAGCTGTAACTTATATTTAGTTTCCTCTCCCAGAGGAAACTCCTAGTTTAAAGGAGTACAAACTACCATTCGATGATTCAAGGAGACTGGCAGTTTATAGGACAAACCACGATCAGGACGACCACGTGTAACAACGGAAGCATAAGGTAAAACCATAACACTGATTTCTAAATGCAATCAACGACTGACTGCATCTGAAATTCGAGTTGAGTTCAACAGGAACAGAGGAACTCCAGTTCTATATCCACTGTCAAACTTCGCCTTAAAGAACCAGGAGTTCATGAGCGTGTAGAGGTCCGAAAACCCTGATTAAAACGAGAAAATCTAAACGGTTGGCATGGGCTAAAAGCCATCAACATTGGACAATTGAAGAGTGAAAAAATGAATTCTGTTTTCTTGGAGTGAGTAACATCGTCAGAATTGAAGGAATTGTAAAAAAAGAAGGCTATAAAACATTCTTGGATGCAGTATCTTCTGGACTTCAACTTTATGGAAGAAATTTTATATTACAAGAAAATGACCCGAAACACAATTCTAAGCTGTGCGGGACTTTCTAGCAACCAAACAATAGGAGGCGTATTGGACCCTACTCTCTTTGCCCTAGATCCATTAGCTACAGCTTCGATTGAAGAGGATTTCAAAAATTCCTGCAATCCTCGACGGAATCTAACTGAAACCCTCTGAAAAAGAGTGGCAGACATTAATGCATTGCTCGATTAAACTGAGGAGGACCAGGGAACATAAGGCTATGATTCCATAGTTATTGCCCATTGGCTGAAAGATACAATGGAGCAGTTAAGGTCACTATAAAATGCAAACGGTCGGGTATTTTAACGGGTGGTGTAGTGCTGTTGCGCGACAATGTAATCAGCCCCTTTAACTACAATGGTAGACACTGAACATCCTGCCTGCAGCTCTGATCTGTCACCCAGTTTTAAAGGGAAAAATCATTTTGTGATTTATTGCTTTTATGTTCAGTATACTTAAAAATGTTTCAGACTACATTAATATCGTAATTTTCCAATTGTATTTCCTCCTCCTTTTAAAAATTCTAATTAAATTTTCGCTAGTTGATGTAATTATCTTATGAAGATAATTTAATCAGTCATTTTGAATAGTTTTATTATATCCGCTTTGGTAAATACATTATAATGTTTTTTCACAGCTTCCTTAATTCAACGTTAGGTGGTTTTTTTGTTAAAAATATTTTTAATCAACTTAATGCACTTCACTTGTATTGCAATAGAAAACAGAGTTTTAATCATTCGATTGCTGTTCTGTAACTTTTGTACAAAAAAAAAATTGTTAACTTAATACTTTATTCATTTTTCGATGTAATTTTTCGGTCTGCCAAACGTGACAACTTTGTAAAGTTGTTTTTTGTGAACCCATGTAAAATATCGAATTTTTTTTAATTACATGTACATCAGTAATATATTCATATCTTTTTTCATTTCCATTTCACGCTTGTTCTCCCGAGACTTATTTTATTTTTGTGCTCTCTACCTTTTATTCATTTGCCTTTTGCTATGCCTAGAAATGAGTTTTATTGGCCACATACACTGTGCTGCCACTTTATTAGGTACACCCACCTAGTAGCATTGAACAAGATGCTGAAAACGTTGTCAGTTCCTTGAGATTCGACGGAGGTGTAGGCCTGCAGCGAACAGCCCTTTCCAGCTCATCCCAAAGATGTTCAATAGGATTGAGATTCGAGGACTGAGCGAGCCACTGCAGCAAAGAAAAGTCATTGTCGTGTTCCTAGAACCATTCCATATCGGGCTTTGTGCACCAGCGCATTAATTATCCTGCTGGAAGTAACCATCTGACTGAAGATAAACTGTCAACATGAACGGATGCACTTGGTCAGCAACGATGTTTAGGTATGATGTGGCATTCAGACGTGAATCTGTGGATATCAATGGACCCAACGTGTGCCAAGAAAACATTCCCCACACCATAATACTGCCCCACCACCTTGCACAGTAGTCGTAAGACATGACGGGTCCATGGATTTGTGTTGTTTCGCCAGATTCTGAGCCTTCAATCAACGTGAACCAGGAACTTCGACTCGTCAGACCAAGCAACTGTTTTCCAATCCTCGATAGTCCAGTGCTGGTGTTGCTGTGCCCACAGGAGGTGTGTTCTCTTGTTCTTCATTGATAACAAAGGTACGCGATGTGGCCCTCGGCTGTTGTAGCCCATTCGCGACAAAGTGCAACTAGTGGTCCGTTGCGGTATTTTGTTCTGCGCATCAAGGTTGTATTCTGACGTGATGTGCGACATTGTGGCCCGTCTGTTTACTTGCACAATTCTAGCCATCCTCCTCTGACCTCTCTCATCAACAAGCGATTTTCTTCCACAGGAGTGCCGTTGAGAGGATGTTTTCTGTTCGTTGCACCACTCTCGATACACCCTTGAAACTGTGGTGCGTGAAAAGTTCAGGAGAGCTGCCGTTTCAGAGATGCTTTGTCCAGCACGTGTTGCCCCTACTACCATGCCACGTTCGAAGTCCGTTAGATCACTCCTTCCTCGTCATCGCAGTGGATTTCGCTGGGGCGTTCGACACCCTCTGGTGGCCGAGCGTCTTGGCGAGACTCAGAGCTGCCAACCTTCCATTGAATCTTTATTATTGCATGAAGGATTACCTGGCTGATAGAGCAGTGCAAGTTACCACACCATATAAATGCCTCAGTCGCCCAGTCCGCAGGGGCTGCCCCCAGGGTTCTGTCCTGGGGCCGCTCCTGTGGAACTTTGTCCTGGACGAATTCCTCGCCATGGATCTGGGTGGTGTGGAGGCCCAGGCCTATGCAGATGACTTGATCTTGACCATCGAGGCTGACAGCAGATCCTCCTTAGAAATCCAAGCAAATGATGCCCTGCAAAACCTGCTAGATTGGACGAAGCTACACTTGCTCAAACTAGCACCCGACAAGACAAATTCGGTGCTGCTAAAAGGTATGCTAGACTTAAGGAGACCACCACAAATTAAGATTGAAAACAAAACAGTTAAGCTGTGCGAACAGATTAAATACTTAGGAATAATCTTGGACAGAAAATTAAATTTCAAGCCACACCTAGAATATATTAAACAAAAGATAAGAAGATACGTGGCCCTCCTCGCTAGAGTCACTCGCAGGGACTGGGGACTCAGACGTACTACCCTGTCTTTGTACTACTAAGCTCTCTTCATCCCTGCCATCACATATGGCTACCCTGTCTCCCCTGTCTGGTACGCAAGGGCGGCACTAGAAGTGAATAAACGGATCCTCGAAACCATTCAGAGGACCATCCTCCTTACCATGTCGAGAGCAACTAGAACGACTAGCACGGCTGCCCTCCAAGTCCTGGTAGGAGTTCTACCCCTGGATCTCGAAGCTACCCGCTGTGGTCTGCTCTACCATCTTGCCAGAAACACATCGGCTACGATGTATGACCTCACCACTGACATCACTAATGACCGCAACTATGAGAAGAGAAGAATCACCGACCACCTCATCCAGATTTGGCAGAGGAGATGGAGCAACACAGAAAAAGGTGCAGTGACCAGAAGATTCCTCCCCACTGTCACCAAGCTGTACCCTAAGGCGCCAGCGTGGTTTCACCCTGGTCGAAATACCACCTTCCTCCTTACAGGACACGGCCCGTTTAAAGCTAAACTTCACCAACTTGGTACAGTATCATAAATAACGCGGACTGTCCCTGTGGCAACCCGGAGTCCTGGAGACACTTAATGTTTGAGTGCGATTTGTATGACGACCTGCGGCTACAGCTAATAACGTCAATCCAATATATCCCAGACAACCAAGAACCCAGACTGCTAGACACTCAAGAGGACTACAAGGCACTCAGTCAATATGCCCAGGATCTATTTTCTAGAAGGAAAACAATGATAGAAATATACCAAAGGCAACCAACTAGAAAGAATGCAGGAGGTCAAACAAGTAAAAAAAAAAAAAAAAAAAAAACACAAGCAAAAAACTCACCATACAACAGAAAGACAAGACTTTAGGATGATTTGAATGGCCTACTATCGACCCAAAACTGCACTCCCTTGTGCGGTTTTTTTTTTTGGTTTTTTTTTCGGGGAGGGGGTATTTGCTCTTCTCCTCTCCTCCCCATATTTTCACTCTGGTGGGGCATGGGCATGCCCCACTGAAAATGGGGGGTCACCTCTCTATCCGACCCCTCTTCTTCCTATTTCTTCCCCCTAGTCTTCACCTTCCCCTCCCAACACTTTCTCTTGTACAGCGACTGCCCCACATGTCCAAATTTAAATCGCATCAAATTTTGCCCCACCTTTTAGGCTCTCTAGAAATAGTTCTTTCAGCGTAAAACCCCACGCAGCGCTTTCTAAATGCAATTTTACTTAAACCGATAACTCCAACTTAGCGATAACTCCAACCTTTATTTTAGGTCCTCGTCACCGAAATCCCAGGAAAGTAAGTGGCAGGACCTGCCAGAGTATAATTAGTCTCTTGGTACACCCGGCCGGCGTCCCCGTCGCTAGGTATAGTAACGCCGGGTCCCACTGGGGGCCCGGCGGCCAACAGGCCGGATGAACAATGGGCACAACAAACTACATACCACATGACCCATACATTATTTTTAAACCTCTGGCATAGACAGGGTACTGTCACTCGATACAAAGAACATACGCGGAGATGGGAGAAATCCCCAGAGCCGTCAGACCCTCAACATACCTATACCTATACCTAGATCACTCTTTTTCTTCATTCTTGCTACGCTTTGTACGCTTAACTGATACTAGAAAGGTAGTTCTGCTGCATTTATATCCACAAGTGTGGTCATGTGACTTGCAACGTTGTGGGACAAACCATTTGTGTGCACAGCAGTGGTTCACCTAATAAAGTGGCAGCACAATGTATGTATACACGCTAGATGTATACATAGGCTGCCTGATGTTATTCCAAACATCAGGCAGCCTATGTTTGGAATAACAGCAAATGTATGCTGCAGAGAGTGTTCTCCTTCCATCCTTCCAACGAAATATCGCATTGATGCGACAAAGTTGACCAACCTCTCTCTCTCGCTCTCCAGCATATCTCATACATTCTCAATACGATTGAGTTCAGATGAATGGGGGGGGGGGCAGAGATAATGGCGGAAATCCGTGTCATGCTCGCTGAATCATTCTTGCACGATTCTGCCACGGCTCCGTTGCATTGTCATCCATTGTCATCAGCACCGGGATAAACTTATAACATTGCAGGCTGGAGTAGATCCAATACAAAATTAAGGTACTCCCTGGATGTCTTTCGACTTTCCACCGGTATCAGCAGACGCAGTTCTTGCCAACAAAATATTCCTCATTCCATGATACCACGTCCAGATGCTTGGGTTGTCTTAACAAGGCAAGCAAGCTCCATTGCTTCGTGTGGTTTTCGGGACACTATCTGCCTACTACCAGTACAAATCAAAGTGTATCGCGATTTGTCTGACCACATGACTTTTTTCCATTGTCCACGGTCTAATCACGACGTTCTCGGCACCACTGCAAGTGGATTTTATCTGAAACAAGTGGCCTCTGAAACAAGTGGCTTCTGAATAAGCAGGTGACTGCCATTACCCAGTTTCTTTAATTCACTGCGTATGGTATGGGTTGAAATAGCGAAGTTCTGGGCTTGAATTTAAATATTATTCCATGCACACTAGATGTCCTATTTTTCCATACAGTCCTCCTTAGAGTACGATAGCTTGGCTCTTAAAGTTTTTTTTTTTTTCTGTTCTGCCACATTTGTGCCTTTGAGATGTGGAAGAGCCACTTGTTTTCCAGTCATTAAAAGCCTTAGTGATGGATTCTCTTGAGAAACCAGTTATGTATCTAAACGTGCACCAAAGATAAGACCTTTTAAAAAAATCTGAGAGAACGTTTTCCCCATTCTGGCTTCAGATTATTACAGTCGAACAGCCTTTGCAGTCTTTATACTCAACGAGGCAACATATCATCACCCTCATGCCACAGTTTTCTTTCTAAAAAAAGGGATGACCAGTGATGTTTCGAAGACCATGATCCAACAAATTCTCCTCCTCCATATGTGCCCCTGTTTAGGCGCTCGGTAAAGGAAACCACACTTACGGCCACCAACAACGCCTAAAGTTTGCACCTGAATGATTTCATTGGACCATTGAATTGAAAAAAATTGCCTTTTCCGATGAATCACGTTTCCTGTACGTCGTGTAGATGTAGATGAGGAAATGGCAACAAAATGCGGAGAGGAACCGCTCCTTTGTCCTGATCCAACAGAAACAGGCAGGTGACGGCTGTGTCACCTGCCTGTTTGCTATGAGTGATATTTATAGGAATTTTTTTGTCGCCCTACAATCCCCTAGACCGCACTCTGAATGGTAAAACCTAACTGTCCATTCTAGCAATCCCTGCGCGATTGCATACTGGCTATAATCTCCTTCCTCTATGCACCGAGTGGAAAAGGCCCGGGTTCAAATCCCATCAATGACGCGAGGAACATTTATGGGCTTTTTATTTTAACTCTGTGCTGGGTTAGAGGCGTGAATATCAAGGTTTCTCCTTGTTTCTCCCTGTTTGCTGTCCTATTGTTCCAGCTACCTATCTTTCTCCTTTCCATCCTGCCATCTCTCCCATACTTACTATACCACCTTGACTCACGGCTAAGATCTCATTATCAAATCTCATAACTCTTGAATTGTATGCCATATCTAGGAATAAAATAGTTGAGGTGGTTTTTCCATTGCCTTGCCCAACTACAAAGTACCCTGAGAGAGAAGGCCGACTGTCAGTACGAAAAACTGAAGAACAAGAGTCAGAATTAAAAGGATATCACTAAAAAAGAATAGAATGATATTCCCCATTAAAAAGAGTTTGATTAAAAATCAGGAAATTTTAGAGATCTTTTCAGAACATGGTCTCAGGTAAGTTCGAATCCCATCAATGACGCCAAAAATCTAGCTTTTTCTTCCATAAACTGGATTTTTCATCCAGCGAACAGGAAATCGTCCATAGAACACACCAGTTTACAGACGTAATATTATACAGCTCAATATAGTTTACTTTGCTGATGCCTAAAACCCTACAAAAATAACAACCCTGATGCTATCAGTAAACTCCCAGAATTTATTCATACAGTGAGTCTGCATAGTAGTACAGTGGCATCTTCACCCTCCTTCCATCGGGTGGAAAAGGCCCAGGTTCGAATCCCTTCGAGGAATTTTTATGGGCTGGATTCACTACTTGGATGAGTTTGTCCTTCCACGCGTAGATAGCTAGGGCCCCTTCCCTAGAAACTCGGTTTTGAGTCCAGCAAAACAGGAAATTCACGAAAATACTTCGGTAGTTGAATTAATAATCCGGGTGATCCTAGTGTGCCTTTTTTTATTCACACGGTGATACCAATATGCGCAAAATTGTCCCTTAAATAAGAGCTAAATAAAAAATAAATCCTTGAGATAGTGTTCCTATATCGCCTATCACAGGCAAACTGGTTGCAAGCCACCTCTGATAGATAGATAGTCAGTGGATTTTATTTTTGCAGTCTGGTGTTCCTGTCTTTTCAAACTCCTCGGGAAAGTGAAAAACACAGACTGCTGAAGACATACGAAGCATATATCAATTGTACACTTCCTAAGTAAAAGTTTGCGCCACTTTTTCCACTCAGATTTCGATAACATCGTTTTGCTTAACGAGAATAAGTTAGTTCCATGAAAAAAACTTCAATTTCAATCCCCCGCTGGAGAATTTGCATGCAGGTGACTATGGATGGCCACGATGCCGATGTGTTGAAGTAAGCATTTTTGTCAGAGAGTTCGCCATCTGCCGTAACATATTTACGTACGCTTGGAAAGGTCGCAGCTCCCAATACGACATGGAAATACGATACCTACTCTATTTCTCATGCACGAGGCTGGTATCAATAGGATACTTACCATTCCCGTCCACACTCCTGCCAGAAAGTTTGATATACGCTTCTCAGGAAGATGGGAAGGATAGAAACAGAAAATAAAAATAAGGAAAAGAAACAAGTGGGAGGTGGCATGTTGAAATGTAAAATAAGTGGTAATGGATACATTGGGAGTACAGTTTCATAAAAAATCCTTTAGGTGGTGCTGCCATCTCATCTCACATAAGAAACTTAATTTGCAAATATCTCTGATTGCACCTGTATGGGAGATTTCGATTTGTTTTCTGGTTGGTATCGAGGGAGTCGCATTGCGTCAGTCTAACTGAGCTTTGTTAAACATTTTTCTATTTTGGTGGAATTCGGTAGTCGTATCACGCATGCACATACGTCACTATCAGCAGCTTTTCTATTTACTGTTTATATTCATCGCTGGATATTCTCAATGGATAAAAGTCACGGCTTTATTGCACCTGTCCATTACTAACACCAATAGATGAAGGCAGCTGTAGCATTTCCTATTGGAAGCTTAGTTTTTATTTATAAGATTCTCTCTGCGGTGGTCAGACTGTTTATTCACCATCTAACCGATTTTGCAAATAAAACACCACAATGATCTGGGTATTATTATACGAAGGAATCATAATGACCTTGGGGAGATCATTTTCAATAAATCTGTGAGTCATATATTTATATTTTATACCAACCTTCATTATAATGATCGTAAAAATAAATTATTTATAGATTTAGAATTTTATTAGCTGTTATAAGTTTTATCTATTGATCATTCGTACGTTGATAACGCATCGATTAGTCATTCTTTCCTTTGAGTAGATTTCTACATGCCAAATTATTTGCAAATATTTGCAATTATTTGTAAATATTTCTCATTAATATCGTAATTTTAATATCATAAATAAATACTTAAGTGCTCCCTCTGCCGGTTGTATTGTTGATTCGTTCGTATTTTAGCCACCAGCTGCGCGACAATCGACAGTGGATTGCCATGGTTACCGTCATAATTCTTCATATTTTTACAGTACTCTGAAACAGTGTTGCCAACTCTTAATAATATTTCCCGCTAGCCGCATACTCAAAATCCGCTATTTTTAACACTTAACCCGCCAAATTTTTAAAATTTTCATTTGTTTGTACTTTGTAGTGAATAAAAACAAACAAACAAATAGTATATATAAATAGTTATTTATTTTCTGTTTTTAATATAAAATCAATATCTAAAAATCTAAATTAATTTCGAAATTGAATATCTCCTCATCATATGCTTCTTGTGTACCTATTTTGCGAAGCACTTCTTCAGGTAAAACAATTTTTACAACACTTTTCAACTCTTTTGAGCCCGTATCGTACTGATAAGATTGCATTAACCATGCCAACACTCATTCTGTTGCGTCTTTTGTTTTTTACTAGATTTAAGTTGCTGAATATTCTTTCCACATCTGCATTGGATAATGGCAAAATTAAAATACCCAATGCAAATTGGCTAATTTCTTTAAATGGATTTTCACCGCTTGCATCTGGATATTTCTAAACTTCTGACCAAAACTTCATTGTATTGTTGATGTTTTCTCATTTAACAAGAGTAATGTTTATATACTGTTGATCATTTTTTTCAATTTGATTCAAAAGATTTGTTTACTCTTTGTACTTCAGATAAGATAGGTTTTAAAAATAAAATATACGCTAAATTACTTTCATCTTTGAACATTGAATAAAGAAGTTGTGCAGTATAACGTTTGTCAGTCAAACGAGTTATTTCAAAATGGGCTTTTATTTCAATATACTGTTCTAAAATTCTTGTTATAGCAACTTCAATGGATAATCACTTTGTTTGACACGAATGAACTATCTTTTTCGGATCTGCACCATCGTTTATGGCACTTTATAAATATTTAAATTGATTTTGTCAGCTAGTGGATTTACTAAACCAATTATAAGTTTCAGCGATCATGAATTCTAGACTTCTAGGGAATATTTCGCGGGTTGCATGAGATACTGCTAATTTCAAAGAATGACATACGCATTTAATTAATATCAATTTCGATACATCGGACTCCAAATGTGTATAAACGCTGTTATTAACTCCAATCATAACGCTAGCATTATCTGTCCCAATGCCCACAAATTATTTAAATTCTGGTTTAAATCGTTTCAGCTAATTCTTAATATTATTTTTGGTATATTGTAATTATGGAAGGTAGATTAAATGATACTGAAAACAGACTGGCTCTGATGCCGTAGCCTAGTAGTCAGGCGCGCGGGTGCATAAGTACACGTGCCTTGAGTGACCGGGGTTCTAAGCCCGTGACTGCTGAATACGGTACTGTTTCTTGTATTCTGTGTATCTTGTAAACTCCTCTGACCGTTTGGTCGTCCAGGAGTATAAACAGAAAATTTATTAAAGGAAGTTTAAAATTTTCCAGCGTTATTTTAATTGAATTTGAAATATTTTCAGCGTTACATTGATCTAATTCTACAAGAGCTAAGAATGTAGAAACTCTTTTATCGAATTGCTCATCATAATACACAATTGCAATACCTAATAGTTTTGTTACACTAATATCGTTTGATTCATCTAGTAACAAACTATAATTTGAAAAGCCATTGAGCACTGACTATAATAAATCTTTCTGAAAGTGGGGGTGTAGGATATATTTTATAACGCCGTTGCATTTTGTTCGATGAATTTTTAAAGTTTTGGCTGTTTGATCTTGGAATGCATTCTTACATAATTCACCAAGGTGGTCTATTGCCAGTATTGACGAGTGAGCACAAACAAACAAACTTAACTTTGCTTCAGCTTCCACTGTTTGTAAATTCTTGGTGGGAAAATTTAATTTAGATTGGTTGCCTGATCTATTAGGTGAAAATGGTTCTTCTACTGACTTAATATGTTTGAAAGTTTTTAAATGACTTTTAATGTTATGTCGGTAATTCGGATCGCATTTCTTGGAAGCCAATCAAATACGACGAATAAAAATTATTCAATGCCATTTCTTCGCGGTTTCAAAAAAAGGCGTCATTAGAATTTTTCCCACATTTTTAGATTTGATTCAACAATTAAAGCTATGACCCAACAGTCAGGTCGTTTGACCGCGGGCGTAACTACGTAAAATTGTTGGGGTTCTCCTCAGGGAAATTCCAGAATAATATAAAACCGATTCTTCGCTTTAAAAAAAAAAAAAAAAAAAAACTATGAAATATGATATCCCAACTATGTTTACGATGTATATCGATAAAACATTTCAATTATGAAATATTTTTATTGTTAATTAAATAATTACTTGAACAATTAATTTAATATTTGTTAAATAAATATTTCTTAATTTAAATGTTACATTGCCAAAATATATAAAATGCTAAACATTTATACTCTTCCCGCTAAAAAATCCGCTATCCGCTATTTCATATTTTAATCCGCTAAACCTGAAGCAATTCCGCTAAATCTAGCGGGAAAACCGCTAAAATGGCAACACTGCTCTGAAATTGATTTAACCAGAAAGTGTTTATATTTTTATGTCAAATATTGAATACACATCCTGTCAGATTCAACGACATACAGAGTTTGCAACACGTTTAACATTAACAAACTTAAAAATAAACTTGATGGGATCCTAAGAAGATTCAGAGCCAACAAACAAATTAATTTACACACCCTCCAGCAAATAGGCATACGCAGTAATATTCTCCCAAACATTTTTGGAATAGTCAAACTCCATAAACAAGATTATCCTTTAAGATCCATTGTTTCCTATAAACAGTCCGCCTATGCCAATCTATCCATATTCCTCGTCAAAATTATTTCACCTTTAATGAAATTTTCTCGGTTCAGAGTCTACAATACTGAACAGGCACACGAACGTATAACTTCCATGATCATATCTGAAAACGATATTCTCCCGTCCTTCGACGTCGTCTCCCTATATACAAACGTACACATCGAAACCATGCTACTGGCTCTTAAAGAACTCTTAAAGACGACACTTTGACAAAACGTACTGACTTAAATAATGACATTTTAGAAGTCACGTCACTGTTACTTACGCCAAACAATTTAAATTTCAAAACAACATCTACGAAATTTTCGGCCTCCCCATGGGCCTCGGTATCTCTGCCCCTTTATCCCAAATCTACCTCGCTTCTATTGAAGAAAAAATACTCCAATCCTTTCCCCCAGGGATTAAACTATATATGAGATACGCGGACGACGTCCTCTTAATAGGCAACAAAACTACTATCGATACTTTACTGAACACGTTTAATACAACACATGAGAGACTCAAATTTACCCTCGAAATAGAAACCGATAATAAAATTAATTTTCTAAACCTCACTATATACAAAATAGGTACATCTTTAGGCACAAAAATATACAGAAAGAACACACATGCAGGTAAATTCTTACTTTACCACTCACACCATCCTCTATACATCAAAAAAGCAGTTCTATACAATCAGATATACAACGATATCAAATATAGTCACAAACATCACACAAACAGACCTATCTGTAGAATTGCAATACCTCACCAAAAAATTCATCGACAGGAAATACCCATTACAACTAATAAAAGAAACCATCACCAAAGTCCATAATAATACTAATAACCCGATCAAAATTAATAACCACGTGAATAAGAATAAGATACACAAACCCCTTATCACCCTCCCATACCATCGACAATATGCTAGACAACTTCAACAGATTTTTAAAAATACAGATATCAAATTAATATTTACACCTTATAACAAACTAAGTTCTAAATTCAATTCATACATGACAACATACGAGTATGGGACACAAGATCATAGGCAGTACAACAGCAAAATTCGGGACATCAAATTCTAACACGCGTGCACACTACCATTTTAATTGCGTCAAATCTAATTTAGCAAGTACAGAACTAGCACAACAGGTTAAATCTTATAATCATAACCCACTCATCGATTCAGCGATCACAATAGTTAAACTAAATTCCAGTTATAAAATCCTTCAAAACGAAACCCTCATCATTGAGTGGTTTAAGCGCCACACATCACTTAACATATTAAACAAAAACATTCCCGCAAACTTCTCCCCTATTTGGAATTTAGCAAGTATTAAGTTTCCGCGTGCACTGAAATGCATTTCGGGAACCCAACCTGTATATAACACACTCGCGCGCTCTTCCCCCCTCCCCACTATAACTTAGTTTTTAAAGTCCATAACTAGTTTTTAAATTTATAATCCCCGTAAGTTATTAGAATCTCTTAACCACTATGCATGTGGCAAAACTTTCAACCAACTAAGTGGATTACTATGAGGTGAGTGCTGAAAAATTAAGCTAAGCTATATCCACGATCTAACCCTCTCCTTTAACACGAATCACTTTTTGAATTCTTGTTGGCACGGATTCAACCTTGAACAGTTTATATGAATATTATTAGGCCATCCTGAAAATAATTGGACACACAATTTATTCAGGTTTCGTGGAAGCTGTTGTTGTATTTTCACTTTCCATTCAAGGTAGCCCCATATGTTCCTTGTAGGGTTTAAATATGGCGATGGCTGTCCACTTTAAATGTCCTATGATTCCCTCATGATCCTTCAACCAGTTAAAAACAGTAAAGGTATTGTGAACAGGACTGTTGTCATCCTGGAATAGAGTATCGAAATTATCAGTGTCCTTCCAAAATGGTCAAAAAAGCCACAACCTGATTAATCCTGGTTTGTATTTCAAGTAGAGTACTCACCTACTTCATAATAGTTAAAATATCCTCAAAGCATCACTGGTGCCCTCGTGGGTAGCAAGCACAGTTGGTAGAATCGCTCCTCCCCACACCAGGTGGAAAAGACCTGAGTTCCAGTCCCGTCTATGATTTCAGTGCCTTTTTCACAACTTGGATGATTAAGTCGGTCTCAGGCGAGGATAGCATGACTTTTTCTTCCCGAAAACTCGGGTTTTTCGTCCAGTAAACAGAAAATCGACCACAGATCCCATGCAACTTACAGCAATATACACGGACCAATATAGCCTTAGTCGCTGATGCTCCTAAAATCCTTCTACAACAACAACAACAACAACAGCATCACTCTCTTCACAGCGCTCTCTTATAAATCGGCTAATACGGTCCTTGGTTATAGCAGTTATGTCTTGTTTCAAATCATTTTTCGTTTATCAGACGAGATATTCATCACCGATTACAATCACGCGGTTTTTTTTACCACAGTTCTGCTGCTTTCCAGTTGATTTCGATTCATGCTATTCCTTAAAAATTTATTACTGTTCTTTTTGAAACACCAGCTACTTCTTTAAAAGGATGTTCTTTAGACCAAATGCCAAATCCTTTTTGTCACTTAGTAATATTAATCCTGGTGGAACCCCTTGCTTCTTCAATAGCAGTTGGTATACCTATAAACAGAGAAAATGTATTAACCTTATACTCTTAATTTCAATGCTGTAAGTAAACAAGCGTAGAAGATACACGCGTTCAATCTCTTGTATGACCTGAATACCATCAAATGACTAATTTTTTGGACAGTATCTTTATTTGTATGTGATGCTGGTTTTAGTTTTATTTGTTTACATCTATGATTATGTTTTTTTTTGTAGGTAAATCCAAACGAATTGATGGCATCAAATACCTTCCAATATTCCTCGCTCTTTGGACTGCAAAAGAAAGCTCCAAAATACTAGACATCAAGTAAAATCTCTAATGATGAAAATATAGATTTCTTTCTCTCGAAGCCAAACTATCTTAATGTCAAAGTCCAAGCGTGTCTACGAAATACACCTTTATCGTTTGTCCATCAAAATGCTGATACGTCAAGCCGAGATGTATCGATTCCACACCGATGGATAATAATTCCGTCTCCAAATAACCTTTCGATCGTGTTATTAGCACGAATGCCCTTCGGATATGAAGATTTCTCAGAGCATCACTCGTATACGTGGCTTCGCAAAAAAACAAAGAAGTTTAATTCAGGCTATCCGTCATTGGCCACCCATTTTTGGAAAAGGTAAAGCTTTTCGAGGGAGTCACGTTCGAGCCCAACCCGTGAATATTAAACACGCTAATGGTCCGACAAATCGTTACGATGTATGGCTACCGGAAAACTCTACATCAGTGGATTATTCTACTTACCTTAGCAATAATATCCCCGTCTTCCCGCTTGTGCAAGTCAAGAATCCTAATGTCGGAAGTGCTGTTGGCGATGTGCCGATACCGACCTATCGAAACGTCACCCGAGTTTCCAGTTCCTATGTCAATATTACGTCAAATACCCTGAGGGATTTACTCGCCAATATCACAGCTGAATGCAGCGTGGAGAGCGTAACTGAAGGAGTTTCGTTTTCCTCCCGACACGCCGACCGGGGATGTATGGACCCCACCATTAGCCAGAATAATACTACTC
Source organism: Mastigoproctus giganteus (assembly GCF_048544385.1). Lineage (NCBI taxonomy): Eukaryota > Metazoa > Arthropoda > Arachnida > Uropygi > Thelyphonidae > Mastigoproctus > Mastigoproctus giganteus. The sequence continues at coordinate 258,950,048 of NC_143575.1, forward strand.
CATATCACACTAGGACCTCTCTCGCTGAAGTCACCCCCGACAATGACGCCTACAACTGGATTTTTCTTCTTCTCTCCGTCTTAGTTCTAGCCGGTGGACTCGGCAATGTTCTTGTGTGTCTAGCGATTTGCCTCGAGCGACGGTTACAAAATGTCACCAACTATTTTCTTCTTTCTCTGGCGGTAGCTGACCTTCTGGTTTGCGTGGCAGTGATGCCCTTTGGCATCCTTGATGGCTTCTTTGGTAAGTATTAAATTTTGAAGGAATTGTCATAAGCACTTAGAAATCGTGCAGTGAAAATAGATAGAAAAAGTAGTTTTATACTGGTTTATAGTCTAGTATATTATTATTATTAAAATCTGCTTTATTACCGTTTTAGTTTACCCCCCCCCCCATTGAACAGCTGCAGACTAGAGGGGTGCACTATCAACCGATCAAATTACAAAAGTATACAGAGACCACACCCACCAATTAACACATGCATAGTGGAATGAGCAATAGTGATGGTACACTGGTGTGCAAAACTTAAGAACCAACACTATTTCTAAAGGTTACAACCACAAAATCTTTACTTAAGGTACTCTTTACTGATGACAATAGATTCGGTCTTAGCAGCGATTCTGGACGTCAGCTAATCTGGGGAGAGGTTGGCACACGATATCACCCCACAAACATCACTGAAAGGGATCGATATGGCGGTCGAGGTGTTCTCGTGTCGGAGGGCGTTACCTTGGATGGACGTACACAATTCCAGATACTGGAAGGCGGTACTGTAACCGTTGCACGCCACTCTACTGAGGTAATCCTTCCCCATGTGCGTCTGTTCCGAGGTGCCATTGGCCCCGAGTTCGTGTTTATGGATGATAACGCCACACCCCATCGCACTGCAGCTGTTGATATTCTTCGGGAAAGTGAGGACATTATTCGTATGGATTGGCCTGCCCGCTCCATCGATCTAAATCCCATCGAACACATATGGGACGCTCTGGGAAGACGCCTAGCGGCACGTCCACACCCACCAGAACATGTTCACCAGCTGAAGATGGCGCTGACAGAGGAATGGACGATGTTACCACAAGAACTTATCAACAACTATTCTAAGCACGGACAGGCGGTGCAAAGCCTACATCGACATTAGGGGTGGCCCTATCCCCTACTGAGGACCACCTCTTCCCTTTGTTCCGTATTTGACAGTGATGCATCTGTATCATGGCAGCCAGTGCTGTGTTGCCATTTTTGAATAAAGTCCCTCCGTGCCGTTTTGTTTCCGTTGTTGTTTCCTTCATCATTTCTGTACCTGACAAGATTCCTTTGGTATGCTTTTCCCATATCCAGGCCACTCGTTTCAGAAACTACAGGTGAAAACCTGACTGGTCCTTAAGTTTTGCACTCCAGTGTATTACACAGTGTACTTTATAATAAAATAGCCACATACATCCATATACATTTTTTCAACGTTCATGTTGGAGCGTCTCCTTCCTGTGGGACCAGCAGAGCAGAGGACGGAACTCGTCAAGCCTTATAGGGCGCTAGACAGTAGGTATCTTCAAGCATCTCGCGTCTAATATTGCAGCAAAGGGAGTAGATGTAATACCCCACCTTGAGATACACCTCTCCTGACATGAACAGTTATCAGAACAGTTATAACAAGTTAGTAAAAAGGTGCGCCTACTCTTTGGAGTTGCCCTGACGCGCAAGATAAGGCACTGTAGATTCTTAGTCATTCGTTCACTCACAGTTTTGTTTGTGTGCTAACGTTTACACACGTTTTGATTGCATTTTGAGATTTCTAGGTCAGGGCGGTAATTAGATATTTTCTACTACGACGATCATCTTGGGATGCTAATCGTTTATGTCCATATACGTCACAATTATGCATGAAGATTTTCAGGTAAATTCGCCCATTCTTTCTGAGTGCGCTAGTTTCAGGAGACATAGTAGTTTCGCTTCCAGCCACCATTTAGTATTCGAAAGAGAGAGATCGATCTTTTCACTGTCAATAATGGAGGGAACAAGATTACTGAATCATTTGGTTAGCAGGACTATAGAGATATCATCTTTTTATCTGAGGGGATTGATAACTTAATATAGGGGAGAATATCTATGTTCGTTGGATACTGTTGTAGTAAAATGAAGATTATACGTATTATTATAATACAGAAATTATTATATTAATGTATGTATAATAACATCGCACTGCACCGTTATTTCGTCGCTGGTCGAAGTTGAAGAATACTTCTGATCAGAAGCAGAGAACCTTCCCTCTGTGACCGAGTTAATCGGGCAAAGATTACATGAGTTTCCCCTCTGGTTTTTCATCCCGCAAGTTAGCAAACTGGTCACACAATACATACAACTTAAAGATACAATGGCACCTCATGGACTTACTCTCCCTGCATTGAGTCTCATTCCAAGCAACTCACATAACCCTATCTACTCGGTAAAAACGGCTAAGGGATCACAGCTTCTAGAAAGAACGTTAGCATATACACTGAGTGATCACTGAATTATGACCTTCTACCTAATACGTACTTCGTAGGTCCTCCTTTTGCCCTCAGTACAGCAGCTATCCGACGTGGCATTGATTCAACAAGATGTTGGAATCGTTCATGAGATATGGCCAACCAAGCTGTGTGTGTGTGTGTGTGTGTGTGTAATGCGGTCAGCAATGCAGGTATTGAGGTGATTGGTGTATCCAGACGCCTGATATGCCTTTCTATAGTGTCCGATTACTCGGCGCATTGTCGTCATCTTGGAAGACACCATTGCCATTCGGGAAAAAGTGTAACAAAGAGGGGTGTACACAGTCAGCAAGCAGTTGACGATAGCGGAGACCACTGATACGTTGTTCCACATACACCAAGATTTCAAGTTCCTGCTAGTGAAACATGCTCCACACCATACAATCGCCTCTACCGGCCTGCACTTTTGATACCATGTATGATGGATGAAGAGCCTCATGTTGTTGACGCCAAATCCGTACATGACCATCCACGGTGTGGAGTAAATAGCGTGACTCATCGGACCAGCACACCTTCTTCCGTTAGTCTTCTAACGTCCAACTTGCATGCTCTTTGCACCAAGCGAGTATTTTACGCCGATGAACCTTGGTTAGGAGAGGATGCCGTAGGGGTCATCTGCTGGTATAGCCCATACATGCGAGCGTGCGACGCATGGTCATGCCAGATATTGTTCCATGTTGTATTGGGTAGTCAATTCTTCAACAGTGCTGCACCTGTTCGCCTGTACGAGTTGTCGGACCCGGCACTACCTCTAACATCAACCTTTCGCTGACCTTTGCAGTTTTGCCGTCGGGTCGTTGTTTGACCATTTTGACGCCAGTCCTGGTACACTTTAACTACGGCGGCTCTCGAACACCCCACCAATTCAGCCGTTTGGGAAATCGCAATCACAATCTGTCCTTTATCAAAGTCTGATAAAGCCTTCCTTTTACCCATCACGCTCGGAATTTTACTACCTACTGAACCGCTGACACCTTATCTATGCTATTGTCGACTAACTCCGCACTCTCGTACCTCTCGTGCTCACGTGGTCGTATTCAGTTTTCATAGGGGTGGTCATCATTCAGTGATCACTCAGTGTATGATGACTACGTAATTCATGATGTTTAAATTACGTTTCGATCCATGTACGTCCAAAACGTTCAATGCAACTCCATAAGGAACAGTAATTTCGAATTTTTTTGAACATGACATATTAGAAGCAAAGTACTGTAAGCTAGTTTATTCCGTTTGGCAACCCGTTGCCCATAGACCAATTTTGATCCAATTTCTATTATTCCTTGATATTTTATATTTCTGTACCTTGGTTCTTCTTTCGCCCATAGGAAGGACAGATCTGCTTAATTAGTTTGACTCAATCGCCCAGTGCTTTATACAACTCAATTAGATATCTCCTCATCAGTATCATTTATGAAAGTTAGAGTCGTGTAATTGCTGTTTCCAGTTGATTATTGTCCTTGGACAGTCTAGACGAGCTGCAATGCGTCTTCCTGGGGCTTTCCAGACGTGCAAGAAAACAATAAACAGACCATCCATAAACGATATCCTCTTCTTTCAACATATTGTTAACTGCTGTTCCTTGTGGGGTTGAGTGTTGTTGCCCCTTAGACCAAACTTACGGAACAAGTATATGGAAGGATCGCA